>NC_044989.1:93956411-94281950 GCF_008728515.1 Papio anubis
AAAAAAATTAACCAGACATGGCGTTGCAAGCCTGTAGATTCAACTACTCAGGAGGCTGAGGTGAGAGAATCACTTGAGCTCTGGAGGTCGAGACTGCAGTGAAGCCATGATTATACCACTGCACTCCAGCCTGGGTGACAGAGTGAGACTTTGTCTAAAAACATATGTGTTTTTAACTAATTTTTTTAGTTTTTTAGTGATGGGGGTCTCACTATCTTGTCCAGACTGGTCTTGAACTCCTGGCCTCAAGTGATCATCCTGCCTCAGAATCCCAAAGTGCTGGGATTATAGGCATGAGCCACCATGCCCAGCCAACTCTACTTTTTAGTATATGATGATTTGTCTCTGTTTCCCCAGCCAAATCTCATCTCAAACTGTAATCCCCACATGTCCAGGGAGAGACCTAGTGGAAGCTGGTTGGATCATAGGAGTAGCTTTCCCCATGCTGTTCTCATGATATTGAGAGTGGTTTTCCCCATGCTGTTCTCATGATATATTGAGTTAGGTCTCATGATATTTGGTTATTTATCATGTCTGGTGCTCCCCACTTCACACTCTCTCTCTCTCCTGCCACCATGTAATACGTGCCTTGCTTCCTCTTTGCCTTCTGGCATGATTCTGAGTTTCTCGAGGTCTCCCAGCCATTCAGAACTGTGAGTCAATTAAATCTCCTTTCTTTATAAATTACCCAGTCTCAGGTAGTATCGTTATAGCAGTGTGAGAACGGACTAATACAGAGAATTGGTACTGGCAGAGTGGGGTACTGCTATAAAGACAACCTGAAAATGTGGAAGCAACTTTGGAACTGAATAACAGAGGTTGAAACAGTCTAGAAAGCTCAGAAGAAGACAGGAAGATATGGGAACGTTTGGAACTTCCTACAGACTTGTTGAATGATTTTGACCAAAATGCCAATAGTGATATAGACAATGAAGTCCAGGCTTAGGTGGTCTCAGATGGAGATGAGGGACTTATTGGGAACTGAAACAAAGGTCACTCTTGCTATGCTTTAGCAAAGAGACTGGTGGCATTTTGCCCCTGCTCTAGAGATCTGTGGAACTTTGAAATTGAGAATGACGATTTAGGGCATCTGGCAGAAGAAATTTCTATAGCAAAGCATTCAAGATGTGACCTGGCTTTTTCTGAAAGCATTCAGTCATGTGCATTCACAAAAAGATGGTTTGAAATTGGAACTTATGTTTAAAAAGGAAGCAGAGCATAAAGGTTTGGAAAATTTGCAGCCTAACCATATGGTAGAAAAGAAAAACCCATTTTCTGGGGAGGAATTCAAGCTGGCTGCAGAAATTTGCATAGGTAACAAGGAGCTGAATGTTAATAGTCAAGACAGTGGAGGAAATGTCTTCAAGGCATGTCAGAGATCTTCACACCAGCCCCTCCCACCACAGACCCGGAGGCCTGGAAGGGAAAAATGGTTTCATAGGCCCTGTGCAACCCCAGGACTTGGTGTCCTGCATTCCCAGCCACTCCAGCTCCAGCTGCAGCTAAAAGGGGCCAAGGTACAGCTCAGGCCATTGCTTCAGAGGGTGCAAGCCCCAAGCCTTGGCAACTTCCACTTGGTGTTGGGACTGCGGGGGTGCAGAAGACAGGAGTTGAGCTTTGGGAGCCTCCACCTAGATTTCAGAGTATGTATGAAAATGCCTGGTTCTCCGGGCAGAAGTCTGCTGCAGGGGTGAAGCCCTCATGGAGAACCTCTACTAGGGCAATGCAGAAAGTAAGTGTGGGGTTGGAACCCCCATACAGAGTCCTCACTGGGGCACTGCCTAGTGGAGCTTTGAGAAGAGCACCACCATTTTCCAGACCCAAGGATGGTAGATCAACTGGCAGCTTGAAAATCCACAGGCACTTAATGCCAGCCCATGAAAGCAGCTACAGGAGCTGTACCCTGCAGAGCCACAGAGGCAGAGCTTTCCAAGCCCATGGGAGCCTACCCCTTGCATCAGCATGCCCTGTATGTAAGACATGGAGTCAAGGAAGATTTGGGAGCTTTAAGATTTAATGACTGCCCAGCCAGGTTTCAGACTTTTTCATGGGTCCTATGGCCCCTTTGTTTTGGCCAATTTTTCCCATTTGGAATGAAGACTCAATGGCTGTACCTCCATAGTATCTTGGAAGTAACTAACTTACTTTTGATTTCACAGGCTCATAGGCAGAAGGGATTTGCCTTATCTCAGATGAGACTTTGGACTTTTGGGCTAATGCTGGAGTCAGTTAAGACTTTGGGAAACTGTTGGGAAGGCATGATTGGTTTTGAAATGTGGGAAAAAAAAAAAAAAAAACGAGATTTGGGAGGGACCAGAGGTGGAATGATAAGGTTTGGCTCTGTGTCCACACCCAAATCTCATCTCAAATTGTAATTCTCACATGGTGGGAGGTGATTGGATCATGGCAGTTTCCCCATGATGTTCTCATGATAGTGAGTGAGTTCTCATGAGATCTGGTTGTTTGATATGTATCTGGCACTTCCCTCTTCACTCTCTCTCTTGCCACCATGTAAGATGTGTTTTTCTTCCCCTTTGCCTTCTGCTATGATTGTAAGTTTCCTGAGGCCTGCCAGCCACGTGGAACTGTTTGTCAATTAAACCTTCTTTCTTTATAGATTACCCAGTCTTTATAGCAGTGTGAGAATGGGAGAATGGACTAATACAACTCCACTTTTTAGTATGTAAAATATATGTTTGGCCAGAGAGCCAACTTTTTAAGAATTGTTTGGTGCTGCCAATATTCCTGACACCAGTTCCTGAGGGGTTGTCTTTGTGCATAATTCAGCTCTGCAAGTCCTTACCAAGTCCCATGGTGTGCAGGCACAGGGTGATGCTGAACACATTCAGGTGTGTGTTGTCCCAGGTGCTACTCCCATCACTGTCACCTGTAGGTATTGACATGAGTTTGGGGTGTATCTGAAGAGCCTGTGATAAAGTCAGGGGAGGCTGAGGATACCCAGTCATGCCCTGGTGCATTTTGTACCTGACAGCTCCTCACAGCTGCTGGGACACACTCTGAGCACATCTCACAGGGTGTGGAGGACTGCCAGGAGAAGGGGCTGGTGTGTCCTCGGAGTCACCAGAAACTTGGCAGCCCTCCCAAATGTCAGATTCCTTCATGTCTGAGGACTAACGCTGCCAGTACTACTACAGAGAATGGAGTGAGAAAATGCAATTGAGTCATTAGTTTGCTTGAACTGTCTTTTACTTTGAGGAAGAGTCAGATGGAAGCATAGGATAGAATAGGCATCTTCATGATAAAGTAACATGTGCCCCTGGCAACCCACATTCTACTTTCCGTCTCTGTGAATCTGACTACCCTGGGGACCTCATACAAGTGGGATGACATGATATTTATCCTTTCATGACTAGCTTATCTTACTTAGCAAAATGTCCTCAAGGTTCATGCATACTGTAGCATGTGTCAGAAAGTCTTTCCTTTTTAAGGCTGAGTAGTATTCCATTGTGTGCATGTGTCAGAAAGTCTTTCCTTTTTAAGGCTGAGTAATATTCCATTGTGTGCCTGTGCCATACTTTGTTTATCCATTTGGGATCCACGGCATTTAGAAATAAATAGATCTCAAATTTTTAGGAAGTTAGCTGCATTTTTATTTTCCATTCATTTCCAGTCCTTTTTCCTGGTGTTCTTGGTGACTGGCATTTAAAATGCAGGCAGTGCCAACAAGCCCAGCTTATCCATCCTGTCCAGTCCTCTGTTGGCTCCTGTTAAGACCCAGAGACATTGTCCCTTTTAGTAATTTAATAAATTAATAAGTCTCAAGGCTTTAAAATAGGTTTTCATTTTATTTTAGTACTAGCATACTCTAGTTCCAAATGCCTTGGCATTGCTTGGGGGCTCTTGGCATGGGGATAAATAAATAAATGGCCTTGGAGCTGCTGGAGTAGTGAAATGCATAATGAAACACCTAATAAAAGATGTCTTTAAAGATTACATGCTTGGACTTAGTGGCATAGCATCCCATTGGCCCCTGGAATATACAGTGCCCCAGGACGGGGAGCTCGCCCCCACCCAAGCTGGGCTTGGCTGAGTGCCTTATAGCTGTTGCTCCCCACACAGGATCGAGCTTCCTGAGCTGTCTCATGGACAGGCAGCGCCCATATGCATAGTCACAACTCCTTTGCACATTCAAGGGCAGAAAGCACCAGACCGTACAATGCAAGCCAGACAGCAGGGGGCAACTTTTTTAAATCACCAGACTGGTATAAATAATATGGTGATCATGGAAACCTTGCCCTTTGCACCACGGGAAACATCCAAGCAGGGACACCCTAGGCCTTCTGCTCATGTCAAAGGGCTCAAAGAACCTCCCTGGCATCAATTCCTCTGGGACCTGCAGGTGGCAGGGACCACAGCTCCTGGCCTAGGATTAGAAGCTTGGTCTCTGCCGTCAGCTCTCTGGCTCAGCCCTCTCCCTTGACTCTGTGACCTCAGGAAGGTCTGAGACCGGCTCTGTGTGGCAGCTCCCTCCTCTGCACCGTGGGGGCGCTGCAGCCTCTCCCTCCCAGGCCAAGACACCGGGGCCCAGGACCTCTCCTGGTTTTGCTGCCTGTGCCCACCCTATCCCCCACCCTGGCACTTAGCCCAGCAGGGCTTAGTAAGTTCTGCTGAGGGCAGGAATGTGGGCCAGGTCTGCTTGTGAAGGAGCCCATTATCAATCCAGGAGAGCCTGCTCCACCCACAGCCAGATTAACAGCCCCATGAGGTTAGAGGCAACAACATTGCCTCCATGGCCATGGCCATCGTTGCCGCAGCCATAGTCAGACTATATTAAATTATCAGCATATTTGTGAAGGGCTAATCCAGCACCAGACTTGTCATTAAGCCTCCCTAGTATTGCAAGGGAGGCACTCACTACTCCCCACTTAACACATGGAGTCAATGGCGGCTCAGAGAGGGTGAGCAACTTGCTAAGGTCACACAGACAGAGGTAGGAGAGCCGAGGCACAATGCCATATCTACCGACTTTCGACACTTCTACACAGCTTTGGGAACAGAGGTCGGGGTATATTAGCAGAATATACCATTCCTGCTGAACAGAGGCAGGAACAGAGTGTTCGCTCCTACGTGGCTGGATAGCAATTGCATGTGTACATTCCTGAGAAACCACAATCTACATCAAGCCTTTTACATTCCAAACACTTCCACATGCGCTCACCTCAGTTTACCCTCTGAGAAATGAGTGAGCAGGAAAACCTGTCTCCGTGTTTTGGAAGCAAGGTAACTGAGGTGGGTGGAAATGGCATGCAAGGTCACAGGCTCAGAGCAATTCTAGTCTCTGCTCAGCCCCGGGCTGGCATCCAGCCCTCTGCCCCAGCCTGGGGTATGCTGCGGAGCATCACAGAGTAGCCTGGAGAAAGGAGGGGTGCTCAGCCCCATGGATTCATCTCCCCCAAACTGGAGAGCAGACACCAGCCACCAAGAAAGAGCCCAGAAAGGATGGCTGCTGTTTCTCAACACACCAGGCCACGGAAAATACACGGAGTCTTCACTCTGGATATTTTGTTGTGCTCGGAAGTGAGTCCTCCCAAGCCCGTGGTGACTGCCCCGTGTCACACTGGTTCTGGATCATTCGGACTAGTCACCACCTGCCCCAGCAATCTCTTTTTCAAAAAGTTTGTCCAGGACTTCAGTAGTGACATCAGCTCTTTCACCTTGGAAAAAATGCACAGGGTAGAGAGAAGAATACGGTGTGATTGCAGTTTAATCTGTGTACCATTAATACATAAATTTAACTGTATAAAGAATGAAGTAAGCCAGAAATGAAAGGTTTTACTCTGATCCCCAAGCTCTGAGGGACAGAAAGTCTCCCCTCCATTTCTCCCAGGGTGTAGCAGAGACCACTGGAGTTGGAGCAGATCCGTCTCAGGTGCTCTGGCTAAACCTGGAGGTGCCTTTGCTAAGCTTGCCTTTCTCAAGGCCTTCCCGTTACTGTACTTCTAAAGACAATGACGAAAAAACGAATTCTCTTTCAAACCGGTAGAACAAGACCCTGAGTTTGACAGGAAGGATCCAAATTTATGAGTTACTTGCTTCATGCTGGGACTCGAAAGTAAGGGAGGGAAAAAAAAGCCCACTGTGAAAGGGACATTTAATGGTTATTTATAGCCCTGCACCATCCGGGTCACCTGTCTGGTGAAACGCCATCTGTGCCGGGTTACCTCCACGTCAGCGAAGGGGCTGGGAAGGTATGGTCTAATCCCAGGATTAGGAGCAGGGAGAAAATCCATCTATTAAATAGTTCAAAACAAACAAACAAACACAAATCCTACCCACTCAAACTTAAAAGACTGGGAGCCTGAAAATGTTTTTGTTGCTGCTGTTGAGTTTTCTGAGCACACCTCCTCCTGAAGTTCTCAGGGCATGAACCTTCATGAGAGTCCAGATGGCCAGGGTTGTGCCTGGGAGCTAAGCTGGCTTCATGGTGAAAGGAGAGGTGGAAACAGGAACGCGCTGGAACCGCAGGGCTTCCAACATCTTCAAAGGCCTCTAGTGTGGGAAGCAGGTGGCGGAATCGCCCGCCTCGTGGCCTCACTCAGTGCAGACTCACAAAATGAAGACACCATTTATGTCTTCTAGAACGGGAGGGAGACGGGGATGCTGGCCCCTGCCGTCCGCGTGGTTCATCATGGTTCACCTGGCCTCACCGAGAACCTTCTAACTGCCACAGGTCCACAGGGTAGGATGAAACGAAGTCCACGGCTCCAAGCCCGGGCCCCTTGACTCACTTGGAGCCCTTCCTCCCCTCAGCCCCAGCCATCGCCAGCCTTTCTCTTGGCTCCCAGACCTCTGTTCCCAAAGCTGTGTAGAAGTGTCGAAAGTCGGTAGATATGGCATTGTGCCTCGGCTCTCCCACCTCTGTCTGTGTGACCTTAGCAAGTCGCTCACCCTCTCTGAGCCGCCATTGACTCCACGTGTTAAGTGGGGAGTAGTAGGTGCCTCCCTTGCAATGCTGGGGAGGTTTAATGACAAGTCTGGCACTGGATTGGCCCTTCACAAATACCCTCAGCAGGTTGAGAGATGGGGCCTCTGCCCCCAGCACACACACCTGCAGCTCCACTCCCAAACACAGGTTCCAGAAGAAACCCAACAGACCTTATCTTAGGCACCTGTGCAGCTTCCATCACACAAGGAGCACCTGAAAGGCAGCTGCCTTCCGCAGCCAGCGGGGAACCGTGGCGTGGACAGGCCTCTCTGTGCAACAGAGCTTTGTCGGCTGTGACCTGATTAGCTCCCACCTGCTGTCGGGCACTGGCCTCCTTGGGCATACACGTTCACTGAGGCTGGAAAGAGGCTGCCAGGACCAGGGCAGAAGTGCCCTGGGGCAGTGAGGGCCTCACACATGGGCTGTGTACTTCTCTGAGCCAATTCTGTGTGCAAGCATAGCACACATCCTAGGAGAGAAGGCTTGGATTGAGGGGATTATTTACAATGGCGGTCAGGTTGTTGTAGGGCACTCACACCATCTTTTGGAAGTGACTTTTTGAGAACTAGTCCCTGGGTGGCTCTGGGCCAAGGAGATCGTTTTCCTTCTCCTTCGACCCTTCCCTATTGGCCATGCCCACGGCTGCTGCAGGGAACCCTCAGAGCTGAGTGTAACTTACCCATGGCAGCTGCCAGCTGGCCAGGCAGGGTGGCCAGGAAGCCCCTCAAAGGGAACAGCTCAGGGGAAGCTGTTTGGAAGCTCAGTGCCTCCGCCTTGCCCTGGTGACTGGCAGGAAGGTTGTGAGCTACAAGGACTCTCCTCTGGCCAGAGCAGATTCAGAAAAAAACTGGGGGCAGCCCCTTTGGGAACCTGCCTCATGTTTGAGTCACTGACATCAAAAGCAAGGTCAGGACTGCCGAGGTCCAGAAAACAACCGAAAACCATTTTGCAAATGTAGTCTTAGCAAAAACAAATGGAATGGGCAAATGGAGAGACATGGTGGTTTCTGAATGCAGTGGAATACGATTCGGCAATAAAAAGGACTAAAGTCCTAATTCCCACAACGCAAACGCACCACAGGTATTACATTCAGTGAAAGAAGCCAGCTGCCCGATTCCATGTATATGAAGATCTAGAACAGGCAAAAATCAGCTTAAATGTATGGTGACGGCCGGTGACAGCCCAGGGTGGGGCAGGTTGATGATCAAGGGCACAAGATACGCTCTGGAAGAGATGGGCTCTGTATCAAGCCACACGGGGTGTATACATGTTATCAAAGTCTCCCAGCTGTAACTGGAAATATGTAAAGCTTATTGCAAGTTAATTACAACTCAAAAAAGCTGATTATTTTTAAAACTATCAGTAATAAGAATACAAAAATCTGTGCCACTAATCAGGACATCAACTTGTAGGTTCTTATGGGACATGCAGACTCTGAGAACACCGCTCTCATCATTCTACACTGTTGCCACTGGAAGCCCACCCCGTTCAGCCCCACATCATCGCGTGGTGTGACATGTTGTAATTGCGCTTAGTCTTTGCTCAGAAGCTGTTTCTTTGTTATTCTGCACATGACTCCACATTCACATTGTGTGACGATGGCACTGGATGCTTGATACAGAGGAGGAGCAGAGAGCCTGGCTGCCCTCACCTCCGCCCCATCTGGGACTCAGGCATGGCCCAGGGGAGCCCAGAGTGCACAGGCCACGTGCTGAGATTCCCACTACTCCCTGGGCTCATAGTAGCTTCAAAGGGGCAGCTGAAGTGGGGAGTGGGAGGCATGGGCTGCAGAGTAGGGGGCACGTGGGCAGGCTCGGCCATGGAGGAGCCACACATACTTTGCCAGCCCACATATGTCCTCCCTCCCTCCACCTTCCCCTTCAGACCATCCGAGCCATCCTGGGAGGCTCAGCCTCCACCACCCATGTGGGCGCCTTCTGAGTTATCTACGATAGCCAGCCTGAGAGGAGCAGCAAGCCCTCTCAGGCCCTCGGGACAGGTAATAATGGCAGTCATCGTTACTGCCTCTTCATGTTGTTGCCTGCAGCAGCTGTGTACTATTTTAGACTCTATTGATCCCGGTGCCAATAGATGGTTCATCTTCTTCAACTTCCTTAACTTAGAGGCTATCATCTCCGTCAAATTGATGTCTTCTGTCTGGCTGACATAGCTTGGGATTCTAGCAGCGTGTCTTTCAGTGATTAAGGATTACGTTCTTGTTTTGCTTTTGTAGTGAAGCAGAATCGGTGTCACTGGGACACGTTCATGCAGGAGGCCTCGTCTCCATCACACCACAATTATTTTAAGGTGCCAACTTTCTGTTCTCTAGTGGAGTCCAGATCCAAAAGGAATTGCTGGGTCTGGGGGAGGCAGGGCGGACTGAAGGTATTGCTTCCCAAATCTCTGAGCTGATGAGAGCAAAGAAATGCAGACAAGAGCTGAGGGAGGACCCAGCACAGTAGCCCATTGGCAGAAAACAAGAAAGAGTTCTTGGTTTTATCAGAATGCAGTTCAGCAAATAACTCATTCATCTATTGCTGAGAGAAGAGGGTATAGCAATGGCCTTAGAGGGGATACACTGTGACTGCATTTCCTAACGGGACATGTTCTCCTCCTCCCAGCCCTCACCCATGCTGTTCCCTCTTTCTCTCTACTTTTCCGTTGTGATTCCTGGCTAACTCCTAGCCATCTTCTTGGGACTTGGGACAGTCCTCCTGACCTCCCCACCTGGTAATCTGTCATTAGCACCCATTTTCACACACACATACTCTGCACTAGACACTTGAAATCAGGAGTTCAAGAACAGCCTGGCCAACACGGTGAAACCCCATCTCTATTAAAAATACAAAAATTAGCCAGGTGTGGTGGCACATGCCTGTAGTCCCAGCTACTACGGAGGCTGAGGCAGGAGAATCGCTTGAACCTGGGAGGCGGAGGTTGAGGAGGTTGCAGTGACCTGAGATTATGCCACTGCACTCTAGCCTGAGTGACACAGCAAGACTCCGTCTCAAAAAAAAAAAAAAAAAAAAAATGGAAGGATGAGCGGTATGTGTATTAAAATGCTGGAGAGTGGCTCCTATCATGTTTCAACAAACTTCATGTTAATATGCTTATATGAGTCCTACAGTGGCCAGGCACGGTGGCTCACACCTGTAATCCCAACACTTTGGGAGGCTGAGCTGGGCAGATCATGAGTTCAGGAGTTCAAGACCAGCCTGGCCAACATGGTGAAACCCCGTCAGTATTAAAATTATAAAAATTAGCCAGGTGTGGTGGCAGGCGCCTATAGTCCCAGCTACTCAAGAGGCTGAGGCAAGAGAATTGCTTGAACCCCGGAGGTGGAGGTTGCAGTGAGCCTAGACTGTGCCACTGCACTCCAGCCTGGGCGACAGAGCGAGACTCTGTCTGGAAAAAAAAAAAAAAGAGTCCTAGAAAAACTTGCATTTTGTAATTTAAAGCAATGCATTAGTTACGATAACTTTCCTGATTTCACCCTGAAAATGCTTTCACTCAATTTTGATAAGGCAAAAAAGTAGGGTTTTTTTTTTTTTCAAAACTTCTCTGAGCTTGTTAGTTCGACAAGATCCTTTCAGCTCTGAGGCATTCAATGAAACAGAAATGAAATTGTGAACACGTATCTTTACAGCGGGACATTGGAATGAGGATAATTGCTCTCCCTCTGAACTTCTGCATGGAGATTTGCAAGCCGCGTTATTTTCGTGAGCAATTCTCCAAGAGTGCAGAGCACCCAAGCACCACAAGCTGCAGGAAAGGCTGGAGAGAGCTTCTTGCTCTTTGGGACGTCAGCCCCACTTCTGTCTGTGTACAAATGCACACACACACCTGCTTCATAACATAATTAGCATTCCAAGAAGCCCCAGCCTAGTCTGACAAGCAACAGTAACCATGTTGGTGTTCAGAAATGTTTTTAGGCCATGACTGTTTACTGCACTTCAGAAATAATCATCATTGTCACTGGTTTATATGTAGGAAAATAAAGACTAACGGAAAAAGTTGATTCAAATAGAAAGATGAGATGTGAACAGATAATGTCCAAAATACTGATTTTCCATGCTCTTACTGCCTCTGTGGGTTCTGCTGAAGAGTCAGTGATCCACAAAGAGTTCTGAAGAATTGGACATGCTTATTTGTATTCGTAGTGATCCTTCAAAAGAAAATCTAGAAGTGAGTAAGTGTTTCATGCATTATATTTATTACTCTATGTGCGCAAGAATATCTATTTTCTGAGTATTATCTCAATTCAAATTAACAAAGTTGAGAACTTGGATTTTAAATTTTCAACTCAAACCAACCTCTCTGTCCACGTCTTTTGGGAAGGCCCCACCCCAGGGCTCAGGGCCACTTGGTTTGCCCTCATCCGTGCCCCTCCAGGCAGGTCTCCTGGGCATGGGGCCTGTCTGGGTTTGCCACATACACACACACATACATTCACACACACACACATTCATATGCATACACTCATACACAGATACACACACACACATTCACACACACACATTCATATTCATACACTCATACACAGATACACACACACACACACATTCGCATACACATACACTCACACATGTAAACATACACATATGCACACACACATACACATACAGACACCCACACACACATATTCACACATACTCATATGCAGATACACTCACACATAAGCATACTCACACACACACATATGCATTCACACACACACATACAGTCACCTACACTTACACATGCATCCATTCATACATACACACACACATACCCTTATACACACACACATACCCTTATACACACATACATTCACATATACACACACACACATCCTCACATATACACATACACACATCTACTCACACGTATGTGCTCGCAGACAGATACGCATACACTCACATGTATGCACACACTCACACCCACATGTTTGGGGTGGGCAACACCTTTGACAGACTTAGGGCTTGAGAGAATTCAGGGACACAGCCCACCGCCTTTGAGCGGCTGCCAAAGGTCAGTTTGCCCCTCATAGCCCTGAAATCCTCACCAGGGAGTTTGCAAATGAAAGGTTTTCAGTGCAGTGATAAAGAAGAGTGGCTGCTTGTAAACCCCGGTGTGATGCTGTTTGAAGCTCTGGGACCCGCCAGTGTGCTCCGTTGCCAGTCACTTCTGTGTCAGCGTCACCCTCCGCTCCAGCCTTGGGAAGGACGGCGCCTGTGGTCTTGACAACACGTTTGGCCTGTGCTCTGCGTGTCTGTTCCCTGGCACAGCACCGGGGGGCCTCCCCTGCCTGGCCAGAGAGGCTGGGAACAGGACCGGCTATTTAATTTGTGGGGTCCAGGGCCAAATAGAAATGGGTCAGAAATCACTGAGGACTTCAGGCTGGCAAGGCCAGCAGGACACTAAGTGTGGCATGGGGCGGGAGGGACTCCAGGCTACCTTCTCTGCCTTCCTCCTGCTCCAATGAAACAGATCTGACTAAAGCGGAAGCGGAAAGAGAATGAATCCCTCTCCTCCCAATGTAGTATTAATTAGCACCACCGGCTGAGACAGGGAAGATTCGGAGCTGTAAATCACATCAAATGGAAGTGTTTTCAGCTGCTCTGATGATGACCTTGCGGGCTCCCCGCAGGGCAGGGAGGTCTGTCTGGGTTGATGGGAAGTGGGGGCCCTCAGGGAGGCTGAGGAGCAGGGTGTGGGGAGGAGGCCACCAGCAGCCTCCCCTCGGGTCTTCCTGTAGGAAGGAGAGCGTGGGAGGCCAGGGGAGCAGAGTAGTGCTGGGTGGGCAGGGAGCCGCAGCCAGCTCTGTGGCCGCCTCCCAGACACAGGCAGCTGCCAGCACCTTGCCTCCAGCCGTGGAAGAGCTTATGCCCATGGAGCTGGGTGGGCCGGCCACAGCCTCTCCCCTCCCTGTCCATGATGTGGTCAACCCAGGCGTGGTGAGCCCTGCTGGGCCAGGCCAGGTGAGCAAGCCGGAGGGATGGAGAGGGGCCACAGACACAAGCGACATCCGCCCTATAGACTTTAAAAGGTAACTCCGAACCATCAGGCCTGCCAAGGCTTCCCACAGCCACCTGGTCTCAGCTGCTTCCCACAGATATGAGGTGTGGCCCTTTCAGGGAGAACCTTTTGGAAGAGGTGGCACCGTCACAGTCAAGGGGGGCCCAGCTGGATGGAAGAATGGGAAGTCCCGGAGGCTGGACCGTCTGCCAGCCCAGGCAGTGACTCTGCGTCTCCTAATGGTGGTGACTAGTAGGGAGGATGGCCACCTTCTTCCTGCAGTGGGCGCTGTCTGTGCTCTGGAGGCAGCCATGATGACAAGTGTAGACAGTCAAAACCACACCGCCAAGGGTGAAGGCCATTCCAAGAGGCGGGCAGCTCAGAGAGGAGACTGAGTCTAGGGGAGGGCGGCTAGGAAAGCGGGCCAAACTTGTATATTATGATGTCTTCCATGTCTGGCTCCCTGGACAGATAAAGGCCCAATAGAGCAGGGACCCTCTCTATCTGGCACCGTCCTTAGGGCCTATAAGATTGCCACATAGTAGCAGCTCCACAGCTCTTTGTTGAATAAATGATGAATAAATGAATGAACTCTAACAAACAAGATTAAGGGAATCAATGTCTAGTGCAGAGCATGTGTGTGTGTGAAAAGGGGTGCTAATGACGGCATTTGTTCTTTGGAAGCAGGCCAGAACTTAAAGAGGGAGAGATGCAGCCAAGGCTTTCTTCCTGGGCTCCCAGAAGGAATTAAACATTAATTAAACATTAAACGTTCTCTCCCCACCTCAGCAAGATGTTGCTAGGAGATCGTCTAGACCAGCGCTTCTCAAACTTTAATGTGCACGCAGACCACCTGCGGATCTGGTTGAAAAGCAGATCCCAGACAGCAGGTCTGGGCGGGGCTGAGATTTTGCATTTCTAATGAGCTCCCAGGTGATGCTGATGCTGCTGGTCCAGGGCCCCACTTTGAGCAACAAAGTGGTAGTGGTGAGAATTAAGCCATGGCAGTGCCTGGCTGGGGTCCGAGCTCAGTAGTCATAAGCTGATGTGATTACAGCTGTGTCATCTTTCTAGCTGGGAACTGAAGAAGGAAGGTCCAAAGGCAGAGAAAGAGAGAGCAGGTCGGGGAAGAGAAGCTGTCAATTCAGGTAGGAGTGGGCAGACCTTTTCCATAAAGGGCCAGATTTAAGATATTCTAGACTTACCTGGTCATGGGGTCTCTTACATCATGAAATGCCCACAGGCACTAGGTAACCAACAGGTGAGGCTGGACTCCAAAAGAGTGTGTTCACAGAACCTGCTGGGTGGCTACTGGCTTCACAACCCCTGAACTGGATCACTAGCCAATTAACTGATTAGTTCCACGTTAAGCAGCAGCCTTGTCTGCCTCGGATGGGAGGAGACATTTCCACGCTGCTTTGGGTTGAACGTTTTCCCCACAGCCTATGTGTTAAAAACTTAATCCCTTAATTTCCGGTGAACAGGTTTGAAAGGTGGGAGGTGATGAGGTCATGAGGCTCTGCCCTCATGAATGACTTAATGTCATCATCACGGGAGTGGGTTCATTATCTCGAGAGTGGGCTGGTTGTAACAGTGAGTTGGCCCCGCTTGCACTCTCTCACTATGTGATGCCCTCTGCCATGTTATGACCTGGAAACTAAGCTCTCACCAGATGCAGCCACTCGCTCTTGGACTTCCCAACCCCAGAACCCCAAATAAACTTCAGTTCTCAGCCTGTCCATGGTATTCTGTTCTAGCAGCACAAAACACACTAAGACGGGTGCTCCCTCTCCCCATCACTGTCACAAACATGGGAGCTCAGTGTGCACAAGGCTGGAGCCCCACCTCAGTCAGCTCCTTGGTCTCATACCCCAGCAGCATTGCCAGGCACTGATGGAGATTGGAGATCCCCAAAGTAAAACAAACAGGAGATCACGATTGGGAGCAGTTGGCCCCCCAGCGCCCAGTGGCCCACCTCCTGCCTGCATCTGCAGTCTAAGAAGTGGGATCCGAACCACAGGCTGCCCTGTGCTCCCCTCCCCCAGACCCCACTCGCCCTCTCAGAGAATTGGTAACGTAATGAAACACATCTAAGGCCACAGACTTTTGGTTCTACTTTGTGCATCTATTTATTTGTTTTTCTTTTCTTTCTGCTTGGGTTTACCTGGGAACGTTTTAATTGCGCCTTTTGATAAGTGCTCCTGGTTGACACTAAGGTGTGGCAGGCCCAGCCCTTCTCAGTTATTCAGGGAAGCCCTCCAAGGCTCAGCTATAATTAGAAGTCAATTAAATTAGAAACCATTCATATGGTTCTTGGAAGGCCTCCAGCCCTGCTGAGAGCCTCTGGCCCTATCCACAGACTCAGTGGAAACCTCTCTCTGCTAACCCCACCATCCTGAAGCCAAGTCCAGGGCTGCTGGGAGGGGGAACAGGCTCCTATCGGTTCCCTTTCAGGCCTTTGCTTATACCCAAACTCCCGCCTCACCCGGCGGGCTGCAGGTCGCCCTTGCCTCGCCACCACCCCGACCTCCCGTCGCTGCCTGCCCCAGCTTGCTCTGTTGCTAGAAGGAAAACACCCAGCGAGTTCACCTCTGGGGTGGCTGGCTCCTCAATCTTGCCTCAGTCCATTTAGTGTTTTCCAAACGGTAAATGCAGCACTGAAGTGCACGTAGTGTGCGGGAAAAGGCAGTTTTTGAACCTCATCAAGAAGGTCTGGAAACAGAACCCTTCCCCAAAGCCACCTGGAGGTCTCCACCGAGTGAGACACCTCCGAGGTGACTGGGCCAACAGCTGGGGCCCAAGGAAAGACCCAGGACCGCCACTGTGCTTTGCCAGTGACCCTAGTCAGGTCCGTCCTCTGGGACCCCTCCCCCGGGGGACCCCCTTCCCCCGCCTATTCTTAGAGCAGCCAGGGACACACGCTTTTTCCTTTATCACAGAGTTCATACTCTCTGTTCTAGACCATTCAGACAATACAGACCTGCATAAAATAAAAAGTGAATGTTCCCTGGAATGCTCCCTCAGTCCTTGGCCACCCCCATCTGATTTCGGTTACTGCCAAAAAAAAATCTTTGCTGGAAGTTCAGCAGGCATCACTCCAGACCTGCTTTCATGCATTTAGAAACTTTACAAATACACCCGGAGGCATTCTCCTGTATGATTTCTTTCTCACCCAACAACAGGTGGTACAGCCCTGCTTGGTGTTCCAGGAAACTGAAGTTCCTTTGGATTTTTCGTGGGTGTGTATTTATTGCAATGATAAACAAGCATACTATCCTACAGGATCGAGGGCATGTGCTGTTGTACTCGGGAGGCAGGACGGGTGTGCTCCCCAGGGATCTCTGGAAGGCCGGCCGACTGGAAGCTCCCTTGCAGCCAATTAACTGATGAGTTCCACAAGTTAAGCAGCAGCCTTCTCTGCCTCGGATGGGAAGAGACATTTTCCACGCTGCTATGGTTTGAATGTTTTCCCCACAGTTTATGTGTTAAACACACATACATGCTTGGCATTGGGTGCATCCCCTAAAGGGCCATTCTCTTTCCAGAAATCTCCGTGAACAAGCCGTTAAGTCCTGGGGGATTTGGAAAAGAAGATTGTGGCTGTCGGTCCCCACTGACAGGGCCTCTGGTCTTTTGCTCTCCTCCGCCATTCCCTGGCTGCTGACTTACACAGCTCCCGCCTCCTTCTCCAACTTAATTTCTTTTTTTCTTTTTCTTTTTTTTTTTTTTTGAGACGGAGTCTCGCTCTGTCGCCCAGGCTAGAGTGCAGTGGCGCGATCTCAGCTCACTGCAAGCTCCGCCTCCCGGGTTCATGCCATTCTCCTGCCTCAGCCTCCCGAGTAGCTGGGACTACAGGCACCCACCACCACGCCCGGCTAATTTTTTTTGTATTTTTAGTAGAGACAGAGTTTCACCGTGTTAGCCAGGGTGGTCTCGATCTCCTGACCTCGTGATCCTCCCACCTCAGCTTCCCAAAGTGTTGGGATTACAGGCATGAGCCACCATGCCCAGGCTCTCCAACTTAATTTCTTTATTTCCAATAAATAATCTTTGGCTACCCTTCTCCCTTTAGGATGTTGCAGGATTTTTCCAAAAGAAAGAAAAGAAAAGGAGGAAGGGAGGGAAGGTTCCTATGCATCATGGCATATGTTCATCACGGTATTTTTGTGTGCAATATTGGGAATTAATTGGTTTTCATGACCAGTGATGGCTTGCTAAGGACAAGAGGATGCTGAGGGTGAAAGGTCTTGGGGAGTTTGGGTTCCAGGGCCCAGTTGGGCTTCTGGTCTGAGTCAGTGGTTGATTCTGGAAAGTTCCTCACACAACCCAGCATCTAGAACATCTTGCTGTTTTGTCATGTCAAGAGGACAGTGAACCAGAGTGCAGCCACTGGGGAATCTAGGTGACCACAAGTGCACATTATCTTTCTTTGTAGAGCCAGGCTAATTAATACCCAGACTCCCAAGTAAAATTGCTTTGAGTCAAAAACACAGGTCTCCATTCAGAAAGTGAAAAAACAAACAAGCAAAAAAATAAAAAATAAAAAAATAAACCCACCTCTTCCTTCAAGGCAGTGCATTTGTGTAATATTAATAGTTGGTGAAAAGCATCAGAACACCTCAGCTGCAGCCATGCTCAGTCCCTTAAGTAGCTGTGTGACCCGGGGCAAGTCACTTAACCTCTCTGGGCTCCCACTATCTCAACTGTAAAGTTAGGTTGTTGGACTTGTCCACTTGGATGGACAACCTGTTCTTAACAGAGAGAGGGAAGAACCTTATGGTGGGGCTGGGAGAGCATTCAGAAGGGGCACAGACCAGAATCTGATTCCCGGCAGTCTCTCCCAGGGGTCCTCCTGTGTCCGGGGCCCAAAGGCCAGGACTGGCCTAGAGGACTCCAGACTTAAAGCTCATGTAAGGCTGGGTTTCTCCAAACCCTCTGAGCACGAGAAACACAATTACTAACCTCAGGTTTAACTGTGGGCCCTCCATGTGCTCCCAGCCTCCTTTCAGGCTCCCTCCTGGGCGTGGCCGCGAGGCTGGGAAGGCCCCAGAATCAGCTCAAATGGCATGGGTACAGGCAGCTTCACGTCTGCCTTTTCTTTTAGGATGTATAGTTTCCCCTCTGTTTGCTAGAAGGCACTTTATATCCAGTGGGGTTAAATTACAGGTAGCCGGACCCCCGGTTGGGGGGCTACCGCCAGTGCCCAGCTAATGATGCATGTCTTTCAGGTAAGCCCTTGGGAGAGGATGGCCCATGTGGGGGACTACACGCAGACACCCTGGCTCCCCGTCCTGGTGGTAAGTGGTCTGAGCCCCTCACTCTCACAGCGCCCTCATCCTGGTGATGGCTGGACCGTTTCTCAGCCTCCTCAGCTGTAAAATGGGAATGCTGGTCATAGTCCCTCCTTCACAGGGTTCTTCTGAGGGTGAAATGAAACCAGGCCTGCAAAGCACAGAACTCGGCCCCAGGCTGAAGTTAGATTGATTTCATTGGTAGCTCCCTTCATAGGGTCTCAAGGATATAAACGCTCTTGAGTGCTTGTTTGTGGTGTGATACACACAGCCCAGTGTCTGTGTGATGAGCTCATGCTTAGGGGCCGCACAGCTGAGAAAGACTTGAAAGACTCAGATCCCCACCCCCATCCTCCTGGACATGCCGGCCTTCTGAGGAGCCACTGTATTAGAGGCTCAGTGGGGGACAGGGACGCCTCCTCCATGACCTTGGCAAGTGCGACCTTGGCAAGTGCGTTGAATTCAGAGCAGGCCTTGATGGTGGGACGAGGCTTGGCCAGCAGGGGTGAGGCAGGGTGGTTCTAGTGGGGGCTGGCCGTGCCCAGGTGATCAACCAGGAGCCACTGGAGACTCAGCAGCAGTGAGCACTCACAAGCTGGCACCTTCCCAGACTGAGCCCCCACCACAGAGCACCCCCTTCCTATGTCAACGTTGGGCTCTTGGGGGAGTCACACATGTTTCTAAGGAGATATGGAGGCCACAACACCCCTCTTTGTTGGCAGGTGTCTCTGATGTGCTCGGCCCGAGCGGAATACTCAAACTGCGGCGAGAACGAATACTACAACCAGACTACGGGGCTGTGCCAGGAGTGCCCCCCTTGCGGGCCAGGGGAGGAGCCCTACCTGGTAAGGACCCAGCCCTCCTGCGGCCTCGTGCGCTCTCAGGGGAGGCCTCCTGCTTGCGGCATTGGTGCCCTGAGCCTGCATTGCTGTGTGAGAGGTCGCCAGGGTGTATCAAACCAGCCAGTCACACTCCCTGGACGTTGAGATTGACGGCAAGAGCTGCCGTGAGCCCAGGAACGGCACTCTCCGGCTGAGCATTCGTAAACAGATTTTTCAGCAGTTCTGCAATGTTTTTAAAGGACCATTTTCCCACTCTACCCTGATTAAACGAGCATCAGGTCATCTGATTGGAAGCAGGATTGAAATGTTCTCCAGTACTAGTACATTTTTTCCTGAGTGCTGCATCTCCCTCCTCCTCTGGGCAAGCTAAGCACTAAGGGAAACCTCCAGGGTTTCAACGTCTGGTTCTTGTAGCAAGCTGAGGAAAGTTAGATGCCAAGTGCTACCTGCACTGCCTGGGCATTCCAGCAGCTCGCTGAATTCATCTCAGGGAGGCTCAGAAGAGGGGCAGTGTCTAGAGAGTGGCAAGGAAAGGGACAGACCCGGAGCGTGAGCTGGTTCCTGGGGGCTTTGCAGTTAGGACAAGCCAGGAAACCAAGGCCCAGCAAGAGTAGCTTCCGGAGACAGCCGGCACGTCACTGCCCAAGGACCGTGGGCCGAGTCGGTGTGGTTTGGCTGCTGCACCTACCTGTGTCTCCTCTCTTCTTCCCCCGGCCAGTCCTGTGGTTACGGCACCAAAGACGAGGACTATGGCTGCGTCCCCTGCCCGGCGGAGAAATTTTCCAAAGGAGGCTACCAGATATGCAGGCGCCACAAAGACTGTGAGGGCTTCTTCCGGGCCACCGTGCTGACGCCGGGGGACATGGAGAACGACGCCGAGTGTGGCCCTTGTCTTCCTGGGTAAGCACAGGCCCTCCTGGCAAACCCTGTGATGCTTTCTGCAGAAAACCCCAAGGGGCGATGGGCAAGGACCTTGGGAACAGGGGGTCATGGACACTGCAGGCCTCAGTGCAGCCACACACCTGGCCTTGGTCCTGTCCCGCAAGGGGCAGCATCCAGGACGGAGAGTCCTGGCCCCTGAGGTGGACAGGCAGCCCATCAGGCTCTGCCACTGTGTCTCCTAAGTGGCCATTAACCATCCTAATATCTTCTGACCACCAAAAGGAAGCAAATTGATTGAATACTTACAGTAGAGTAACACATGTGAAACACTGGGAAAAAGAAAACTAAAAGTTCATACAAAAGCAGTATCTTTAGTATTCTGGGAACACTGTGGGGACGCTATCAATAAAAATATTTGAGTCATATGATACTATAATCCCACCAAAACGATTATGCATCAGAAGTTTTCAAAAAAAAAAACAAAAAAAACTGAAAATGCAATTAGCCTGAAAGAGAGAAAGAAAATCTTCCTTTTTCCAGGCAGGACACCTCAGCAAGTTCTGCCAGGGACCAGGAAAATACACCGTCAATCCCCAGAAAATCCTGAGCCACGGCTATTGCTGCTTCCTCCCCCTAGTGGCCACAACGCATAATGCTTTGCAAAGGCTACAAATAGAGACTAAAAATAAAAGCAGTGGTGGTGTCCCTGGTACAGCTGGTACAGGTGGGAGAGGTGGCGGCAGTGATGAGGCCGGTGGGGATGGGGGAGATGACCACAGCTCAGTGCATAAGGCACACTCAGAGTGTCTTAGGAGTTGCAGAAGGACTTCTCACCTCATGGCTGGGGAGGTAGTGTCAGCAGGGGTCTTGGGAGATTTGTGGAGGTGATACCTGGATGAGTTAAGCTAAGAAGTAGGACAGAGGCCTGCAAGTGGAGATGCTGATGCCAGAGCTCAGAGGGATGAGCAGCTGGGCAGCGCCTGGGACTCTGATTGGGTCCCTGTGGCCAGAGCAAGAGTTGCACACCTGGAGGTGTGCACAAGCCGGGGAGGAGGGCAGGGACCAGATGGAACCAGGCTCTGGAAACCACCGCTGAAGACTTGAACCTTCAGCTTGAAGCCGATGCAGGTCAGCACACAGACTGCTGAGCCAGGTAGGACACAGCAGGACGTCCTTCTGGAAGCAGCGAGGGACATGGCTGAGCACGGAAAGCCTAGAGCCCTGGGACCAGGGGTGCTGTGGGCAGGGAGAGGGCTGGAGCAGAGGCGTTGGGGGTAGAGGAGAGGAAGAATCTGAGAGCCCCCTGAAAGAGAGCACTGACCAGGGGTGCAGACGGCACACAGAAGGGGAAAGAGATTCAGAAGAGGACACTCAGGTGTCTCCGTGACTGGCCATGTGGAAATAGTGCCACTTGATCAGCTGCAGAAGACAGGAGCAAGAGGGTGCTTGGTGGGGAGGTGGAAGGAGGATAGAGGCTGTGTGTGTGGAATTTGAGGGGACTGTGGGACATCCAGACCTAGATAGCTAACCCAGAGATGGCCTGAAGCTCCAGGTGGAGATTCAGAGCTGGGAAGTCAGCTACGCACTCAGGGTGCTGGGAGCAGCTGTGGTAGAAGAGTTCCCCAGGAGGCAAATTCCCACTGCAGGGAGAGGGCGGGTGCACCACGCAACCTCGCTGATCTGTGCTGCTGGCTCTGGCCTGGCTACGGTTCAGATCCGAGAAGGTATCCATCAGTACTCGAAGGCCAGGGCTGACTCTGTGGCCTGAAGACAACGTGCTTGGTTCTGATACATTTACCAGAAAGTGTGTAATGTCTAAAGAAGTTGGACACTGAAAGGGTGTTGAGCTCCCTGCCTCTGGAACGATTCAGGTGAATGTGGACGGCCATCTGCAGAATTCATGGGCAGGCTGCTCTCTGGGCTTTTAACATTCTTTCCAGTGCTGGAATCTTGATGCCTCCTGCCCTGCTCCGTGGGACAGTGACCTGCTCAGTCCACACCACCCTCAGCACCCAGGACATAGCAAGGCCCAGCACACTTGCTGGGCAGGCAAGGGACCCAGTGCAGAGACACCCTCAGCGCGCGCCTCAGAGTGTGCCTTCACTCTGCTCCACAGGGGTGCAGACGATGGGAACAGTTTCCAGGCTGGCTCCGCAATGTGCTGTGTCTGCTCAAATCATCGCTGCCAGTCCCAGCGCCACCAAAATTGAAAGCCCCCGCCTTGCCTCCGAATCCCAGCTCCTCTTAGGGGCTCATGCCGCCCCCTCTACTGCAGACAAGGGTTCCCCACGGTAGGACCCTGGAGGCCCCACTTCCTCTTGTGAGGCTGTCATGCTGTGTCACAGAGGAGGATCACAGGAGTCTTGGCAGACCGGTGTGACTAGCTCCATGAAAGGCTGCGTTCATTCCTGAATCCGAGTGGCTGTCAGGCTACGGATGCGAATTGCCTCGTCCCAGTGTGTCCTGGGCCCCGGCCCCTGCCTGTGGTTTGGTTTGGCAGGTACTCCTCCTGATGCTCCGCCCTCCCGGCTGTGTGGCCAGGACACTCGCTGAACAATGAGCAGCACCCGAGGCTTTCCTGTGGGGAGAGGTTGTGTGGGAGGACCTGGGAACCGAAACAGGAGGAAAGCAGGAGAGAGAGGTTACGTTTCCCCACCTCTCCAGGGCGCCTTCTCACCCCGGAGGATTCGCCAGCCGTGGTTCTGGATGGCAGGGGCAGGGGGCAGGACACAGTGGCTCTGCACTCGTTCTGCACACCAACATGGCTGGAGGAAAATGAACATCTGAGAACCTGCGGCGTCCCTTACAGGCATGAGAGTTCTGAAGAAAGGAACTCTCTGGGAAAGTCTATATCTACTGACTGAGAGAAAGTCCGTCCCTAAACAACAGATCGTAGGGGACCCATTTAAACTGACTCTTCTCCTGGGCTGTACACCTTAATCAACCGATATAGAACAGAGGTCGGGGGACCTAGGAAGAAAGCCAAATATGGATCAAAATGTAGGAAATTAGACCTTTCCAGAAAGACGAAGGGAGCAGACACTCTGTAGCTGAGCCAGAGATCCCTAAATGAACACCTGATTTCGGGTTGGTGACAAGCTCAGGCAGAAAAAGACAGGCACGTGTTCTTCGTTGCTGTGCAGCCCAGGATGAGAGACCCAGGTGTAAGCCACACCGTGCGGAGTTTAGGCTAGTCCCACAGAGAGAACCTAACATTTAGAAATGTGTGCAGTAGTACGTGCTAGAAAACGGTGGCTTCTCCTTGTCAGGAGGCACTGAACACTCACGGGGTGAGGAAGCACAGTTTCATAACAGCCTCTTGGAGCCAATGTGTTTTTAAAAGTTTATCACCGGCCAGGCACGGCGGCTCAGGCCTGTAATCCCAATGCTTTGGGAGGCCAAGGCAGGTGGATCGCTTGAGGTCAGGAGTTCGAGACCAGCCTGGCCAACTGGTGAAACCCCGTCTCTACTAAAAATGCAAAAATTAGCCAGGCGTCATGGTGCATGCCTGTAATCCCAGCTACTTGGGAGGCTGAGGCAGGAGAATTGTTTGCACCTGGGAGGTGGAAGTTGCGGTGAGCCAAGATTGCTCCTCTGCACTCCAGCCTGGGCAATAGAGGGAGACTCTGTCTCAGGAAAAAAAAAAAAAAAAAGTTTATTACCTTTCAATATTCCTTAACTGAGTGACTTGATAGGTTGCATAGCTGTACCCATGCACATGACCCCCACGGATGAGGGTGGCCAGCCTGTGACAGAAGGTGCCTGGGTTCCCAGGACAAGCCAAAGATGCAGTTGTGGGACAGAGCCACCGCCCTCCCCATGCTCAGAATGTAGTGGCCCCAGTGGGCACCCATCCTACGGCCGGGTGTTCTACACCCACCGTGTGGCCGTGGAGCATCACCCATGACAGAGAGCAAGCCCGGCACCTGGGGTGTGAACTAGGATGGGCAGACAGGCCTTCTGGGGCCTCTGTCCACCTCAGCATCGAAGTTCCACAGAGAAGAACTTGGCGTCATTCATTCATTCAGCCAGTGTTTACAGAGAACCATCCTTCCTCAGTACCTAGCACAAGGTCCAAGGAAATACAGATGTGAAGAAGGCTTGCCCTGGAGGGCCTCCTAGTCCAGGAGCGGGACCAATCCCCCTAGGTGGGAGAGAGAATGCCTGGAGGCAGAGTGAGAAAAGGTGGAGGAGGCGAGGGACGAGGAGGTGACACACGGAGGAGGTGAGATGGGGAGTAGGAGGCCGCCTAGGAGCCCGAGATGTTTCTCAGAAGTGTCAGCTTGGGCTGGGGACATTAGAAAGCTGCAGGTGGACCTGGTCTGGCCCACATGCCCGTGAGCTCACAAGGCCAGGTGGCAGACACGTGCCTTGGCCTGCCTCATAGAAAGAGGTGGCTTCTGGAGGGCAGAAGGTAGATTTGCGAGAGGCTTAGCTGTAAAACTGGCTGTCGTGGCTTCTCTGGGAGGTGTTTTGAGATTGGTTAATTAATGTTTACAAGATACACAGGGATCTGAGGATAAAGGGCTTTGAGGGAGAGCAGGCAATTATGGTCCTAACATTACTGGTAACAGTCCAGGCTCAGGAAGGCGGGAGCCCACAGACCCCCGCACCAGGTTGCTGCTTAGCACTACCATCAGCAGGGGCCTCTGTGGGGCCTGGCTAATAAAAAAGAGATTAGAAAACAGTCATGGAAATATTCCTTCTCATCCCAGCTCTTGAATCGCAATAGGGAAAGCATTGGCGCCACTCATGTTATTTAATCAACTTCTCACCTTGTGACAAATGGCTCCACGCTCTTCGCTGAGCATTTGTTTATGGAAAATGGGCCCAGTCTAGGGTAGGAGCCACAGCCTGCAGAGGGAAGGCGCCCGAGCTGGGAGCCCCAAGGAGAGGGTGGTGCCAGCAGAGGCTGTGCCTGGGAGTGGGGCAGCCGCAGGGAGCACAGGCACAGGGCAGACCCCTGAGAGCAGGACCTGAGCCGTCATATAGCCATGGGGCTGGCGCTGTGACATCGGGGAGCTGAAAGACAAAATGGAGCATCACTGGGAACTGAAGGACTTCAAACGGAGCTACTGTGAATGATTTGTTCCTTGCGCTGTATGTGCAACCCCAGCGTAAAGGCTTTGCTCTTCCAAGGGTGTCTTCCGTAAAGTGCTTCCTGAGGAGGAGGCACTTGCAACCTGGTTGTGTTGCCAGCTGTCATGAGGGCCACCTGCATTGACCTCTCTGGACAGCACAACCGTCTGTCTCCTGCAGCTGCACTCTGGTGGCATTCAGCAGCAGTGCAGATGGCCTGGGAGTTCCACGTGTCCCAGAGGCACACTCACGCCCGTAATCCCAGCAGGCTGCAGGCTCTGGGGAGGGCGCCCACCGAGGGCGTGTTCCTCCTCCAGGAGGGTCTGGCCTTGGTTGGTGTGACCCCTGGGGGGCTAAGCAGGGCCTACATGTGGGGGCACAGGGATATTTCTGGTGGAGGATGGTGATGGCACACACACTAAACACAGCCTCCAGAGAGAGGAACCAGAAAGGGGCTGAGATTAAAAGAAAGGCCCACACTGGCGGCTCAATATTGTTAAAAGAATGCTCCATTTTAATACAGGCTGAAACCCCAAGGAAACTGAGTGGACAGAGCGGGCGGCTGACTGGACGTGGCCTCATGCCCAACTTGGATTGTGGGCCTGCAGACCGGCCGCCGTGCTCTCTGTGCCAGTCCCTGCCTGTGTGCTGTCCAGCTCACCTGTCTCTGTTTTGTCTTGTCTCTCCCCCATAGCTACTACATGCTGGAGAACAGACCCAGGAACATCTACGGCATGGTCTGCTACTCCTGCCTCCTGGCGCCCCCCAACACCAAGGAATGTGAGTGTCTTTGTCCTTCCACCAGCACGGTATTTGTTCAGCATGGGTCTCTTTCACTAGAGAGGGTGTAGGAAGCAGCCGGTCCTGGCACCTGGACAAGGTGAATCACAGTAACAGCATTAGTGAAAGTGTGCCTATGGCCTGTCTAGACAGGTCTGTGAAGGCAGGGAGGTCTGCCACAGCTGAGCCTTGAGTCAGAGGCTGAGGTGCTAGTGCAGGTTGGCCACCAGCTACCTGACAAGTCACTTAACCTCCGTGAGCCTCGGTTTTCTCATCTGTAATGTGGGGGTACTAACATCTGACCTACCAATCTCACATGGTTATTGTAAAAACCAAGGAGATCACAGAGGCGAAGTACTACTATTTTGCAAAGTACTACGAAGCGCTAGGTGAGAGTGAGGCCAAGGAAAATATAAATGTGATCACAATTAATGAAACCGATTCCACAAAGCACATGTTAACAGTCTCAGGAGTTTATAATCCTGCCTTGGGGTGTTTCTGTCCTGTTCTTTCAGTCTGGCTTTCATGGGCATCTGTTTATGAGGAAGGGCCAGGTACCTCTGCCTCAGAGGAATGTGCTGGGTGGACTCTTGGATGTGTGGTCTGGGAGAGACGAAGGCAGGTAGGACAGGCAGCTGGGAGGAAGCTGGGTGTCTGGTCCCGGGCTGCAGGAGCACTTGCCACCCTCCGGCTCCTTCAAGGCTGGAGGAGCAGCTGACCCTGGGACCCTGCCTCTCTTTGCGCTCCGTAAGGCCCCACTACCCCCGTGTCTTGTAATAATGTTGTCCAGGAGAAGAAAGAGGGCCTGCATCTTACCACGCTGGAAGGAAGGGAGGAGCAGGAATGGGGTGCAGCATGTCCTCCCTCCTTCTGGTCAAGCCAGGAGGAGGGTTCTGTGCTGTGGGCTGTGCTGCAGGGAGAGCCATTCTGTCCCTTCCAAATCACTGAAGTGCGTGAGCCCTGCACCAATGGGTTTGCTCATCTTCAAAGCCATTTTCCTGGCCAGCCGTATGCTAATTAATTCACAAATTAGAGGAGGCCGCAGCTCGGCTGCCAGCCTGACCCATGGTGGAGCCAGCTGCCATGGCCCACGTGTCCTCTGTGGGGATCTAGGCTGACTCAAGGCCAGATCATTCTGGGATGAAGAACCAGTCTGGAAAGATGTCAGACACTCCCTACCTATTCGGAAAAGCATCTTTGCCTGTGGAACCTGGGAGAAGAGCAGCCCTCCTCAGGGGCCCTTCTGTTCGAGAGCTCTCAAACGGCGCAGCCTTCAGTGTCCAATGTGGCAGCCAGAATAGACTCGAGTCGCGGCAGGGGCGCCTCTCTAAGTCCAGCAGTGAGGTCTGTCACATGTGGAAAGCAAGCACAGTCCCCTGAGTCCTGAAGATTTTAAAGACGAGCGCACCCCACTCCCACCTCCTGCCCTTGCCTGCTTAACAGAAAGCCGGCTCCCAGGAAGGCCTTGGGGTGGGGCCTTAGAATCCAGCCCTGAGGGAGATCAGCAGAGAAATACACAGTCCTGCTGTGTTCTCGTTAGAAGCCCCTTGGGCAAGGCCCCAGGCCTCAGCTTGCCCATCTGGGAAATGGGGAGATGCGGCCAGCTAGGCCTTGGGGTGGATGGAGCCCTGCCTGGGTCGGGGCCTCAGTGTGAATGCCAAACAGAGTGATGCTCTCCACCTCTGGGCCTGCACTGGTCTCAATCCAGAGATCTTTTTACCCCGGGCACCTGCCCAGCAGTCAGCAAAACGTCAGAGCTAGAAAGCCCCGTGGAGTCACTGAGACCCACACACAGGACCGTCGTCAGCAGCCTCACCCTGGACAGCCAGGGATTCACGAAACATTTCATCAGGAGTCCGAAATCGCCAACTGGCTGCCCAGGTCCATCAGGCCCTGTCTTCCTCAAACCCACGGTTGTGGTCAAGAGCACCTCCTTCTCCCCTCTGTTTTCTTGATTTACCTGGGCCCTCACCAAACGAAATTCACATCCTTGGTACCCTGCAGCAACAAATGGTGGATTATGCAAACCACAGTCAGACTTGCCAAGAGCCCCTGACTGAGGATGACACACACCTTAGGAGAGCTGCAGCAGACAATGGGTCGCAGCTGCAGGGGAGGCACCAGCCAGGAGTGAGCCCAGGTCAGTGCCAGGGTCTCCCCAGCCTAGGAGTGCCCACAGCGCTCCCCCACACCTCCTGGGCTTGAACCCCACGCTGAGGCACCTGTACAGTGCAATCACCTCCTATCCTAAAAGAGATGGCGGCTTCTCTGCATCTCTGTGAAGCAGAGGGTTTCAGGGGGGTGATTCTCAGGGGAGCACCATGGGGGTTTCTTACGACTCCAGTTGCTGGGCCCCCCCCGCCCCCCGATTCATCAGGTCTGGATGAACCAGAGAATGTACATTTTTTAGCAAGTTTGGGAACCACTAGGGTAGGTTATGAGCCTGCTCTGGAGCTTCACTGCCTGAGTTAAACGAATTATCTCACCTCCCGGAGCCTCCGTGTCCTCTCCTGCCCAGGGCAGTTCCCAGTGGTGCCCACTGCCCAGGCTGCTGTGTGGCTCAGGGGCAATTTTGCCCACCGTATCCACCCAGAAGCACATTGTGAGTGCCCCAGGGTGTTAATTAATGTGATGCAGCCCTCAAATAATCCTGAGGAGAAATGAAAAAGCAACGTATATTTTCCTTTAAAATGGAATAAAATCATTCCAGTTTCTGGGGTTGCCAAGTAACAAGAGGGAAATCAAAGAGGACAGACGTCAGATTATAGATCAGTCCTGGCTGTGGGTTGGTTGTCACCTTGGATTAAAACATACTCACCCCCAGCTCTGAGCCTGTACTCAGTGACTGCAATACTGTGGAGCCCTGTAGCCCGGCGAAAAGAGATGAAAAGGCCTTCGGTTATTTTTCAGTTAAATTAAAGAGCAAGACGTACTTGGGGCGACCAGAGCTTTCTGGTTTTCTGTTTTCCCTGCACCATCCTGCATAAATGGATCTGTGTTGTAATGACAGTGCGGGCAGCGAGGTCAACACGTTGCCCTGGCGTAATAGGGAGGAAGATAGGGTCCAGCATCAGGCTTGGGTTTCATTACAAGTGATCACCCCTGGGAAAGTTTCTCATCTGCAGACTGGGGACATGATTGTTGGGAGGAGAGGTGTGATGGCGTGGGCGATACATGTGGAGTGCCCACTCCAGGGCCAGGCGCTGGGCACTGACCAAAGATGAAGTATCCCAGCCCAGCAGGCAGCATGGCTCCACCGCCCATGAGCTGGCCTGCATTTTCCTCACTGACCAGGGGTGCGGACGGCACACAGCAGGGGAAAGAGATTCAGAAGAGGACACTCAGGTGTCTCCGTGACTGGCCATGTGGACATGGTGCCACTTGCTCAGCTGCAGAAGGCAGGGGCAAGAGGGTGCTTAGTGGGGAGGTGGAGGGAAGATAGAGACTCTGTGTGTGGAATTTGAGGCGACTGTGGGAAATCCAGACCGAGATAGCTAACCCAGAGATGGCCTGAAGCTCCAGGCGGAGATCCAGGGCTGGGAAGTCAGCTACGCACTCAGGGTGCTGGGAACACTGGGCAGAAGGCCTCCCCATGAGGCAGCTTCCTAGTGCGGAGAGAGGGCGGGTGCACCATGGAGCCTCGTTGACCTACACTGCCGGTTCTAGCCTGGCTACGGTTCAGACCCGAGAGGGCGCCCCAGGGCCTGGGACACTGGGCAGCAGAAATCCCTCCCTAGAAAGAATGGTCAGGGTCCGGTGCGGTGGCTCACCCCTGAAATCCCAGCACCTTGGGAGGCCTAGGCGGGTGGATCACCTGAGGTCAGGGGTTCAAGATCCGCCTGACCAACATGGAGAAACCCCATCTCTACTAAAAATACAAAATTAACTGGGCATGATGGCGCATGCCTGTCATCCCAGCTACTCAGGAGGCTGAGGAGGAGAATCGCTTGAACCTGGGAGGTGGAGGTTGCGGTGAACTGAGATTGCGCCATTGCACTCCAGCCTGGGCGACAAGAGCGAAACTCTGTCTCTAAATAAGTAAATAAATAAATAGCGGTCAGAGGGTTAAGATTGCAATAGCCTGGCAGCTGTTTTCTTATCATCGGTGATGCAGGCCCCCGAGGCAAAGCCCGAGCAGGCTGGCCTTTTGGAGAAATCTCAGCTACTCTGTGTACTCCATGGTTTCCATCTCTCGTGCCTGGGTGCCCTACTGTGATGCGAAACAGCAAGCACCGCCCCTCAGGTGTGACGCGGGCTTCCCAGCCTCCCAGACACCAGCCTTCAGCTGCTCCGGGCGCAGAGCCTCTCAGACCTGACTGCACACACATCTCCAGGGACCCGCTGAGCAATGGATTCTGACACAGCGGGTCCCGGTGGGCCCGAGACTCAGCATTTCTAGCAAGTTCCCAGGGAATCCCACTTTGAGCAGCTCGGGAGTCTCTGCTGAGTCTGCCCACAGTTCAGAATCTGCCACTAGGGGGTACACAGCCAGTGCCACAGTCTGGGACCCCTTGACAGCTGTAAGAATCAATAAACAGATCATTCCTAAAAGTGTAATCTTTTACCCTCTGCAGAGAACCCCAGCCAGCCTCTAATGCATACTGGTGAGATTCTAAATTGTGTGGATTAACAGACCTCAAAGGCCCCCATATGAGCTATTGTGGCTGTGAATGGAGGCGTAGCTCCCTCCGGCCATGTGCTTCTGGCTGGCTGAGGCTTCCTGGGGAAGGGGAACACAGTGCCTGGCAGGACCCTTCCCGGAGTCACCGCTGCCTCGAACTCCACGGCGAGCTAGGCAGAACCAGTCCCTGCTCATTTTCACTTTGTTTATTTATTTATTTATTTATTTATTTATTTGAGACGGATTCTTGCTCTGTCACCCAGGCTGGAGTGCAGTGGTGTTATCTCGGCTCACTGCAACCTCCGCCTCGTGGGTTCAAGCGATTCTCCTACCTCAGCCTCCTGAGTAGCTAGGACTACTGGTGTGTGCCACCACCCCCAGCTAATTATTTTTTTGTATTTGTAGTAGAGATGGGGTTTCACCATGTTGGCCAGAATGGTCTCGATCTCCTGACCTCGTGATCCGCCCGCCTCAGCCTCCCAAAGTGCTGGGATTACAGACGTGAGCCACCTGGCCTGGCCTCATTTTCACTTTAATATAGGCCTTATATGGACATTTTTGCCTGTTTTCTGGGACTGCAGTTCATACCAGCTTTTATCAAACACCCCAGCTTTGCTTATTCAAAACTCGGGTGCACATGGAAGTGTGCGAGGGGAGATGGACCCGCAGTTGGCCACCCAACAGAAACCCACCTGGAGCACCTTCCACTTAACAGGCATCCCAAGAGGCAGATGAACCAAAACACACAGCACACAGTGAAACGAGGGGAAAGCTCCAGACACTGTATATTTGGTTAGTGAGGAGTTAATCCTCACTAGACAGGCGTAGACCCCGGCCCAGGAGAACCTGCATGCAGGTGCAGGGGGTGCCAGTGCCTGTCCTGGGGGCTGCACCAGGGCTGCATCTCCAGCCCAGGCCCCTGGGCCTGCTCGCGCCCCACCCTGCCCAGCCCCACCCACCACCCTGCAAGGCTCGAGGGTTTGTCTGTGGACCCGCAGCTGGTAACAGCAGAAGAAGTGGAAGAGGATTAGCCCAGGCCGCTCTCTTTTCCTTTTAATATGCTAGGTTTTGCCCAAACCTCTTTTAGACATCACGTGCATTCAACAGGATGCTGGTATGCTAATAATATCGAAATGCGTACTTGTGTGATTCTGGGATGGATTTTTTCAAGCGTTTAGGGGTAATGCAGAGTAGGTGCTTGTTTCCCATGGCGATTTTTCTGACTCTCCTGAAAAATAGCAGAACAACCCGGGCTTATTACCCAACCCCTGCTTCAAGCTCTGCAGGTGCCTTCATTAGCTGTCCTCAAGCCACACCCAGTGCTACCCAAGGTTGGCACTTTGGGACCGGATCTGCCCACCTGTTCTTGTAGGTTGTATGTGTAGTGACAGTGGCAGCAAGCAGAGGTGAGAGACGTGTGCGGGGGCAGCCAGGGATGGCAAGGCCCACCACCTCCCGTTTGACACCCCCTCTGGTCTTAGCACACCTTCTGTCTTGCCCAAGGGCAGAGGCACTGAACTGTGGATAAAACAGACCAAGTAAGCTAGATGTTGGTTCTTTCAGTTGACACATAATAATTGCACATATTTATGGGGTACCGAGTGAAATTTCCATACATGTATACAAAGTGTCATGATCCGGTCAGGGCAATTATGATATGCATGACCTCAAACATGTATCACTTCTTTGTGTAGCGAACATTCCAAATCCTCTCTTGTAGCTGTGAGAAATATACAGTGCATTATTGTCAGCTGTAGTCTGGGTGCTAGAGCTCAGAACAACTGCTCCTGCCGGGCTGGACTTTTGTATTTGTTAACCAGCCTCTCCTTCCCCACCTCTATGCTGCTCCACTTCTGTGAGATCCACTCCTTTGGCTTCCACACGAGCCATGCGTTGCTTTTATAAAACAGCTGCTCTTGGGACAGATCCTTTTCCTTTTTTGCCACAAGCACACTCCCTCGAGGTCTGTCGGCCACGGGGCTGCCACTCTGGAAATTCTAGCGCACCCTTGCCTGTATTTGTGATTTGAGGGTCTTCGTCCCTCTCCCTTCTGCTGAAAGGGCAGCTCCATTCCTTGTTGCCGAGCTCTGAGCACAGGGAAGAGGCCCAATGTCAGGAAGTGAGCTGTTGCCCTTTGGTGGCCTGGGTGGCCTGTAGGCAAGTCTGAAATCCCCATGTCCTCCTGCTCCTTGGGCAACGATCTAGCGACTGGGATTCTCCTGCCCGGTCTCGTGGGAAGCATCTCCCTGCAGATGCTCTAGTGGCCCTGGGAACTTCGGAACCTGAGGAGGCTTGTGGGGTCTGGCTGATTGGATGCTGGCTTTCAGCTCCAGTCCTGACATGAGAGGGTGAGCTCTGGAGAAATGTCAGAGTCCACCATCCCGCCCACCTTGCCGCCACCGCTTCGGCTGCGCACACAGGCTCAGAGCAAGCGTTTCTCTCAGCAACTCAGGGATCCCTGCACACCAGGGAGCACCCAGCCTACACCTGCAGCCCGGCACAGTCAGGGACTGTTTGGTTGGTGCCAGCTGGGGGTGTTTGAGGAAGGAAATGTCTGGTGATCAGGATAGAGGCACAGCCGGCCGGCCGAGGGCAGGTGGGTGCCTGTGGGTGCAGGAAGATGTCATGTCTGCAGGCATTGTTTGGGGACGTCATTGCGTAACCAGCCCTGCAGGGCTGCAGGGGCATTCCACAAGTGTCTGTGTGCTCACTAGGCTGCGTTTATCGCTCCACTCTAGACCACAGGCCTGGGCATATTTGTGTCCCTATCCCCAACCCTGTCACCTGAAGCAGCCTGCAAGCCCCGGCAGGAAGGGACAAGAAGAGACGAAGATGACAAACATTCACAGACAGCCCATGGCTGTTGTTTTGCTCTGACAGTGTATCCCTTGAGCGCCTTACTGAACAGACAGATCAGCTTCTTTTCAATGTCTTGTTTGCCCTTATAAAGGAAATTAGGTCATGCTGGAAACTGTGCTATGATGCCCCTGTGCTTACTCACCTGATAAAGTTGGGGAGGCTACCTCCCAGCAAACAGAAAGGGGCACACAGTCTGAAGCCCCCTTATCACGCTGGAGACTTCCAGAGCAACTTCAGTAAGGTCTGTGAGGGGGATGCTCTGTTGTTTGACATGGGCTTGTGGTTTCCAGCCAGGGGCACGCACCTCTCCACCAGCTGTTTATTTATCTATTTATTTATTTATTTAGAGATGGAGTTTCCCTCTTGTTGCCCAGCCTGGAGTGCAATGGTGCGGTCTCGACTCACTGCATCCTCTGCCTCCCGGGTTCCAGCGATTCTCTTGCCTCAGCCTCCCCAGCAGATGGGATTACAGGCGCCTGCCCCCAGGCCTGGCTAATTTTTGTATTTTTAGTAGAGATGGGGTTTCACCATGTTGGCCGGGCTGGTCTCAAACTCCTCTTAGGTGATCCTCCCACCTCGGCCTTCCAAAGTGCTGGGATTACAGGCGTGAGCCACCGCGCCTGGCCAGCTCTTTCCCGAACAAGAACACTGGTTCCGAGGCCAAGTAAGAGGCTAAATTAAGAAAGCAAAGATTTGTCGTAAGTTTGAGGCCCAGGAGGAAAAAATCTTCCATTCATCATCCAGAAACACAAGGAAACATCACTTGTCCCTCAGTGGGCAGGTGACATTTCTTACATACCCTATGACAGTCCCAGGCACTCTTAGCTGCCCTGGGACTCCCAAGCCCAATGTTTCCTTGGCCAAGCTGCCAATTTGCTTTAGCAGGTGTGAGGACAGAGAAGCATACAGCCCATTCTCCTGTGGCCCCACTCCATTTAGGGGAGACACGAGTGGATAGCTCAGCTGGTCACTAGCTCCTGGGCTGCCCCCACTCACAGAACAAGAGTGTGCATTTCTCCTGAGAACTTCCTACTAAAGAAAACAGCCAGCCCAGTGTGGATTACAGGCTCCCACCTGTAATCCTAGCACTTCGGGAGGCTGAGGCAGGTGGATCACTTGAGGTTAGGAGTTCAAGACCAGCCTGACCAACGTGTATTTTTCTCTACTAAAAATACAAAAATTAGTCAGGTGTGGTGGCACACACCTGTACTCCCAGCCTCTCAGGAGGCTGAGGTGGGAGGATCACTTGAGCCCAGGAGGCAGAGGCTGCAGTGAGCCAAGATCATGCCACGGCACTCCCGACTGGGTGACAGAGTGAGATCCTCCTTGTCTCAAACAAAACAAAACAAAACAAAAAAACAGCCCAACTAGGAAGCTTGCTTCTCCTGGAAGCCTCGCTGCATGGGCTGACCAGGCGCAGTGCTGGGCCATTCCTCTGGGCTGGGCCAGGCTGGGGAGGTACCTTGATTTGGGGATAGCAGCTGGCCTTGTCCTTGACTCAGGGGCTGCTTTTCTTTAGACCAAACGCACTTCACAGATTTCTCCAGAACTGGTAGAGACAAAAGCGAGAGAGTGGGAGATACATTTGAAACATGTTGGTTTTTATTATTTGCAAAACTGAAGTCTGGCCTAAAAGAAGGTTGGTCTTCTTTTAGGAGGTCTGGAACAGGACGTGATCTGTTCTGTGGTGGAATGCTTTTGTTTTGGCTGAATGGCTGTTTCTTAGTGATTTGACTGAGAGCAAAATCAGCTTCCATTTTATCCCCGCTAAGTGACACTTTTTCCGTAGAAGGGGAATTTTAGGAAGCATAGCTGTAAGGGAAGGCAGAGCACACCTTGCTCGGAAACTGGTCACAGCTAGGTAGAACATGTCTGAGGAAAAATCCTAGGGAGAAATTCAGCAAAAGTGAACTTAGCCAAGGAGGCCATGGGTAGTTCTTTTCCTCCTTTCTCGTGTTCTTATTTTTCCAGATTTTTATTTTATTTTATTTTATTTTTATTTTTATTTTTTTGAGACGGAGTTTCACTCTTGTTGCCCAGGCTGGAGTGCAGTAGTGTGATCTCAGCTCACTGCAACCTCTGCCTCCCAGGTTCAAGCGATTTTCCTACCTCAGCTTCCTAAATAACTGGGATTACAGGCATGTGCCACCATACCCAGCTCATTTTTTGTATTTAGTAAAGATGCGGTTTCACCATGTTGGCCAGGCTAGTCTCGAACCCCTGACCTCAAGGGATCCACCCACCTTGGCCTCCCAAAGTGCTGGGATTACAGGCATGAGCCACTATGCCCGGCCCCTTTTCTACTTTTTTTTTTTTTTAAGACAGAGTCTCGCTGTGTCACCCAGGCTGGAGTGCGATGACGCAATCTCCGCTCACGGCAAGCTCCGCCTCCCGGGTTCCCGCCATTCTCCTGCCTCAGCCTCCCCAGTAGCTGGGACTACAGGCGCCCGCCACCACACCTGGCTAATTTTTTGTATTTTTAGTAGAGATGGGGTTTCACAGTATTAGCCAGGATGGTCTCGATCTCCTGACCTCGTGATCCACTGCCTCTTGTTCTTCTAACAAGAAGAACTTGTACCCATACTACATACAGATAGCTATCTCATACGCTTTTATCACCAGCCTCCTTCCCGCAACAATATTTATATGTATAAATCAAGAAGCTATTTTCTCAGACCGATGCTGAACAACAATCCAAACCCAAAGTGCTGGGATTACAGGCGTGAGCCACCACGTCCAGTCCCCTTTTCTAGATTTTTAATAGTAAGCATATATTACTTTTATGACTGGAAAAAGCATTAACACATTCCTACTGTATGTAATTGAAGGAATTAGTCAAGTATTGTATCACCCTAATGGTACTTTCATATACACATTCTATGTTGCTTATTTTTATGGATTTCATATACTTTGTCTCCATGCATAGGAAAATTGAGTTGGTGAGGCTTGCAAAACTCCTCAACCTATACTGTTTAGTTTTAGCAGACTTATCACATGAATGTTTTTATTTAAAAAACAATAACGGGCCAGGCGCAGTGACTCACGCCTGTAATCCCAGCACTTTGGGAGGCCGAGGCGGGCAGATCACGAGGTCAGGAGATCGAGACCATCCTGGCTAACATGGTGAAACCCCATCTCTACTAAAAATACAAAAAAATTAGCCAGGCGTGGTGGCGGGCACCTGTAGTCCCAGCTACTCGGGAGACTGAGACAGGAGAATGGCATGAACCTAGGAGGCGGAACTTGCAGTGAGCCAAGATTGTGCCACTGCACTCCAACCTGGGCGACAGAGCAAGACTCTGTCTCAAAAAAAAAAAAAAAAAAAAAAAGAACAATAATGATGACTCTCTTCAGGGTTCATTAAACACTCTAAGAAATACAAATATTTAGCTCCCTCAGCCATCACTGCCTCAAGCCCATTCATGATCGCGAATCCAGATCCACGAGCTCTGTGGCAGCGTTTTTGAAGGTGGAGCTTCGCTGGATCATTTGAGGGACTCTATTTTCCTTGCAGGTGTGGGAGCCACTTCAGGAGCTTCTGCCAACTTCCCTGGCACCTCGGGCAGCAGCACCCTGTCTCCCTTCCAGCATGCCCACAAAGGTGAGAAGGGTGCTCGGGTATCGATCACCTGGAGTTAGGTGGTGCTTGGATGAAAGCTCAGAAGAAGAGAGGACATGATTATGAGTAATGATTACGGTGCGCTTCCCCACCTGGTCTCACTTCCCTAATGTAATTGAATGACATGGTGCCCCCCTCACCCCGTGCAGGAAGTCATTATCTCTGCGAGGAGCGGAGTTGATCCCTCCATGGGTGTCCTGGGCCCGATGGGAGGTGCTGGTGATGAAGGCGGGGGCAGAGCGGCAGGTGGGCAGCACAGGCAGCTGCAAGCCGGGCCAGGAGAGAGACTAGGTGTCCTGGGCTTTGGTTTGGCTGGGAGTCAACAGCAGTTCTATCACTGGCTTTCATATAAACCTGCTGACCATGGCACTTTAATATTCACTTGCAGAAAGCACATTTCATTCTCCCTAACCAGGGAAGAAGGGATTTAGGAAGACCCCAAAGTTCAATATGTCTCTCAGAGTCAGCCCTCCAGCTGGCTTGGCCTTTCCCTCTCACTGGTTTAGTGCCAGCCGTTATTGAAACATGTTTCGGGTCCGGGTCTCAGTGAGCCATGAGGTACCTTCCAGATCCCTCAGAGCACCCAGCTCGTCAGCCTCATCACTGGGCCTCTCACACGCTAACGCAGAGCAAAAGGCAGGACTGCTGGGCGAGGATATATGAATCTCATTTGCACAGACCCTGGGGGGAGGAGCTCACAACATGGAGAATATTAAAACACTTATGTCATCTAGACCTGGCAAGCAAATGCTATTACAGGTATTCCTCAGATGATGCTGGGAGGCTGGTTTTCCTGCAGATGCACCCACAGGGGAGGCTCAGCGCCCACATGCGGGGTTTTCAGCTCTGGCACTACCTCCCCCGAGATGATCCGAGAGCTTCAGATGCTTGTCTCCTGTCTATTTGGGTGGTGGCAAATCTGGATCTTACTTCAAGAGAATCAGAGTCCTGTTTGGTTATTTTAGAGAATAAGAACGAGCTTCAGGGCATTTTGTGCAATCCAAGGTCGACATTAACCTGGGAAGTGAGCAAAATCCCCCGGGGTGACTGAGGGACTGCCTGGTGGAGGCAGCAGAGCAGGTGGACTAGGTGGCCCCGCCCAGGCACCACCTGTGCCCTGGAGCTCTTACAATGACACTTAGGTTGAAATTGCATGAGGTGCAGGATGGAGCCAAACCTGGAATCCAGAGCTGATCCTGGAGTTAGGTGGTGCTCGGATGAAAGCTCAGAAGGAGAGAGGAATCCTGACTTTTGTTTGGAAATACCCAAACTTGAACTGTGCTGCCTTCCAGACACTCTTGTTCACTGGCCTTTCTTCCTCTCCACACCAAACCCTGCCCTCAGGTTCCCAAAGTAGTAGAAGCAAGAGCAAACTCCCTAGGAACAACCAGGTGACCCCAGAGAAGTCTGGAGAGGCCAGTCTGAGGGCAGCGAGCAGGGCTGTGGGCAGGCCTGGTCTGGCAGCCAAAACCAATGCGGAGGACTTGGTTCTCAGCCTAAGCAAGCGCCTCAGATTTCAGGGTTCCCTGAAAGCATCCCAGGGGCAGGGACATTGCTTCCAGGGGCCGTAGTCCTGGAGGGAAGAGCAGCAGGAACCCTGAGCTCTGGGTCACTCATGTCTTCTCTCCACCCACAGAACTCTCAGGCCAAGGACACCTGGCCACTGCCCTGATCATTGCAATGTCCACCATCTTCATCATGGCCATCGCCATCGTCCTCATCATCATGTTCTACATCCTGAAGACAAAGCCCTCTGCCCCAGGTGACGGCCCCCATGCGCCGGTGCCCTGCCTCCTGGACTCTCCGTCAACTCCCCCTGTCGGAGAGCCTGGCTGCTCACTCCCTCCTCTCTCCCCAGCCTGTTGCACCAGCCACCCAGGGAAGAGTGTGGAGGCCCAAGTGAGCAAGGACGAGGAGAAGAAAGAGACCCCAGGTCTGTGAACCGGGGCTTCCACACCCCACGTGCGTGGTGCCCGTCTCTGGGTGGAGGGCGTCCCCGGCAGCGGCCTACTCGCTGCTTCTGCTCTCACATGCTGAACCATGCTGTGCTTACCGCGGGGTGGTGCCACGCAGACACCGGGCAGCTCTGCCCAACAGGAAGAACAGGCTTGAGCTGAGCGCAGAGCCATGAGCCAATTCTAACTCCTGTCTTCCCAACCTCCCCATTTCCCTGCAGACAACGTGGTGATGTTCTCTGAGAAGGATGAATTTGAGAAGCTGACAGCAACTCCAGCAAAGCCCACCAAGAGGTATGTGGAAGCCCCCAGCGCCAGGCTGAAGCTGGGGTCCTGTGGATCCTGAGCAGGGAGGGGAGCCAGGGTGCAGCCAGGTGCACTGACAGGCTAGCCTGGGACACCATGGGGATGTTCAGCGACAGACAGTCCCTGCCGCCTCTCTGCTGACTGGCAGGGGTCAGGCGGTGTGAGGAGCCTGTGGGAACAGCTGCCTGCTGCTCTCGGGTGAGGCTCCTGTCCCTGCACCCTGCCAAATTCCCTGGGCCTTCCTCCTTAACATCCGACTTCCTCATGCCCCTTCTCCAGACTGGAAGGACAGAACATAAGCCAAGGATGCATGCAGCAGCCCCTATGACTGCTGCTGCAGCCAACACACCAGTACCACTCGCGGCGGTGCCAGTACTGCTGCCACCGCAATGCTGGTAACAACCGCGGTGATGATGGCTAACAGCATTCAGTGCCTGCTGCCCACCAGGTGCTGGGCTCGGGCTGTGAACACATCTCCCCTCCACAGCCAGGAGCAAGGTGCTCACATCATCCCTGTTTATAGGATACCGCACTGGGGTGTGGAAGTTGTCACTTGCCCAAGGTCACACATTAGTGAGCAGCAGGGCCGGGGTCTGAGTCCAGGCTCCCAAGGAGCCACGTGGCGTAAAGAGGCCCCTGGAGGAGGAGATTTGGCAGGTGAAGCCTTTCCCGTGTTTCCCACACAGGAAGGTGTGGAACCAGCCCCTGCTCTGAAATCGAGGGAAGAGGGAAGTCAATGTTCTATTCATCCAGTGGGATGGTCATTTGGACTTGGTCCTGCATAGCTTCCAAAAATCAACCCCACAGCACGAGTTCCCAGCCTGGCAATGTGCCTGGACCCTGCTGCCAGCCTCTGCCCCACGGCCACTGCAGGCTGCGCTGGAAGGACACCCCCACAACAGTGCCTCCCTTGGCAGATGGGGCACAGAGGCCACCAAAAAGTCACCAAACCGGTTAGAGGAAGAGCAGAGGTTAAGCCCTCCTCTCCTGCCCCCACCCCATGATCTTCCCACGATTCGCCTTGCAAAGCCATTCCTGTCGAGAAATAATAATCGATCCAGCATCTGCGTGGAGCTTTGGCATTCATAAAGCACTGCCAGGTGCATTGTCTCACCTGGAAAACTCCAGCATCTCTTCACACCCCTGACACACGGGCAGGAGGCAAACAAATACGAAGTCTTTGCATACGAGGAAGGAAAAGCGGAGTATGTGTTGGGGTGGTTATTTCCTGCAAGTGACTCAATTCCAGTTGATCAGTTTTCAGCCACCACCACCCCTGCAGGAATTTGTGGTCTAAGCCCCATTGTGCCTGACTGGCGGGAGGTGCCAGATCCAAGCTGCTGCTCCCAGGACCCAGGGCAGGACCTGGTCACCCTGCATGGATGAACTCTTAAATAGGGCCTCCCTAGAGACTGAATGTGCTCCTCAGCCTCCAGCCCAGCCTTATCTCATTCTGTCTCAGCCTCTCCCTTCTGTTTTTCAGGCTTTTCTTATTTCCAGAAATTAAAAGGGCAGAGACATGCCCCATGACTTGAGTTGCAGTTGAAGACAGGGAAAATTCAGAGGCCCTGCTAGGAAAAAATATACACTTATTTCATACACAAATATTAAATACAAATTGAACCCTGACAATTGTACATTAAAAGACAGCAAGGCACTGAGCTTTTGTCCCTGCTGTTTGTCCTTGGGTCTTGGAGACAGGACCTGGGGTGCCACCTCACCTGCTCCACCTCACCTGCTCCACCTCACCTGCTCCATCTCACCTGCTCCACCCCACCTGCTCCATCTCACCTGCTCCATCTCACCTGCTCCATCTCACCTACTGCACCTCACCTGCTCCATCTCACCTGCTCCATCTCACCTGCTCCATCTCACCTGCTCTCAAGTGGGGACAGCGATGGGCCCTACCACTTCCTTGTGAGGCCCTGAAGCCTGACGAGGAAGTGGATCCCACTGGGGCTTCATGATGGTTCTCATTTTCTTTGTATTACCCTGTCTCTAGGGTTGTGTTTGCCTGTGGGCTTCACTGCTGTAACCTAGTTATTAACAAATATAATCCTTTTTTTTAAGAAAAAAAGGTCTTCAGCCAAACCACAGGAAGCAAGCAGGATGCCTCTAAAAAAGAATATTGTTTTTCGTAGACTTGGAATGGTTTTAAGAGAGTTTCAGCTGCAACCCACATGTGCCAAGGGCAGACCCTGGGTTCTTTGTGGGCTGTGAACCACAAGGTGGCATGAACCTGGGCTTCGTGCCTCCGACCGCCCACCCACCTCACCCGCTGGGGCTTGCTGTGCCACCCTCTGCAATGCACACAGGTCAGCCAGGTCACCCCCCTAGTCAAGAGGGGGCTTTCCAGGCACAAGGCTCCATTCAGCTCCCTTTACAGTGACTCCAGACAGCCAGCACGGATTCAGTGCCAGCCACATCAATCTATTTGCTTAACACGAAGACACCAGGTGAACTTGGTGCTTACTGGGATTAGATACAGGGATCTAGGACATATTCAATGAACCTTTATGGAGCATCCACTGCTTGTCAGATAGCAGAGAGGAGAGGCCCGTGGGTGCCTCCCACCCTCAGTGGCAGCCCCAGCCCATAGACACCTACAGGTCACCCACCATGGACTTGTTTGGAAGGAAGCAGGAAGCCACCGGTGTATCTGTCTCATCTCACGTCCCCTGGTCCCATGCCCACAAGGTGCCCAGTTCAAAAACAAGTCATTGCCCCCCACTGTCCACAGCTGGGCAATGGACAAGTTCACCACAGGAGAACCTGTCAGGGCTGCAGTCCCCCCAGGCGCTGCTAATGACCATCGCTCGTTTTTGCAGCGAGAACGATGCCTCGTCCGAGAATGAGCAGCTGCTGAGCCGGAGTGTGGACAGTGACGAGGAGCCCGCCCCTGACAAGCAGGGCTCCCCAGAGCTGTGCCTGCTGTCGCTGGTTCACCTGGCCAGGGAGAAGTCCGCCACCAGCAACAAGTCAGCCGGGGTGAGGCTCCTGCAGATGCCGTGATGAGCTGTGAGATGTGGCCCCCTCACAGCCACAAGACTAGAACTTTCTCACTGAATCAGCTCTCCTGCAAGACGGGGTGTTTCTCCCAAAAGTCCAAGCAAGGAGACCTGGACAGTGACAGGTTCACAGCAAGATAGTCAAAAGGGGGGAAAAAACTTTCTTTCCTTTTTTTTTTTTTTTTGAGATGGGACCCAGCCTGTCTGTCACCCAGCCTGGAGTGCAGTGGTGCGATCTCGGCTCACTGCAACCTCCGCCTCCTGGGTTCAAGCAATTCTTCTGTCTCAGCCTCCCAAGTAGCTAGGACTACAGGTGCATGCTGCCACGCCCAGCTAGTTTTTTTTGTATTTTAGTAGAGACGAGGTTTCACTGTGTTGCCCAGGCTGATCTCAAACTCCTGAGTTCAGGCAATCCACCTGCCTCAGCCTCCCAAAGTGCTAGGATTACAGGTGTGAGCCATCACACCCAGCCACTTTGTTTTTATTATATAGCTTCATACACAAACATGAAAAAGAATAAGCAAAGAGAAAAAAGGTAAAATCACTTGGAATGCCAGAGGGCAGAAAAAGACCCTTGTAAATATACTGGGTTTTATCCAGCCAGATAATTTTCTACACACACAAACACACACAAAACGCTTTTCTTGTATGCATTTTTAAAAATATAAAAACAGGCTCACATGTAGAAACTGTCCCCAGGGTTTTATCACCTACCGCCCTGTAATGTAGTGTGGCCAGGAGCAGGGCAGGGGTGAGGGCAGAGATGACCAGAGCCCTCTTGGGCTCCCTGTGGACCTGGCCTGTGGTCGTCCCTCTAGTCAGTGCCCTGGCTGCAGACCCCAGCCGCAGGACAGCTGTGTTGCTAGGCAACATCACTGATGGCAAAAACGCCCAGTTGGGATCCTGGCTCCGGCCTGGTCCTGATAGGATGCCATGCTCTGCCTGCTCCGAGTTCAGTGACCTCGGTAATGGGGCTGCCACTTGCAGAGACCCTGGAAGCCTGTGGGGTTGTTACAAAAGAAATAGCCGTGGCCCCGGGACTCTTCAGCCAGGGCCACTGAGCACCTGCGCACCGTGGGCCTGGTCTCCTGGCACCAGCCACATGATCCAGGATGGGAGCCCCGCACGGCTCTGCTGCAGCACAGGTGTCCTGAGGGCAAGTGGGGGTCCCCATGGTCATCTTTTCAAACAGACTGATGCCAGGGGTATCCCCAAGTATCTTACGAGTCTGACCACCCAGCTGAGCCTGAGAAGCACCCACGGTGGACCCCAAAAATGTTTGAGTGGGAAGACCTGAAGGAGACCCTCCTCCCTGCGTGTCGGGGCTGGGGTGCTGACACGGGGGCTGTGTGCAGCGTCTCTGGTGTCAGGCGTAGCTGCTGCGGGCCCCTGCTGACATGGAGGATTTGCCTCCTCACTACTGTTGCCCCTTTCTGGAGGTGAAAATTCTCCTGACTCTTTTTTACAGATTCAAAGCCGGAGGAAAAAGATCTTGGATGTGTATGCCAACGTGTGTGGAGTCGTGGAAGGTAAGCTGAGAGAGGTGGTGCAGACATAAGAGCTGTGGCCGGAGCCCTGAGGCTCCTGTGAGGGGAACTCAGGGAAGCCGCCCAACCAGTTGCCGCACTCTGGTCAGAACGGCCACTGGAACTGACTTCAGGTGTGGAGAAACAGAATCTGGCTCCCAGATATTAGAAGGCATCTCCCAGTGCTTCCATGGGCCTTCCCCTCATGGCAGGAGACAGCCCGGTGCAGGCACCCACTACAGGGACACACAGGGTCGGGGAGCAGCAGCCATGGAGCCTTGGACCTCCCGTGTCCCCAGTGCCCATATCCACACTGGCATCGTCATCTGGAAAACATAATCAGTCACTTAGTCACTTATCCTAGACTTAGCCGCCCTCTCCCTGCCCTCGAGCGTCCCCGATGTCCAATGGCTCTGGGAGCCTCCAGCCTCCCCTCCCAGCGGCCTTCCGAGCCAAGTCAGGCTGTCTCCTCATAACCTGGGCTTGGGTGTGGGCAGGTAAAAGGCAACAGGACAGGGCCGTCAGTGCTGCAATCTGAAATCATAATCCTCAGCTTCCAGTTCCTGCAAAATCCTCTTTCTAAATTACCTTCTTATTAACCCCAAAGATAAACCCCTCGTGGCTGAGGTCAGGAGTTTTCCTGCTGCTGGCCTCACTGGCCTCCCTCCTCGGACTCCTTGATCTGGCTGGGCAGCGGGAGTGGAGCCTGGTGCATGCCGGGCAGCTCGCCAATGCCCCCAATACCCCTCCTCCCACCCCCACACCCCATCGTAGGCCAAGTGCAGCCCCCTGTTCCCTGGCAGGCTTTCTGGTCCAGTGCTTTGTTGGCCAGAAATAACTATACTGTGGGTGAGCTCCAGGGCCAAGAATTCTTGGCTGCCGCTGAAACATGGCATCTCTCCATAAACACATGCCCCAGGTCAGCCTGCCTGATCTCACCTGGCATGGCCTGGGGCTATCAGCTGCCCAGGGGAGGATGGTCTAGGACTCACCTTCCATCTACCAGCAAGCTCTTCTCTGTTCCAAAAAATATTGAGTTCACACCCCGGGACAAGGGTTTTCAAACCTCAGCCAGGGCTGAGAACTTGTGCTCCGTGCCCAGCCCTGATGAATATTAGAGTCACCTGCAGGTCTTAACACCCTCTCTGCCCATCCAGCCCACCCAATCTGCCCCAAAACCCTGATGTAATTAGTCAGGGGTGAATCCCAGGCATCTGCGTCTCTGTTTTTTGTTTTTTGTTTTGTTTTAATTAAACTTTTTATTTTGAGATACTTCCTACCATGCAGTGGTAAGAGAGAATACAGAGAGATCCTGCAAGCCCTTTACCCAGTTTCTCCTAATGATAACATCTTGCAAAACTATACACAGAAGTCACAACCAGGACACCGATATCGACACAGTGAAGCTAGACTGAGCTCCCATACAAAAACTCCTCCTGTTGCCCTTTTATAGCCACAGCCAGTTCCCACCCATCCCACCCTCACCTAGGCCTCTGGAAACCAGTAATCTGTTCTCCATTCCTACAGTTTTGTCATTTCAAGAGTGTTATAAAAGTGGAATCACATAGTATGTAACCATTGGTGAATGGCCTTTTTCACTCAGCATAATTCACTGGAGGTCCAGCCGGGTTGTTGCATGTACCAATCGTCCATTCCTCTCTCTTGCTGAGTAGTAGTCTGTGGCATAAACAGACCAGAGCTGATTTAACCATTCACTTGCTGAAGGACATCAGGGTTATTGCCACTTAAGGGCTATTATGAACAAAGGTGCTATAAATATTTGTGTATAGGTTTTCGTGTGGACATCAGTCATGATTTATCCGGGATAAAGACCCAGGAGTACATTTGTTGGCTTGTATGATAGTTGCATGGTTGGTTTTTTTTTTAAAAAACTGCCAAACTGTTTTCCAAAGTTGTTGTACCATTTTACATTCCTACGAGCAGTGTGTGAATGGTCTAGTTTCTCCATATCCTTGCCAGCATTTGGTGGTGTTACTATGTTTTATTTTAGCTATTCTGAGAAGTGTGTTATGATATCTTAGTGTGGTCTTAATTTGCATGTTCCTATTGTTTTAATATCCTTTCTTGTGTTTATTTTTCATCTGTATGTCCTCTTCAGTAAAATGAATGTTTCTTCATGTCTTTTGCCCATTTTTCAATGGCATTATATGATTTTTTGCTGTTGAGTTTTGAGGGTTTTTAACAATATATTCTAGACACTAGTCCTATGATGGATATGTGGTTTTGTAAATGTTTTCTCCATTCTGTAGCTAGTTTAACTTATCTTTTCAGTCTCTTAACAGGGTCTTTCACAGAATGATGCTTTAAATTTTTATGAGTCAAATTTATGAAACTAATTATAAAGTTTTCCTTTTATGGATGGTGCTTTTGGTGTCAAATCTAAGCTCTCTCTTGCCTAGTCCTAGATCCCAGAGATTTGCTCCCACAATTTTTTCTAGAAGTTTTATAGCTTAATGTTTTATATTTAAGTCCACATAGTTTTTATGTTTTGCATTTAAGTTCACATAGTTCACATTTTGCAGTTAAGTTTGAGTTGATTTTTATAGAAGATATGAAATTGGATCAAAGTTCTTTTTTTGTCTATGGATATCCAATTGCTCCAGCACTGGTTTTTTTTTTTTTTTTTTTTTTTTTGAAAAAGTATCTTTCCTCCATTGAATTGCTTTTCAAACTTTGTCAAAAATCAGTTTGGTATATTCGTATAGGTCTATTTTCTGGGGTCGCTGTTCTGTTGTATTGATCTACATGTCTGTCCCTCTTATAATACCACACATTCTTGATTCTTGTATAAGTTATATAATAACTTATATAAGTCTTGAAATCAAGTAGACTGCTCCCACTTTCTTTTTTCAAAAATCTTTTAGCTATTCTGGTTCCTTTGTCTTTCTATATAAGTTTTAGAATAGTCTTCCCTATATGTACAAAATGCCTTGCTGGGATTTTAATGAGTTGCAACAAAACTGTATATCAATTGGGAAGATTTGACATCTTTATTATGTTGAATCTTCTGAGCCATGGACATGGTATATCTCTTCATTTATTTAGCACAACTTTAAATTTTTTTATCTACATTGTGTAGTTTCCAAACGACAAGTTCTATGCATATTTTGCTAGATTTACATCATAAGTATATCGTTTATTTTTTGAGCAGCTGTAAATGATAATTTAAATTCAGTAGCCATACATTCATTGTTAGCTATATAGAAATACAATTGATTTTTGTATGTTTATCATGTATCCTGTGACCTTGCTGAATTCACTTATAAGATCTGGGAGTCTTCTTGTAGATTCCTTGGGATTTTCTATATAGATAATCACATCTGCAAATGGGACCATTTTATTTCTTCCTTTCCAATGTGTATACCTTTTCCTTCTTTTTCTCATTTTATTGCACTGGCTACACCTTCCAGCACTACAGTGAATGTAAGTGATGACGCAGAAGCAGAAATCCTTGCCTCATTTCTGATCTTTTTTTTTTTTTTTTTTTTTTTTTTTTTGAGACGGAGTCTCGCTCTGTCGCCCGGGCTGGAGTGCAGTGGCCGGATCTCAGCTCACTGCAAGCTCCGCCTCCCGGGTTCACGCCATTCTCCGGCCTCAGCCTCCCGAGTAGCTGGGACTACAGACGCCCGCCACCTCGCCCGGCTAGTTTTTTGTATTTCTTAATAGAGACGGGGTTTCACCATGTTAGCCAGGATGGTCTCGATCTCCTGACCTCGTGATCCGCCCGTCTCGGCCTCCCAAAGTGCTGGGATTACAGGCTTGAGCCACCGCGCCCGGCCTCATTTCTGATCTTAAAAGCATTCCATTTTTCACCATTAAGTATAATATTAGCTCTAGGCTTTTTATAAATTGTTGACATTAATTTTTTGAGTGGATTACAGTAGTTTTTAAATATTGAACCAGCCTTGCCTCCCATACCTGATGTGGTACAATTCTTTTTTTATATGGTTGCATTCTATTTGCTAATATTTTGTTAAGGATTTTGCATTTATATTCATGAGAGATATTGGTCTGTGGTTTGTGGTTTGTTTTTTGTCTTTGTCTGGTTTTGGTATCCAGTTTATACTACCCTCACAGAGTAAGTTTTCTATGTCTAGAAAATATAGTGTAGAATTGCTATTAATTATTTCTTAAACATTTTGTAGAATTCTTCAGTGAAATCATGTGGACCTAAAGATTTCTTTTGGGGAGTTTTTGTTTGTTTGTTTTTTGAGATGGAGTCTTGCTCTGTCACCCAGGTTGGAGTGCAGTGGCATGATCCTGGCTCACTGCAACCTCTGCCTCCCAAGTTCAAGCGATTCTCCTGCCTCAGCCTCCCAAGTAGCTGGGATTACAGGCTCGTGCCACCACAGCCCAGCTAATTTTTTTTTTTTGAGATGGAGTCTCACCCTGTCCCAGGCTGGCAACCTCCACCTCCCAGGTTCAAGTGATTCTCCTGCCTCAGCCTCCTGAGTAGCTAGGATTACATGTATGTGCTACCATGCCCAGCTAATTTCTGTATTTTTAGTAGAGATGGGGTTTCACCATGTTGGTCAGGCTGGTCTTGAACTCCTGACCGTGCGGTCCACCTGCTTTGGTTTCCCAAAATGCTGGGATTATAGGCGTGAGCCACCGTGCCTGGCCCTAATTTTTGTATTTTAGTAGAAACAGGGTTTCACCATCTTGGCCAGAGTGGTCTTGAACTCCGGACCTCAAGCAACATAACCACCTCGGCCTCCCAAAGTGCTGGGATTACAGGCGTGAGCCACCGTGTTTGGCTGAAGATTTTTACAGTTACACATTCAGCTTCCTTAATAGTTATAAGTCTGTTCAAATGATCTGTTTTACATTGGGTAAGTTGTGATAGTTTATGTTTTTTGAGGAACTGTTTATTTTCACCTGTCAAATTTATATGTATAGAGTTAAAGTTGCATAGTTTTCCCTTATTATCTGTTTGATATCTATGGTGTCTGTAGTAATATCTCCTCCTTCTTTCTTGATATTGGTAATTTGTGTCTTGTCTGTTTTTTTCCTTGTCAGTTATATTGATCTTTTCAAATAACTGTTTCTTTTCATATTGCTCTCTTTTACTTTACTGTTTTCAATTTCAGTGATTACTGCTCTTATTTCTAAATTACTTATTTCCTTCTATGTACATTTGGTTTATTTTGTTAATCTTTTTCTAAGTGCTTGAGATGGGAGCTTAGATTATTAAGAGTTTTCCTCCTTTGTGTTTCTGCTATAAATTTTCCTCTCAGTACTGCTTCAGCTGTGTCTCACAAATACTGACATCTGGTATTTTTATTTTCATTCATTTTTAAATTTTCTTTGAGACTTCCTCTTTGACCTGTGGATTATTTAGAAGACTGTTGTCTAGTTTTCAAATGTGTAAAGATTTTCCTGTTATTGATTTAAATTCTAATTATATTGTGGTAGGGGAATATACTTTGTATAGTTTCAATTCTTTTAATTTGTTGAGGTGTAAGGCCCATAATTATAAAGAATGTGTATTCTGCTGTTGTTGAATGGAGTGTTCTATAAATGTTGATTAGATCTTGTTGGTTGATGATGTTGGTAAGTTCTATATTCTTGCTGATTTTTTTCTAATTGTTCTATCATTTACTGAGGGAGGAATGTTAAAGTTTTCAACTATAATTGTGGGCTTATCTCTTCTTTCAGGTCTATCAGTTTTTGTTTCACATATTTTGGAGCTCTGTTGTTTGGTGCATATTCATTTAGGATTGCTATGTCTTCTTGGATTGACCCTTTTATCATTATCAAATGTCACTTTCTGGTAATTTTTTTCCTCTGAAGTCTACTTTAACTGATGTTATAGCCATTCTGCCTTCCTTTTATTAAAGTTTGCATGATATGTATTTTTCCATCCTTTTACTTCCAACCAGCCTCTCTCATTATATTGAAGTGAGTTTCTTGTAGGCAGCATATAACTGAGTATATTTTAAAATCTACTCTACCAAGTTCTGCCTTTTAGGTTTTTGTTTGTTTGTCTGTCTGTTTTTTATGGAGTTTCCGCTCCTGTTGCCCAGGCTGGAGTGCAATGGTGTGATCTTGGCTCACTGCAACCTCCGCTTCCCAGGTTCAAGCAATTCTCCTGCCTCAGCCTTTCAAGTAGCTGGGATCACAGGCATGCACCACCACACCAGCTAATTTTGTATATTTAGTAGAAACAGGGTTTCACCATGTTGGCCAGGCAGGTCTCAAACTCCTGACCTCAGCTGATCCACCTGCCTTGGCCTCCCAAAGTGCTGGTATTACAGGCATAAGCCACCACACCCAGCCTTTAGTTGGTATTTAAACCATTTACATTAAATGTAGTCATTATTATGTTAGGGCTTAATTAAGTCTGCTATTTTATATTTTGTTTACTATTTGTTGTCTCTGTTTTTCATTTCTGTGTTTTTGTATTCCTGCTTTTCTGTGGGTCACTTGAACATATTTCAGAATTTGATTTTGGTGTTTTTTGAGTGATATGTTTTGATTTTATCTTTTTCCATAGTTATTTTAGTAGTTTGTCTAGAGATTGCATTTACACATACAACTTATCAGTCTACTGGTGTTATTAGTATTTTTTTTATTTTTATTTTTGAGATGGAGTCTTGCTCTGTTGCCCAGGTTGGAGAGCAGTGGCGCAATCTCGGCTCACTGCAACCTCCGCCTCCCAGGTTCAAGTGATTCTCCTGCCTCAGCCTTCCGAGTAGCTGGGATTACAGCTGTGCACCACCATGCCAACCAGTTGTGTTTTTAGTAGAGACAGGGTTTCACCATGTTGGCCGGGCTGGTCTCGAACTCCTGACCTCAGGTGAACTGCCCACCTCGGCCTCCCAAAGTCCTTGGTTTACAGGTGTGAGCCACTGTGTCTGGCCTTCCTGGTGTTATTATTTTGCCAGTTTGAATGAAGTATAAAAACTTTACCTTTCTCTTTGTCCCTTTACCTTCCCTGTTTATAGTAGTTGTAAATATTTCCTCTACATATATTTAGAACAACATAAATTGCTTCAACTGCCTAACATAATTCAGAAAACTTAAAAAGGGAAGGAAAGTCTATTTTATTTCCCTGAATTTTTGCTATGTTCTTTTCTGTCTTTTCTGATGTCTCAAGTTTCATTCTTTTATTATTTCCTTTCTGTTTATAGAATTTCCTTTTGCTTCTTTTAGGGTGGTCTGCTGGTGAAAAATTCTTAATTTTTCTTTGGCTTGGAATGTCTTGATATTCTCATGTCATCCTGAAGGATATTTTCACTCAGCTCACTGCAACCTGGTATGCAACTCTGGGTTGAAAGTTCTCTTCCTTCAGTACTTGGAAATACTGTGCTACTTCTCTCTGGTCTCCAGGTTTCTGATTATAAATTTACTGTCATTCTAATTGTTTTCTCTCTCTAGGTCAGGCGTTGTTTTTCTTTGGCTGTTTCTAAGACTTTGTCTTTAGTTTTCAGAAGTTCATTTATGATGTATCTTGACATGAATATATTTGGGTTTATCCTGTTTGGGATTTGCTTAGCTTCTTGAATCTGTAGACTTGTATCTCTTTACAAATTTGGGGAGTTTTAAGCCATCATTTATTTGAGTACTTTAGTCCCACTCTCTTCTCCTCTCCTTCTGAAACTTCATGACACAAATGTTAGCTCTTTTGTTATAACCCCACAGTTCCCTAAGGCTCTGTGTTTTTCAGTTTCTTTTCTCTGATTGAGTAATTTCCACTGCTAGCTTCCATTATCCATCTCACTGATTCTTTCCTCTGTCTTTACTCTGCCATTGAGCACATCCACTGAGCTTTTTATTGTGGTTATTGTATTTTTTTAGTTCTAATATTTTCATTTCTTTTATACATTTTGTATATTTTCGCTGAGGATTTCTATTTTTTTCTATTTCTGTTTTTCTATTATTGCATTTGTTTTAAGCATGTTCATAATTGCTTGTTGAAGCACTTTTATTATGGCTTCTTTAAAACCTTTTTCAGATTATCTAACATCTGTCATCTCAGTGTTAGCATCTATTGTTTTTCTTTTTTTACTCATTTGACATCTTCCTGGTTCTTGGTATGATGAGTGAATTCACTTTGAAACCTGTGTAGTTTTATGTCCTGATATGAAACTCTGGGTCTTATTTAAGCCTTCCATTTTAGCTGGCTCCTTTCGATAGGCAGCCCTGTGGCAGGAGAATGAGGGTGCTGTCTTGCTACTGTTAGGTGAAGGTAGACATCCAAATTCCCCACTCAACCTTCACTAACACCCAAGGGACTCCTTTTTACTGCTACTTGGGGTTTGGGAGTATGGCTCCTGACATGGTCACCACAGGGGCAGAGGAGTTATTACCAGCTGGTTGATGAGAAAGCCCCATCTCCCTACATGGCCTTTCCTGACACCACCTGGCACAGTGTTACAGCTTGGTGAGGGTGGAAGTCTAGGCTCCCCACTCAGTCTTTGCTACCCTGGATGGAGTGGGGACACAGTTTTTCTGTGGTGTTTGGCTGGAATAGAGCAATTATTGTCTAAATGTTTTATGCTTGCTCGGCTGCTCTTTTCCTAGTGCTCTGACTAGAGAGAGAAGACTTGTTGGGGCGGTTTTTGTCTGTGATTGCTATTATTTCTGGATTTTTGGACTTTTCTGCCCCATGTCTGGAATTTATGAGGCAAAAGAAAACCCGGGGAACTCACCACCATCACCATCCTTAGGTATCGAGGTCCCTAGTTGGTCCGTCTTCTTTTCTCCACTTTTCAGAGACTTCTTGTATTTGTTTTATACGGAATGTTCAGGGCTTTTAGCTGCACTTAGTGGGAGGATTAGGGAAAATTATATCTACTCATCTTCCAGAAGCAGCAATATCAAGTTTTTAAATGCTCCTAGGTGAGTCTAATGTACAGTGAACCCCAAAAACCATCAGACCACTGAGTTGGCAGTGACTTGGTTCAGATAACCCCAATCTGGGGCTATCATTGAGAGCACCCATTACAAAGTTGACTACTGTTCCCTAAAGAGACACGATACTGTCTCTTTGACCCCCTCCTCAGCCCAGCCCCATGGGAGACAGGGTTACCCAACTAAGGATAACTTGTCTTGAAGTCTTTGAGAATTGCTAAAAATGGTCATCAGGGAATTATTATCATGGTCAATAGAGCAGTCATTTTCCTAGTGGGGAAGGGGCTATTACCGGGGTTAGGGTACATGCACAGCCCTCTCTTGTGGCTGGCAGTGTTCTAAGTGTCGTTTGCCTTAAGTTATGCATTTGTTTTAGGTGGCTTTCTGCATGCTTTGTTTTACAATTTTTTAAATGTTTTTTTCAATAATTTTTATTTCATTTAAATAATTTTTCACAGTGTTGACCTTCTATTGACTGCGACTTGCAACATCTAACTGTGGCCATTGGTGTCTGCAGGTCTTAGCCCCACGGAGCTGCCATTTGATTGCCTCGAGAAAACTAGCCGAATGCTCAGCTCCACGTACAACTCTGAGAAGGCTGTTGTGAAAACGTGGCGCCACCTCGCCGAGAGCTTCGGCCTGAAGAGGGATGAGATTGGGGGCATGACAGACGGCATGCAGCTCTTTGACCGCATCAGCACGGCAGGTTACAGCATCCCTGAGCTGCTCACAAAACTGGTGCAGATTGAGCGGCTGGATGCTGTGGAGTCCTTGTGTGCAGACATACTGGAGTGGGCGGGGGTTGTGCCACCTGCTTCCCAGCCACATGCTGCATCCTGAAAAGCATGCCTGTGGGTTGTCCTCCCAGGACAAGCCAAGGATCAATGAGGGCTCTGGAGCTGTGAGTGGTGCCAAAAGACTGCCAAGAATCAAGGCTTTTGTGATGTCACCATATGCCTTAGGATGTTCAAGGAGCCAGATCAAATAAGGCCTGTCTTCCAATTTAACCAAAGATAAAGGACTAGAGCCGGGCTACTTTCAGATGCTCACCTGTACTTCACCAGGCAGAGTAAATATCCACTCACTCATAGAGCCAGCCCACCAGCCCACCATTAACTCACTGAACAACGAGACAATGTTGAGGACTCAAATGAACCAAACCCCGTGGGACTGACAGAAGTGAAGAATCTGGTCCCTGTCTTTAAGGAGTTTGCACTCCAGTAGAAGACAGAAGGAACGTATGTTTACAAACCACTTCACTGGAAGACATCAAACAAGCTGAATGAAGGGGCACTTAGAAAATGTAATAGAAGTTCTACGCGGGAGATGACTCCCCACTGGGATGATGAAGGATGGCATCCTAGTGAAGAAGCAGCTCAAACATTTTGGTAAAATGGCTACGAAATGCAAACACCCTGCTCCAGGTATTATTTCAGGTTTAGTACAAGTCTGTTAACACCCTGTGTGGTTTCATTAGGATAACTTGACCTATCCTTGAGGTCATGCATATTCTTACAGGCCTTCCAGTCAATAACGGAAGAGCTCACTCTATACAAAACCAATATGCAAGGCATGTGTTTGTCCAAGCAATTGGATGTGTGCAGTAGCCAGTTCCATTTACTGCATGAATCTTTGGCCTGGGTACCCTGTGGTTTGCATTACATGTGAATGGCCTTCCACTCTCAGCCTTAGGCAGATTTGACCTTTTAGGGGCAGCAATGCTCAAGGACACAGCAATTTAAATTATAACGTGTCAGGCTGTGTTTTCACTTCAAACATATATGAGTAGTCAACTGTAATTAGAGAAATGATGACTTCCTAAGAGCTCAGCCACGCATAATTCTAGATTTCAAGAGCTCATCTGAGACTCGTAGATTAGCCTCATGGCATGAGAGTTTCAGACTCAGCCTTCTGAGCCAGTCAGGGAAAGTGGAGTCCTGCAGTGCAAATGAGGGCCTGGGCTTGGAGTCCAGGGAGCTGGCTTCTAGTGCCACCTTGGGTCTTGTCTTTTCCTCTCTCAACCTCAGTTTCTCTTCTGCAAATGAGATGTTAGCCAGTGATTCTGTAATCGGGGCAGGTAGGGTTCAGGTGAGCAAAAAGAAAGTGGAGCTATAGGAAATGCCAGGCCTTTGAGGTGCTCTATGGAAGTGAATACAGTGTGGTTTGTCCGTTTAAATGGGAATTAGAACAGAAAAACTCAGAATTGGCATTTTCACAGTAACTGCAATGGTTTGACATAACATTTATAGGCAGAAAGCTAATAATCTGGCATTGTTCTTGGCAGACTCTCGTACTATCCCTGTAACTGCCAAGAGCTCAGGAGGCAGGCTAGTGATCACACCAGGGGTTAATTTAGAGTTCACTGCTGAGCTCCCTGATGGCAGGTCTGACTGTGTTTATTACTAAATTAAAACAAAGTTTCTGACTTATAAAGTGAGGTTGTAAAAATTACAAGTTGCATGACTGAAAAAATGCTTTGGGGGGAAAATCAGTCATATCTTTAACACCAATAAGCAATTTCCCACCAACGAATGTAGTACATACTGTGAGAGGATCATAATGAGGTCCTGAATATTTAATATCATCATTTACTGTGTCTGTTTGCTGCTGTTTTTCAGAACCTATTTGGTTTATCTTGCAAGCTAAATACTCCACGGCAGAGCTTAATTATCCTTTTAATTCCTCTTTGAAATCCTGTGGTGCCCCCTTCCCCCTGCATTGTGATAATGATGATGAGTCTCCCTTTAATTAGACTGCAAATGTCACTTGTGATGAGTGTGCCGTTCCAGGATAACAGCTTGTACCCTCCTCAGAATGTTTTCAGTGAAGGAGTAGGGGTGGCTGTTCTCTGCTCCTGGTGCTTTGGCCTCATTTCACGCTATTGGAATTCTGGGACTGTAAGGCCAGCCAGTGTCAGCTCATGTTCCGCTGGCTCTCCACCTGCCATTTTTAGGGAGCTATTCCTTATATAGTTACACATTCTCTTGTCATTTACTTTTTGGAAACATGGGATTTACTCTGACAAGCTTTAGCCTTTGTTATGGGATTCAGAACAATGAGATCATAATAATTCCCACTGAACAAAGCTGGGACTCCATCCTGCCATTTTTGTGTGGAGATACTACTTTGCAATACTTCAAAACATTTAGAAAACACCCCAGGGTAGGTCTGTGGCCCTTAGACAGTGAAGTCTTAATTGTCAATATTTTTGTCTAACTCTGTATATATATAACTTATTATATTTTATAATCTCAATAAACACACTAATAAGATTTATAGACTGCTGTAATGTGAGCTCTTTGTATTTGGGGTGGTGGGTCGGTGGGTGAGTGCAGAAGGTTCTGATTGCTCTGTTCCTGGTTATTGCACTATGTATGATGAGACTGTAGGATTGCAACCAGCTATAAACACAGTGCCTAAAATGTTATGGCCTGGGCCATTCACTAGAGTCCACTGCTCTAGTGAACGTCTCATGTTCTAGAAGTAGAACGCTAGAACTTCTAGTGTAGAAGCAAACATTACAAGGACATCATGTAAAAACCACCTGGAGCATTGTTTTCCAAGTCGCTGTCATTAGCACATAAGGCATTATATCACTTATCTATTTCTGTGTAACAAACTATCTTAAAATTCAATGGCTTAAAGCTACAGGCATTTATTATCATAGCTTGGGGGTTAGTAGAGGGTCAGTCAGCTGACTTGGGTTGGGCTCAGTTGAATGTGGGTCAACTGGGGCCTCTGCCTGTTGGAATACCTTAACTGGGGTGGCTCTACTCCGTCATCTCTGTTGTCAACCTAGATAACAGAGAGAGGCTCTCTAAAAGAAAATGATGATATGTATTGGGGAATAGGGCATTACAATGGGAATACATGTGCCATAGTAAACTATGTGTGTTTTTGAAGAGGTAAAGGAAGACAACAGTTCTTAAAGGAAAAATAAGAAGGATTACATAATTATTTTGAGACAATTATCCTTGGCTGCAAGGATCAACAATAAGGGTGGTGCCAGTCCAAGGCTGGACAGGGAGTTGTTGGGCAGAGGTCCTTGCAGGAGTCTTTGTGTGTGTTTAAGATTGTGATGGCTTTTGTGCAAGGTTTTGGTTTTTTCAGAGTCTTGTGATGGCTCTTGTTATCAGTCATTTATCTAGGAGAACCCTTCTTTCATGGCCTTCCGTGGCTCTATTTGTCAGGGTTGTTTTTTGTTTTTGTTTTTGGCACAAGTGACTCCTTTATAATACTGACAACTTTCACATTTCCCCCATTTGATCAAGATCTTTATCAGAGAGCATCCCCGATGAGCCATCCCATAGTTAGGTTTTGATTATTCCTTGGTGCCAGGATAGACCTGTCCTAGGTGGCTGGTCTGGTCTCACATTGGAGGGATTTGATGGTGACTAGGAGTCAGTGTCAAAACCCTTTAGCCATGTTTGAGCAAAAGGGAAGTTTGGAGAGACTGGCTCTCAGGCTAGGTCTACTTGAAGTCTATTGTTAAGTTCGATTTTGTCTGTTCTGTAAACATTTGCTATCATCTCAAAATGCAGGGCCAGTATTATTCTGTTAGAAGGTGTACTTCTACTGAGATTTGACAAGTAACAGATAGGAAGTTTAAAAAACGAAAATGTAAAGGAAAAATAAAATCAATAGTAATATGAGAATCCCAGTTTGCATAATGGTTTTGAGCCATGAATGTAGGTTTAAAGGCAAACAAATGAATAAATGAAATAATAACCGTGAGGAATTGGGTGACCCTTCTTGTAACCTTGTGGCCTTTTTCTTTATTTTGTGAACATGGGTCTCAACTTTCCCAGAGGAATTTACCTAGGTACAGCATGTAGTATTAGAAATAGCACAGACAAAGATGGCTACCAGAAGCATTTCATGTCAGCCTCTTCCACTTAGAACAAACATAGTGTGTAGACAGTCACACTTTGAATACATTATCCAATAGAGAACACTGGAATTCAACAGAGAAGTGGCAGGAAACACCAAAAGCAGGGAAGGAGAAGGGAGACAAGCAGCCTGCCTAGCCAGGATCAACTAGGAGCTGGGAGTGACTTCCCAATTCCGGGAAAGGGTGAATGAGAGACTTCCAGTGGCCCAGATCCCCACCATGAAATCATGTAATCCTGGCCATAAGAGACCCCCTCAACCCTCCCAACCACTGAAGCTAACATAGGGAGCTGCCGGGAGACCGTGGGATGGAACTGCTCCAAAGATGGAGCTTGCACTGGATCCCACACTTGTCTGAGACCTAAGCAACTACAACAAGACACCATTTTCAAACCTAGCCGTGGGTAGACCGCATGCTGTCCTGGGGCCCAGAGGCACTGGGACTGAGGTGTTACAGAAACCCAGATTGTTGCTGCTGGGAATAGGGAGTGAGCTGTGAGCACTCCCACAGCCAGGGCTAAGAAACAAACAAGGAAAGGGTTGCAGTTGCTGATGCCAGGAAGTGGGTGCTGCTGGGACGGAGATTAGGATGCTGAAAGGGTGTAAGCTGCCGCTGGGACTTGCTCACCAGCTGAAATGGGGCCTCCTGCAGCCAGGGTGGGAGCGTGAGACAGGCATGGGCTAACACTGTCAAGGCTGGAAAGCAAACCCCACTGGGACTGTGGGAAGGACATACATTCCCACTTACCAGCCCAGGCTGTGACCACAGAGCACAGCCACACTCTGTCCAGTCATAGCACTTCAGCACAGCTACTAGCATCTCTTACCTAAGCACTCTGCCTGGGGCCTGAGGATCACCCTACCCTGGTCCCCAATAGTGGTTCTTGCTCTCACCAAGAGGCCTGAGCACAAACCTGCACAGCCCAGCTTTGCCCCCCTCTTTGAGACAGGACACATATCCTGGGGTCCTGGGGACTGTGCAAGGCAATCCACCACCTTGGGTACCTGAGCACTCTTTCTGGGGCCTCTGGTTGGGCCTAAACTCCCAGCCACCATCACGTCACCTGGCACCTCCTTGCAAGTGCCACCTGAAGGCCTAGAGATTGTCCCACCCAGCCCATCACAGCAACCACCAACATCAATGCACACCACTTGGGACCCACACAATCGTCCTGCTCCTGCTGCTGCCATCGCTCATGCTATGCCAGCTACCCAAAGGCCCCAAAACCCACCTACACACCCAGTCCATTGCTGCCACTACCAGCAACTGAACAAGCCACCTGGAGGCCCAGAAATCAGCCTGCCAAATAACTGCCAACAGAGATTCCAGCATATACAGCCCTGGGCACAAATGGGCACATTTAGCCCGTTGCTGTCATCACTAGGGCCTGAAGACTGGCCCATCTGGCATCCCAATCCCTAGTACAACTTCACCTCAGCCTCCATTAGTAACTTCACCCTAACCCAGTGGGGAAATCATGGATGCCACCAACACTATTTACAGCCTAAAAAATTCTACAGAGACTACATTACTGCATGCATCCAGAATCAAAGCCAAAGTACCCTACTAAACCAAAACCATAGATATATCTTTAGGAAAAAATCCTCTTCTATGAAAGAAAATTTCAAAAACAGGAAGAAGCAACAGTTACACCAGATGTGCAGAGATCCACTTAAGGACAAATGAAACATGAAAAATTAAGGAAATGTGACGCCTCTAAATGAACATCAGAATTCTCAAGCAATACATCTTAATCAAAAAGAAATTTTTGAAATCCCATATAAAAAATTTGAAATATTGATTTTAAAGGAGCTCAGTGATATACAAAAGAACTCTGAAAAACAATACAAAGAAATCAGGAAAACAATACGGGATATGAATGAAAAATTTACCAAGGAGATAGGTTTTTTTTTTAAAGAACCAAATAGAAATTCCAGAACCGAAGAATTCACTGAAGGAAGTATAAAACACATTTGAAAACTTCAAAAACAGATTAGATAAGGGAGAATAAAGAATCTCAGAACTTGAAGACAGAATTTTTTAAATAATCCAGTCAGACAAAAAGAAAAAGAATAAAACAAAATGAGTAAAGCCTTCATGACACTTGGGAAAACACAAAGTGATCAAATATTTGAGTTATTAATATCCCTGAGAGTAAAGAGACAAAGAAAATATTAGAAAATTTAATTAATAAAATAATAGATGAAAACTTCCTAAGTCTAGAGATTTAGACATTGAAATACAGGAGATTCACTGATCTCCAGGAATATACATTCTGCAAGCGTTTTCTCCATCACACACTATAGTCCAACTGTCTAAAGTCAAAGATAAAGGGTGAATCCTAAAAAGAGCAAGAGAAAAGCATACGGTTACCTGAAAACCCCTGATCAAGTGTGGTGGCTCATGCCTGTAATCCTGACACTTTGGGAGGCTGAGATGGGTAATCACTCATACTCAGGAGTACAAGACCAGCCTGAGCAACATGGCAAAACCCCATCTCTACCAAAAATACAAAAAATTAGCCAGGCATGGTGGCTTGTGCCTGTGGTCCCAGCTACTAAGGAGGCTGAGATGGGAGGATTGCTTGAGCCTGGGAGGCAGAGGCTGCAGTAAGCCCATATCATGTCACTGTACTGCACTCTGGCCTAGGTGACAGAGTGAGACCCCAGTGAGACCCCATCTGAAAAAAAAGAAAGAAAGAAAGACAACCCCATCAGCCTAAGAGTGAGTTTCTCAGCAGAAACCTTATAGGCCAGAAGAGAATGGTATGATATACTCAAAGTGCTGAAAGAAAAAAAATGTCAGCCAAGAATACTATATCCAGCAAAATTATCCTTCATAAATGAAAGAGAAGTAGTTTTTCCTGGACAAGCAAATGCTGAGGGAATTCACTACCACTAGACCACTCCTACAAGAAATGCTCAAGGGAATTTTAAGCCTGGAAGCAAAATAACAACATTTACCATCATGGAAACAAATGAAAGTATAAAACTCACTGGTAAAGCAATCACATAAAATAGGAAGAGAAATGGTACCACTGTAGAAACCCACCAACCACAACAACAATCAATAAGAGAAAAAGAAAGGAACAAAGAATATATGAAACAACCAGAAAAGACAACAAAACCTCACATATCAATAACCTTGAACACAAACAGATTTAATTCTCCACTTAAAAGATATACAATAGCTGAATGGATTAAGAAGCATGATCTAACTATACGCTTCTTACAAGAAACTCACCTTACCACTTTACGTCTGAAAGTAAAGTGATGTACATATTCCATACAAATGAAAAACAAAATTGAGCAGGTATAGTTGTACTTATGAAATAGAATAGACTTTAAGTCAAAAATAGTAAAAAAAAAAAAAAGACAAAAAAGGTTGTTACATAATGATAAATGGATCAATCCAGCAAGAGGATATAATTATTCTAAATATGTATGTCTAGAACATTGGAGCACTCATAAAAATAAAGTTAATATTATTAGATCTAAGGAGAGATAGATGCAATACAGTAATAGTCAAAGACTTCATCTCTCCCACTCAGCATTAGATAGATCACCTGGACAGAAAATCAAGCAGCATTGGATTTAAACTAAACTTTAGAGCAACTGGTCCTAACAGATCTTTTCTTTTTTTTTTTTTTTTTGAGACGGAGTCTCACTCTGTTGCCCAGGCTGGAGTGCAGTGGCACAATCTCGGCTCACTGCAAGCTCCACCTCCCAGGTTCATGCCATTCTCCTGCCTCAGCCTCCCGTGTAGCTGGGACTACAGGCGCCCGCCACTGCACCCGGCTAATTTTTTGTATTTTTAGTAGAGACGGGGTTTCACTGTGTTAGCCAGGATGGTCTCGATCTACCTCGTGATCCGCCCGTCTCGGCCTCCCAGTGCTGGGATTACAGGCGTGAGCCACCGTACCCGGCCCTCTAACAGATCTTTACAGAACATTCTATCTGACTACAGAATATACATTCTCTCATCAGCATGTGGAACATTCTTCAGGATAGACCATATGTTAGGCCACAAAACAAGTCTCAATAAAACTTAACAAACCAAAATCATATCAAGTATTTTCTTAGACCACATGGATAAAACTAGAAATCAATACCATGAGGAACTTTAGAAACTATACAAAGACATGGAAATTAAATAGAATGCTTCTGAATAACTGCTGGATAAAAAAGAAATTAATATAAAAACTTTAAAAAATTTCAAAGAAATAAAAATGGAGAAACAATATACCAAAACTGATGGGATACAACAAAAGCAGCGCAAAGGGGTAGGTTTACAGCAACAAACACCTACACCAAAAAAAGGAGAAAGAGTACAAATTAACAATCAAACACTATACCTCAAGGAAATAGAAAAGCAAGAACAAACCAAACCCAAAAATAGACAAAAAGAAATAATAAAGATCAGAGCAGGAGTAAATAAAGTAGGGACTTAAAAAAATACAAAGACTCAACAAAATGAAAAATTGCCCCAAAAGGTTAAAAAAAAAAAAAAGATAAATTGTTAGCTAAATTAACCAAGGAAAGAAGACCCAAATAAAATCAGAAATGAAAAAGAAGATATTACAAGTGATACCACAGAATTACAAAAGTATAATCAGACTATTATGAACAAGTATTTGCTCACAAATTAGAAAACACAGAGGAAATGGATAAATTCCCAGAAACATACAACCTACCAAGATTGAATCAGGAAGAAATAGAAAACATGAAAAGATCAAGAAGAAGATTGAATCAGTAATAAAAAGTCACCCAAGAAAAAAAGCCCAGGACTAAATGGATTCAAACTGAATTCTAGCAAACATACAAAGAAATAACACCAACTCTCCTGAAACTATTCCAAAAAATTGAAGAGAGGGACATTCTCCTTAACTTATTCCATGAGGCGAGCATTACCCTAATACCAAAACCAGACAAAGATATAACAAGAAAACTATAGGCCAATATCCCTGGTGAATGAACATATATGCAAAAATCCTCCACAAAATACAAGCAAACCAAATCCAACAGCATATCAAAAACATAATACACCATTATCAAATGGGATTTATGCCAGGGATGCAAGGATAGTTCAACATATGCAAATAAATAAAGGTGACAGATCACATCAACAAAATGAAGGACAAAAACCATGTGATCATCTCAACAGATGCAGAAAAAGCATTTGAAAAAATTCAACATCACTCCAGGATAAAAACTGTCAACAAACTAGGCATAGAAGAAACTTACCTCGAAATAAGAAAGGCTATGACAAGCCCACAGCTAACATCATAGTGAACGGAGAAAAGCTAAAAGCCTTTCCTCTAAGAACTGAAATAAGACAAGGATACCCCAGTTTCCCACTGAAATTCAACATAGTACTGGAAATCCTAGCCAGAGCACTCAGGCAAGAGAAAGAAATAAAAAGCATCCAGATTGGAAAAGAGGAAATCAAATTGGCCCTCCTTGCTGATGCTATGGCCTTATATCTACCTGAATACTCCACCAAAATCTCTTATATCTAATAAATAAATTCAGTAAAGTTGCAGGATACAAAACCAACATAAAAAAAATCAGTAGCATTTCTATACCAATAATGATCTAACTGAGAAAGAAATCAAGAAGGCAATCCCATTTACGATAGCTACAAAAATAAAATAAAATACCTAGGAATAAATTTAACCAAGGAAGTGGAAAATCTCTATAAGGAAAACTATAAAACACTGATGAAAGAAATTGAAGAAGACACAAATAAAATGGAGAAAGGTCCCATGCTCATGGATAAGAGAAATTAATATCATTAAAATAACCACATTGCCCAAAGCAATCTACAGATTCAATGCAATCCCCATCAAAATACCAACGTCACTTTTCACAGAATTAAAAAAGCAATCCTAAAATTTATATGGAACCAAAAAAGAGCTCAAAGTCATCATGAGCAAAAAGACAAAAGCTGCAGGTATCACAATGACTCACTTCAAAACATTTTACAAGCATATAGTAACCAAAGCAGCATGATACTGTTATAAAAACAGACACGTAGACCAATGGAACAAAATAAAGAAACCAGAAATAAAGGCACATATTTATGGCCAAGCGATCTTCAACAAAGCCAAAAAGAACTTACATTGGAGAAAGTTCACCCTCTTCAATAAATGATAGTGAGAAAATTGGTTAACTACATGCAGAGGAATGAAAATGGACCTCTATCTCTCATCATATACAAAAATAAACTAAAAATTAGATTAGAGATGTACACATAAGATGTGAAACTATAAAAAAAATATCATAAGAAAGCCTAGGGAAAACTCTCCTGGACATTGGTCTAGGGAAAGAATTTATGACTGAGACCTCAAAAGCACAGGCGACAAAACAAAAATAGACAAATAGGATTATAATAAAGTAAAAATATTTGACACAGCAAAGGAAATGATCAACAGAGTGAAGAGACAACCTATTGAATAGTAGAAAATATCTGCAAACTATTCATCCAACAAGGGACTAATATTCCAAATACACAAGGAACTCAAACAGCCCAACAGTTAAAAAAATTTTTTTAAATCCCATTAAAAAGTGGGCAAAGGGGGCTGGGCGTGGTGGTTCACGCCTGTAATCCCAGCACTTTTGGAGGCCAAGACGGGTGGATCATGAGGTTAGGAGATCGAGACCATCCTGACTAATGCAGTGAAACCCCGTCTCTACTAAAAATACAAAAATTAGCTGGTCGTGGTGGCAGACGCCTGTAGTCCCAGCTACTCGGGAGGCTGAGGCAGGAGAATGGCATGAACCCGGGAAGCAGAGTGTGCAGTGAGCCGAGATTGCGCCACTGCACTCCAGCCTGGGCGGCAAACAGTGGCTCCATCTCAAAAAAAAAAAAAAAAAAAAAGCGGGGGGGCGGTAAAGGACATGAATGGACATTGTTCAAAAGAAGACATACAGGTAACCAACAGATACGTGAAAAAATGCCCAACATCAGAATCAAAATCAAAATCACAATTAGATATCATCTTACCCCAGTCAGAATAGCTATTATGAAAAAGACAAAAAATAACAGATGTTGGCAAGGATGTAGATAAAAATAATTCTTACCCACTGTTGGTGAGAATTTAAACATCCACTATGAAAAGTAAGATTTCTCAAAAAACTAAAATTAGAATTACCACTGGATCCAGCAATACCTCTACTGGGTATCTACCCAGAGGAAAAGAAAACAGTATATTGATATATATCACCCCCATGTTTATTGCAGCACTATTCACAACAGCAAAGATATGGAATCAGCCTAAGTGCCCAACAGCGGACAAATGGATAAAGGAAATGTGGTACCTATACACAATGAAATACTATTCAGCCACAAAAAGCATGAAGTCATGTCATTTGCAGCAACATGGATAAAACCAGAGGTCATTATTTTACGTGAAAACAGTCAAGCAAGAAAGACAAATGACACGTTTCCATTTATATGTGGAAGCTAAAAATTCTGATCACATAGAGGTAGAGAGGGAAAGAGATACCAGAGACTGGGAATCAAGAGTGGTGGGAGGAAGAGGATAAGGAGAACTCGGTTAAAGTGTACAAACATACAATAAGTTAGAAGGAAAAAAATCAATGTTCAACAGCTGAGTAGGGTGATTATACTTAACAAACATGTATTGTACTCGGGTGGACAATCCAAATACCCTGACTTGATCGCCACACATTATACACATGTAACAAAATTTCTCATGTATCCCATAGATTTGTACAAATAAAAAATAAAAAGCCTGGTCCCATTAATTCTTTATATATAAAAAAGAATTAATTTTTACATATATAGTACTTACTTTTCAATTTTATTGCATAACTTTTCATTAAAGTGAGAAAGCCATTACATTCATAAGACAAACACAGTATCAAAGAAGTTAAAGTCATTAGGTAAATGAAATAACGATCATCTCAAATTTGGATGCACATGCTCAATAACTTTTTCTCTCGGCCTAAATGCCTTATTGGCAGGGAAAAGTTATATGAGAGGAAAACAAAGTGCCAAGCAAACTGCACTGGCCCCTCAGTACAAAGACTCATCAGGGAAATCAAATGTTTTAAAGTTCTGCAAAAGCAACATGAAAAACCAAAGTTCAGCACTGGGGGCAGGTGAAGGTGGGTTTGTGAATAGGAAGAAAGGTTGGAAGTTTCAGCTCCCTTACAGAATACCTGGAAAAGAGATACTGATTAGTACTTATATGAGCTAAATTATCCTTTAGCATCTCTCAGGATTGATTCTCTGCAAAGATTCGTATTGCAATATTCCAATTAGCTCCTTGGGAAGAAATGTTGGTGTAACTATTCTCATTCTACAGACAGGGAAATTCCAGAAGCCACTGCTGATGGGGAGTGGGGAGGGGCTGAAAAACCTGGCCACAGAGCAGAGGTGTTTCGAAAGAGGGTGTGTGGCTTGGCAGGCCCACCTTCAAATCCTGAGCCCGCACCCAGGAGTGACAAGCCTGGACTCACAGCTGCCTGGCTTTCGAAAGAGAAAAAGAGGTCAAGTGGCCTTTCCCAGCTGGAAGATGCCTGTTGCAGCTGCTTCGGAGTCCCATCCGCGAGGACACAATCTCTAAAAGGGGACCTGCCAGGGCAGCTGTGGCATGTCATTTGCTCCTTGGCCAAAACCATCATCCTTGACTTTCTCATGTTTATTATGTGGAGCTTTGTCACAGGTTCCTACATGAAATACGCTGTCGCTACCATAAAGAAACAAGCAAAAACAAAACAAAGATCCCTTCTCCTCTTATTCTCTTCAGCGGTGCCCTTTCTTCTATTTTAATTGCATCAAGCTTTTCGGAAAGGAAACATATTCACTGTCTCAGAGGTTTCCTTTTCTCACAAAGGATGCTCCACTTCCAGTCAGGCTATGCACTGAATGCCCATTCTGCGCCTTGTGGAATTACACTGCTAGCTCCCATTCTGAGGAGTGTTATGTCTTCCAAAGTGCCTCTCTACCTGTTTTCTTTGACATTCACAATCTGGGAGACCCGGCACCATGGTCCCTGCTTCACAGGTAAAGCAAGTTGGGCCCAGAGAACTGAAGTGACTTTCTAAAAGTTCCCATCATTGGGCAGGTGCAGTGGCTCATACCTGTAATCCCAACACTTTAGGAAGCTGAGGCAGAAGGATCACTTGAGCCCTGGAGTTCAAGACCAGTCTGGCAACATAGCGAGACCTCATCTCTACAAATATTTTAAAACTTAGCCAAGCCTGGTGGTGCACGCTTATAGTCCCAGCTACTGGGATGGCTACGGTGGAAGGATTGCTTGAGCCCAGAAGGCAGAAGCTACAGTGAGCCAAGACCATGCCACTGCACTCTAGCCTAGGAAACAGAGTGAGACTGCCTCAAACAAAAAATCAAAACAAGTTCACATTATTTAGGAGTGATGCTAGTGAGTCAGTCCTGCTCCTGACAGAAAGCAGACGACACCCTCAAAGTGGGTAATGTATGTATGTATATATTTATTTATTTGAGACGAAGTCTTGCTCTGTTGCCCAGGCTGCAGTGCAGTGGCACGATCTTGGCTCACTGCAAGCTCCGCCTCCTGGGTTCACGCCATTCTCCTGCCTCAGCCTCCCGAGTAGCTGGGACTACAGATGCCTGCCACCACTCCCGGCTAATTTTTTGTATTTTTTAGTAGAGACAGGGTTTCACCGGGTTAACCAGGATAGTCTCGATCTCCTGACCTCGTGATCCGCCCGCCTCGGCCTCCCAAAGTGCTGGGATTACAGGCATGAGCCACTGGGCCCGGCCGAGGTGGGTAATTTATGAAGGGGCTGTTTACAAAAAGAGGAGTGAGGTTTAGAGAAACCATGAGGGGCAGACCCTGGAGTCACAGAGCACTGTGCCCTCAGGGATGCCCTGGAGAAGCAGATGCCCTGTTGTCTCCTGATGGCAACACCCACTGGCCAAGCCCAGCAAGAAGCCCACTCGAGTGAGCCTCCCCGGCCAGGGAGGAATGTAGAGTGGAAGGGTCAACAAAGATTCCAGCCCAGTCAGTGTGGTTGAAACTGAACATCCTGAATCCTCTCCTCACTAAGGCAAACCGTTCTGGAGAGAAAACTGCACACATGTGAGCCCTGGGAATCAGCCACACATGGATTGTATCCCATCCCTGCCCTTGCTGGTTATGTCTGGATCTTCATCTCATCTATATGTCAGGGATGGCACAACTGGCATTCTGCTCAAAAATGAAAGAGGCAATGTCTGAAAAGCACATGGCCCTGTGCAGGTGACTGCTCAGCAAACAGTGCACATTCTTGTCACTGGTCCCATCTTCATCTTACAGAACTGACAATAATCACAGCCACAGAGATTTTTCCAGTTTGGTCTCATCTCAACTAGGAGCTACAGATTTGCCATGAAATATTTTCAGGGATTTGTATAAATAACTGCAGACCTCATGATACAAAGTATTTCTTGGGCAAATTTCAAGAATTTGAAAGCTGTATCACACCTTAAAGGCTTTGGGCTCATAAAATAGAGGATGGGTTGAAACGAAATACAGTGGAAAATAAGAAATGAACACTGCTGAATTCAGTACCAAGTTTAATCTTGATGCAATTATTTAAAGATGACAAGGTCTTTTTTAACCCCACCCTACTTGCGCCATCCTTAAACCCTTACCTCACACCCTTTCAGCAGTCCCAGATCTGCACACAGTTCTATCTATCTAAGGAAGACTGACGCTCTTAGGTGCTTACCTCTCAGTGCCAGGCCAGCTTAGGATTTCAAGAATTTCAATAACTTAAAGAGATGGCAAGAGAGAGAGAAAGAGGAGGCCTGAGAAGAAAATGAAGAGACATGTGCATACCAGAAGGGCATGGAGGATGCCATGGAAAGGGGATGGGAGGTGAACAGAAGAGGTGAGAGAAAAGGGCCTCAGGGGCTTAACCTACAATAACACAGCAAGTGGGTCTACAAAGGGTGGGAAGTTTGAACAGGCAAACAAGAGAATGAGATAAAGCACTGCTTTGCCCAATAACACCCTCCTAAGAGCTTTACACTTTTAGAGAATTCCAAACTCTTAAAATCCTTTGCTAGCATAGAAAAGGATCTGATACTTCTATCTGTTCATCAGAAGGGTGTGAGCTCTGCGTTTGCATACAGGCATACTTTTTTTGGTTGCACTTCGCCTTTATTGTGGTTCACAGATACTGCGTCTTTTACAAATTGAAGATTTGTGGCAACCCTGCATCTTGTGAAAAATGTAATTTGCATTTTTCAAACTTTTCTGTTACTATTATTATATCTGTCATGGTGATCTGTGATCAGTTATTTTTATTTATTTATTTATTTATTTATTTATTTATTTATTTTTAGAGACGGGGTCTCACTCCATTGCCCAGACTGAAGTGCAGTGTTGTGATCATAGCTCACTGCAGCCTCCAACTCCTAGGTTCATGTGATCCTCCTGCCTCAGCTTCTCAAGTTGCTAGGACTACAAGCGCCTGCCACCACACTTGGCTGGTTTATTTTTATTTTTACTCTTTTTGTAGAAACAGGGTCTTGTTATGTTGCCCAGGCTGGTCTCAAACTCCCGGCCTCAAGCAATCCTCCAGCCTCAGCTTCCCAAAGTGCTGGGATTACAAGAGTGAGCCATCGTGCCTGGCCAATAATCTCTGATGTTACTATTGTAATTGTTTCAGGATGCCAAGAACCACACCCATGTAAGACAGCAAACCTAACTGATAAATGTGTGTGTTCTGACTGCTCCACTGACTGGCTGATCCCCCCATCTCTCCCTCTCCTTGGATCGCTCTCCATTTCCTGAGACATAACAATACTAATATTAGGCCAATTAATAACCTTAAAATGCCCTCTAAGTGTCCAAGTGAAAGAAAGAGTCTCACATCTCTCACTTTAAATGAAAATCTAGAAATGGTTGGGTAATTTAGCATGTCCAAAGCCAAGAAAAGCTGAAGGCTAGGCCTCTTGCGCCCAACTACGAAGTTGTGAAAGCAAAAGAAAAGTTCTTAAAGGAAATTAGAAGTGCTACTCCAGAGAATACACAAATGATAAGAAAACACAGCAGCCTTACTGCTGATAAGGAGAAAGTTTTAATGGTATTGACAGATCAAATCAGCCACAATATTCCTTTAAGCCAAAGCCTAATCCAAAGCAAGGCCCTAACTCTTTTCAATTCTAAGAAGGCTGAGGAGGCTGCAGAAGGAAAAGTTGAGGCTAGCAGAGGTTGGTTCATGAGGTTTTAGGAAAGAAATCATCTCCATAACATAAAAGTGCAAGGTGAAGCAGCAAGTGCTGGTGTAGAAGCTGCAGTAAGTTCTCCAGAAGACTGAGGTAAGGCCACTGATGAAGTGACTACACTACACAACAGATTTCCAGTGTAGATGAAACAGCCTTCTTCTGGAAGACCATGCCATCTTAGGCTCCACATCTGATTCTAGTTCATTTGCAATTTCCTCCACATCTGCAGTTACTTCCTCCATTGAAGTCTTAAACCCCTCAAAGTCATTTATGAGGATTGAAATCAACTTTTTCCAAACTCCTGTTAATGTTGACATTTTGACCTTCTCCCATGAATTATAAAGTATATATGGAGAAGCAAATTGACTTGAAAGTTGAAATTACATTTTGGTTCACAGGCTGTAGAATGGATGTTATGTTATCGGGCATGGAAACATTAATCTTGTACATCTCCATTAGAGCTCTTTGGTCACTGGGTGCACTGTTAATAAATGGTAATGTTTTCAGAAAAGTCTGTTTTATCTGAGCAGTAGGTCTCAACAGCAGGCTTGAAGTATTCAAGAAGTGATGCTGTAAACAGATGTGCTGTCATCCAGGCTTTGTTCTTCCATTTACAGAGTACAGGTAGGGGAGATTTAGCATAATTCTTAAGGGCCCTAGGATTTTCAGAATGGTAAATGAGCATTGCCTTCAAGTTAAAGTCACCAGCTCCATTAAACTCTAACAAGAGAGTCGGCCTGTCCTTTGAAGCTTTGAAGCCAGGCCTTGATGTCTCCTCCCTAGCTCCTCTCTAGCTATGAAAACCTAGAAAGTTTAGCCTTCTAGATGCCATTAAGAAAGTTCATAATTCATGGGAGAAAGTCAGTTGGTACTCACAAAATAACTTGTTAGGATTTTGAATAGGATTTCCATTGTATTTATAGATCAAGTTGGGAAGAACAGACATCTTAATATTGAGTCTTCCTATCTATGAACATGGAATATACAGTAATGTCCCCTCTTTCATTTTTGGTATTAGCAATTTGTGCCTTCTTTCGTTTTTGTTTTTTTTTGTTTGTTTTGTTTTGTTTTTTCCTTTTAAGTTAGCCTGGCTGGAAGCTTATTAATTTTATTGATATTTCCAAAGAAATAGCTTTTGGTTTTGTTGACTTCCTTTTTTCTATTTCATTGATTTCTGGTTTTTTAATTTTTTTCTTTTGCTTTGGATTTGTTTCTTAGGTCTGGTCTCCAAGGAACTGTTTTACTTTGCCACCAGCTCAACCACATGCCTATGTACTTGTAACATTTTTAGTTGCACTGCACCTGGAGAATAGATATAGTCCACCACACTGCTGAAAATAAAAATTTTCTATTTTACATCGTTTACTCTAGAAAAATTTCTTTTGTTATTCCAATAAATTTGGAGGTTGGAAGAGAGGAGGTAAACTCAAGGACTCTAGTTACAACTATAATATGGGTAAAAACCTAGTATTGCAAATTCCCTCTCACTCCCCTTCAACTAACAGAGCTCTAGTCACAACAATGATAGTGGCTTAGTTACTCAGATCTCCCTAACCCCATTTCTTTTTTGATCTATAAAATGGTAACAATTAAAAAACCCATCACAAAGTTATTATGAGGATTAAATAATAATAATATACTAAAAACTTAGCCTGGCCAAAATATATTTTTCTATTAGAAAGCTAATCTTGTATTTCTGGAATGTATGTTATCCTACTTAATCATGGATTAATGTTTCTGTCATATGCAGTTGGTATTAATTTCTCCATAATTCTTTAAGACTTTTAAATCTTATTCTTTCTCATTTTGCCAACTGTTTGATACTAGGTTCATGCTAACTGCATAAAATGAATTTGATTTTTCTACATTCTGGGACAGTTTAAATAACTTTAAATATTTCATGTTGAAATTGTAAAACAATCCACTTGTAAAACACCTGGACTTGCAGCCATTTAAAAAAATAATTCTTTGATAATTTTATAAAAGACTGTAGGCTAGGCGCACTGGCTCATGCTTGCAATCCCAGCATTCTGGAAGGCTGAGCCAGGCAGACTGCTCAAGTTCAGGAGTTCAAGACCAGCCTGGGCAACATGGCAAAACTCTTGTCTCTACAAAAAAATTAAATAAATAAATAAATGACTGCAATGGTTTGCTAGTGCAGACTTCTTAAGCCAATTTTGATCTTTCCCTAGAGAATAGTCCATTTCATTCAGATTTTCAAATTTATTAGCACATGACCATAAAGAACAAATAATTTTTAAAACCTCTTTATCCTAAATATTTTTGTTCTTTTCATGTTCCTGTCATTCTATTTTTTGCTATATCTATTTTATTTCTCTTTTTCAGTGTTTTGAGAATATTTATGCTATTTTTATTTTAATAGTTTCCCTGATATTTTCCAAAAGGATTCTTTATCTTACATGTTTCTAACAGTGAAAGGGAACATTTCGACTCTTTCTGATGATAACGTAGAATATTGTACTTAACAGCTCCTCTTTCATCTCTACCTCAATCTCAAGGCCCCATCAATTCTTAGTTTTTGTTAACAAAAGCTAAGATAGTCTTACCCAGATACTCACTACTAACATGCTGCTTTTCCCATTATTTAAAAACAAATGTTTTCAAATAAAAGGTCTCACAGATTTGTTACTAAACCACCCTGCTAGTGCATAACATATACACAAAGAGAAAAACGATTTTCCCAATAAACATATCTGACGGTCCAGATAGTGGTGACATTTTCAGTCTGATATGGTAAGATGACAGTGACCTTGATACAGCATAAATATGTGTGCCATCTCATTTGCAACTGCTTACAGACCCAGCGTGGTTTCTCTCCAGTGTCTCCTCTTGGAACTGTACCTGATTTTATCATCAGTTTTCATCTGAATACAATGGGGAATGAGACAATTTTGCTTTTGTTTCTTGGCCTGAAATCACTTGACCCTGAAAGACTTATGAAGACAGGGTGAGAAATGGAGTCAACTGTACACATCATGATGATGGAGGAAGGAAGCGCGAGGGGGCTGCTTTTTCCATTATTTATCCTTTTGAGGAATTTAACATCTCACTCCATCTCATAAACAGTTACAACAGTTATTTAATGTTTAAGTTGTTTCAGTGTTCAGTGCTTTTGATATGAGGTTGATTTAATAAACTGTTTTCTTTCATCTCTAAGTTGATTAATCTTTAAGTCATTGCTTTCTCCAGAATAGTATGTAAGTGGTATAATATCTCAACGCCTGAATGTCTGAGGATGTCTTTCCATTGTCCTCACTTATGACAGGCATCTTCACTAGGGATAAAGTCTTGGATTAAAAATCTTCTCCTCTAGAGCTCCCTATTACCTTCCAGCATTCTGTAAGGCTAGCCTGGTTTTTCCTTTCTTGTAAGTAACTGGCTTTTGTTTGTGCTTTTATCCTTATAAATTAACATTTGGCCAGGATGCATCTAATTATAGAACCCTTTTCTCATAGGTTTTTCTGGAACATGATGAGCCCTTTCAATCTGTACATGCAGCTCTTTCTTTGGCCGCCAGAATCTTTATTCAACTGTATTTCTGAATATTGCTTCCGCTCCATTTGTTCTGTTCTCTTCTTCAGAAACACCAAATGCCGCCCTGCAGAAGTGCCAGGCTCTGTCCTAGAATCTGCCATCCACTCTCATGAGTACAATCTCTATGTACTCTGAGTTCTGAGAGAACTTCTTGTTTGCTCTTGTCATGCTAATCCTATTTTATGAAGTATCGATGTTATTTTTTGTTTCTAATGTGCACTTTGGCTTCTGCATTTTTATTTTACTTATTTATTTTTATTTTTTTGAGACAGAATCTCACTTTGTTGCCCAGGCTGGAGTACGATGGCACAATCTCGGCTCACTGGAACCTCTGCCGCCCGGGTTCAAGTGATTCTCCTGCCTCAGCCTCCCGAGTAGCTGGGATCACAGGCACCCACCACCGCCCGGCTAATTTTGTATTTTTAGTAGAGACGGGGTTTCACCATGTTGGCCAGGCTGGTCTTGAACTCCTGACCTTTGGTGATCTGCCCACCTCAGCCTCCCAAAGTTCCGGGATTACAGGCGTGAGCCACTGCGCCTGGGCTTCTGCATTTTTAAGTTTCTGTGGTTCCAGCATTCTCACCTTGGCCTGTTCTTTCATTATGGCTTTCTGTTTCTACTTCAAAAATGGCACATTTTCTGGTATTTTTTTGAAGAGGCCCAGTAGTTTCTTGAAAATTTCTTCTAACTCCTGAAACTGAGATTATACACTGATCATATATGATCTTATGACTTTTTAACACAATGTTCCTCAGTATCCTGTCCTAAGTCCCAAGTTTTACCACCTTTACTTCACCCAGACCTCTGGCCACTTTACTCATCTTTGGCTCTACCAAGAGATATTTCTGGTAACAGGACTATTATTTTTGTTTACCTTTCGATGTTTAAAAAATGTCTCGCCTTGTATTACATGCTCCAGTAATAATTATTTTGAAAACAAAAAAAAGTTTTTAAACCTGTGAACAGCACAATAAAAAACAACTTTTTCTATCCCACAGAGAGCACAATTAAAAAAAAATCATCATTTGTTAATCTAGGATACAGTATATAGAAAAGTTATGGTATCAAGATGATAGTTTAAAGATACATACTTTTGCTTTCAAAAGGAAGGATTCTAATATATTAAGAAAATAGAGGGGGCGGAGCAAGATGGCCGAATAGGAACAGCTCCAGTCTCCAACTCCCAGCGCGAGCGAGACAGAAGACCGGTGATTTCTGCATTTTCAACTGAGGTACTGGGTTCATCTCACTGGGGAGTGCCGGACGATCGGTGCTGGTCAGCTGCTGCAGCGCGACCAGCGAGGCTGAGCTTAGAGTGAGGCATTGCCTCACCTGGGAGGCGCAAGGGGGAAGGAATCCCTTTTCCTAGCCACAGGAACTGAGACACACACAACACCTGGAAAATGGGGTAGCTCCACCCCAATGCCTGCTTTAAGCAAACAGGCACACCAGGAGATCATATCCACCACCTGGCCGGGAGGGTCCCACACCGGCGGGCCTCCCATTGCTAGCACAGCAGTCTGTGATGATCTACGGCAAGGCACGCTTAGCGAGGCTGGGGGAGGGGCGCCGCCATTGCTGAGGCTTAAGTAGTGTAAACAAGCTGCTGGGGCTCCAGCTGGGTGGAGCTCACAGCAGCTCAAGAAAGAAACTACTGTCTCTGTAGACTCCACCTCTGGGGACAGGGCACAGTAAGCAACAAACTCACCAGAGACCTCTGCAGGCGCCAAAACTGACTCTGTCGACAGCTTTGAAGAGAGCAGTGGATCTCCCAACACAGAGGTTGAGGATCTGAGAAGGGACAGACTCCTGCTCAAGTGGGTCCCTGACCCCTGAGTAGCCTAACTGGGAGACATCCCCCACTGGGGGGCAGTCTGACACCCCACACCTCTCACAGGGTGGAGCACACCCCTGAGAGGAAGCTTCCAAAGCAAGAATGGGTGGATTTTCGCTGTTCAAAATGGCTACATCTTCTGCAGCTCTGCTGCTGATACCCAGGCAAACAGGGTCTGGAGTGGACCTCAAGCAATCTCAACAGACCTACAGCTGAGGGTCCTGACTGTTAGAAAATTATCAAACAGGGAGGACACCTACATAAAACATCAGGACATCCACCATCATCAAAGACCAGAGGCAGATAAAACCACAAAGATGGGGAAAAGCAGGGCAGAAAAGCTGGAAATTCAAAAATAGGCGCATCTCCTCGGCAAGGGCGCGGCTCATAGCCAGCGAGGATCAAAGCTTGACGAAATGACTTTGGCGAGATGAGAGAAGAAGGCTTCAGTCCATCAAATTTCTCAGAGCTAAAAAGGAGAATTACATTGCCAGCAAAGAAACTAAAAATCTTTGAAAGTGGAAGAATTGATGGCTAGAGTAATTAATGCAGAAGGTCATAAACGAAATGAAAGAGATGAAAACCATGACACGAGAAATATGCTTGACAAATGCACAAGCTTCAGTAGCCGACTCGATCAGCTGGAAGAGAGTATCAGCGATTGAGGATCAAATAATTGAGAAATGAAGCGAGAAGAAGAGAAACCAAAAGAAAAAAGAAAAAATGAACAAAACCTGCAAGAAGTATGGGATTGTATGTAAAAGACCAAATCTCGTCTGATTCTGGGGTGCCTGAAAGTGAGGGGAAAATGGAACCAAGTTTGGAAAACACTCTTCAGGATATCATCCAGGAGAACTTCCCCAACCCTAGTAGGGCAGGCCAACATTCAAATCAGGAAATACAGAGAGAGCATACAAAGGTACTCTCGAGAAGAACAACTCAAGACATATTTTGCCAGGTTACCAAAGTTGGAAATGAAGGAAAAATCTTAAGAACAGAGAAAGGTCGGGTTACCCACAAAGGGAAGCCACGTGAACGGCAGCAGATCTCGGTAGAAACTCGAAGCGAGAGGAGAGTGGGGGCCAATATTCCAGCGATTCTTAAAGAAAAGAATTTTCAGCCGAATTTCATATCAGCCAAACTAAGTTTCATAAATTGAAGGAGAAATAAAATCCTTTACAGATAAGCAAATGCTTAGAATTTTATCACCTAGGCCATACTTATACAAAGAGACCCTGAAGGAAGCACTCAACATGGAAAAGGAACATAGCGGTACCAGCCATTTAAAGAAACATGCCAAAATGTAAAGACCATGAGGCTAGGAAGAAACTGCATCAACTAACGAGCAAAATAACCAGTTAATATCATAATGGCAGGATCAAGTTCACACATAACAATCTTAACCTTAAAATGTAAATGGACCAAAATGCTCAATTAAAAGGCACGAAGACTGGCAAACTGGATAAAGAGTCAAGACCCATCAGTCCTTTATTCAGGAGACCATCTCACCGCATAGAGACATACACTTAAGCTCAAAATAAAGGGATGGAGGAGAAGATTTACCAAGTAAATGGAGAACAAAAAAGCAGGGGGTTGCAATACTAGTCTCTGATAAAGCAGACTTAAGAAGCCATCCAAAGATCAAAGAGACAAAGAAGGCCATTACATGGTAGGGATCAATTCAACAGGAAGAGCTAACTATCTAAATATATACCCAATACAGGGCACCCAGATTCATAAGCAAGTCATGAGAGACTTACAGAGACTTAGACTCCCATACAGTAATAATGGGAGACTTCACAACACTCCACTGTCAACATTAGACAGATCAACGAGACAAGAAAGTTAACAAGGATATCAGAGATTGAACTCATCTCTGCAGCAAGCAGACCTAATAGACATCTATAGAACTCTCCACCCCAAATCAACAGAATATACGTCTTCTCAGCACCCACATCGTGCCTCCAAAATTGACCACGTGGTGGAGTAAAGCACTCCTCAACAAATGTACAAGAACAGAAATTATAACAAACTGTCTCTCAGACCACAGTGCAATCAAACTAGAACTCAGGACTGAAACTCAATCAAAACCGCTCAACTACATGGAAACTGAACAACCTGCTCCTGAATGACTACTGGGTACATACTTGAAATGAAGCCAGAAATAAAGATGTTCTTTGAAACCAATGAGAACAAAAGATACAACATGCCAAGTCTCTGGGACACATTTAAAAGCAGTGTGCCAGGGAAATTTATAGCACTAAATGCCCACAAGAGAAAGCAGGAAAGATCTAAAATTGACACTTTAACATGCATAATTAAAGAACTGAGAGAAGAGCAAAAACACATTGAGAAAGCCAGCAGAAGGCAAAAGAAATAACTTAAAGATCAGGCAAGACTTCAGAGGAGATAGAGACACAAAAACCCTCAAAAAATCAATGAATCCAGGAGTTGGTTTTGAAAAGATCAACAAAATTGACAGACCACTAGCAAGACTAATAAAAGAAGAAAAGAGAAGAATCAAATCAGCGCAATTAAAAATGATAAAGGGATATCACCACCGACCCCACAGAAATACAAAAAACTACCATCAGAGAATACTATAAACACCTCACACATAAAATAAACTGGAAACCTAGAAGAAATGGATAATTTCCTGGTTACTTACACTGCTTCCAAGACTAAGCAGGAAGAAGTTGAATCCCTGAATAGACCAATAGCAGGCTCTGAGAGTGAGGCAATAATTAATAGCCTACCAACCAAAAAAAGTCCAGGACCAGATGGATTCACAGCTGAATTCTACCAGAGGTACAAGGAGGAGTTGGTACCATTCCTTCTGAAACTATTCCAATCAACTAGAAAAAGAGAATCCTCCTAACTCATTTTATGAGGCCAAGCATCATCCTGATACAAAAGCCTGGCAGAGACACAACAAAAATTTTAGACCAATATCCTGATGAACATGCGATGCAAAATCCTCAATAAAATACTGGCAAACTGGATTCTGCAACACATCAAAAAGCATCCACCATGATCAAGTGGGCTTCATCCTGGGATGCAAGGCTGGTTCAACATTAAGCAAATCAATAAACATAATCCAGCATATAAATAGAACCAAAGACAAGAACCACATGATTATCTCAATAGATGCGAAAAGGCTTTTGACAAAATTCAACAGCCCTTCATGCTAAAAACACTCAATAAATTCGGTATTGATGGAGCGTGCCTCAAAATAAGAAAGAGCTATTTATGACAAACCCACAGCCAATATCATACTGAATGGGCAAAAACTGGAAAAATTCCCTTTGAAAACTGGCACAAGACAGGGATGCCCTCTCTCACCATCTATTCAACATAGTGTTGGAAGTTCTGGCTAGGGCAATTAGGCAAGAGAAAGAAATCAGGGTATTCAGTTAGGAAAAGAAGAAATCAAATTGTCCCTCTTTGCAGATGACATGATTGTATATTTAGAAAACCCCATTGTCTCCGCCAAAATCTCCTTAAATGATAAGCAACTTCAGCAAAGTCTCAGGATACAAAATTAATGTGCAAAATCACAAGCATTCTTATACACCAGTAACAGACAAAGCAGAGGCAATCAGGAATGAACTTCCATTCACAATTGCTTCAAAGAGAATAAATACCTAGGAATCCAACTTACAGGGATGTAAAAAGGACCTCTTCAAGGAGAACTGCGACACTGCTCAGTGAAATAAAAGAGGACACAAACAAATGGAAAGAACATACCATGCTCATGGATAGGAAGAATTAATATCATTGAAAATGGCCATACCCAAGGTAATTTATAGATTCAATGCCATCCCATCAAGCTACCAATGAGTTTCTTCTGGGGTGGAAAAAACTTCTTTAAAGTTCATATGGAACCAAGCCATCTCCAAGACAATCCTAAGTCAAAAGAACAAAGCTGGAGGCATCAAGCTACCTGACTTCAAACTATACTACAAGGCTACAGTAACCAAAACAGCATGGTACTGGTACCAAAACAGAGATATAGACCAATGGAACAGAACAGGAGTCCTCAGAAATAATACCACACATCTACAGCCATCTGATCTTTGACAAACCACAAGAGAGAAACAAGAAATGGGGAAAGGATTCCCTATTTAATAAATGGTGCTAGGAAAATTGGCTAGCCATAGTAGAAAGCTGAAACTGGATCCTTTCCTTACTCCTTATCACGAGGTAAATTCAAGATGGATTAGAGACTTAAATGTTAGATCTAATACCATAAAAATCCTAGGAAAGCCTAAGGTAGTACCATTCAGGACATAGGCATGGGCAAGGACTTCATGTCCTAAAACACAAAAGCTTAACAGCAGCAAGAAAAGCCAAAATTGACAAATGGGATCCTAATTAAGCCTTTAAAAGCTTCTGCACAGCAAAAGAAACTACCATCAGAGTGAACAGCAGCCTACAGAATGGGAGAAAATTTTTGCAATCTACTCATCTGACAAAGAGGCTAATATCCAGAACCACCACAAAGAACTCAAACAAATTTACAAGAAAAACAAACAACCCCATCAAAAAGTGGGCAAAGGATATGAACAGACATTTCTCAAAAAGAAGACATTCATACAGCCAACAGACACATGAAAAATGCTCATCATCACTGGCCATCAGAGAAATGCAAATCAAAACCACAATGAGATACCATCTCACACCAGTTAGAATGGCGATCATTAAAGTCAGGAAACAACAGGTGCTGGAGGATGTGGAGAAACGGAACACTTTTACACTGTTGGTGGGATTGTAAACTAGTTCAACCATTATGGAAAACATTAGCGATTCCTAAAGGATCTAGAACTAGATGTACCATATGACCCAACCATCCCATTACTGGGTATATACCCAAAGTTATAAATTATGCTGCTCTGAGGCACATGCACATTATGTTTATTTGCAGCACTATTCACAATGTAAGACTTGCAGGAATCAGCAAATGTCCGTGGTGACAGATTGGATTAAGAAAATGTGTATATATACACCATGGAATACTATGCAGCCATAAAAGGATGAGTTAGGTGTCCTTTGTAGGGACATGGATGCCGCTGGAAACCATCATTCTTCCAGCAAACTATCACAGAACAGAAACCAAACACCGCGTGTTCTCACTCATAGGTGGGAACTGAACAATGAGATCACTTGGACTCAGGGAAGGGAACATCACATACCCGGAGACCTATCATGGGGGAGGAGGGAGAGGGATTGCATTGGGAGTTATACCCTGATGTAAGCAGCGAGTTGATGGGTGCAGCACCAACATAGCACAAGTATACATATGTAAACCTGCATGTTATGCACATGTACCCTAGAACTTAAAGTATAATAATAATAAATAAATTAAAAAAAAAAAGAAAATAGAAGACAGTATTATTTAACCCTGTTCTCACATAAGCACCGATTTTATTCCAAATAATCACATAATTAAGAAAGAAATTTCCTAATATATTTTTACAAAAAGTAACTTCAGTATCATACATTCTAGAAATGTCATCTTGTACATTAGCACTACCTTACTTGAACTGAAACATTCCAAAAGTTCCAATACCTTCTACAGATTTCATTTTTAAAGTTCAAAAAAAGTACTTATTTTTCATGATAAATGATGCTACTGATAACTTTCCTTGGTAGAATTGTAGTTACTTTGGTAATTTCTACATGTTTATAAATAAGCACCACATATACTATATTAAAAAATTAGCCAGTCTAATGGCTTGCACTGGAGACCAGGGAGTTACATTTTGTTAAACCCAAATTGAACAGAGTTGAATTTAGATTAATACAGAGAAATGCATGCTCTGGGTTTGTTGTCCTTTGTATTTCTTGAAGCATCAGATGAATTGTGAAAAGTTCAAAGAGCTTCTTATTACTCCTGTTAAAAAAATGAATATATTATTTAATTACACATACTTAAGAGAGTTTATCTGCAATGACACGAAAGATAATCTATGTGTAAACATGAAGAAACGGCATCTGTTTTAAAAACAGTGGAGAAAATAGCCGACTAAAATATTAGGATGCTGAAACAAACAAAATAGGTTTTAGGAGATAAACCTGAAGAAGAAAACCACTGGGGAAAAAAGGAAACTTTTTCTTCTTTTGAGACAAGGTCTTGTTCTGACACCCAGGTGGAGTGCAGTGGCATGAACATAACTTACTGCAGCCTCAACCTTCCCAGCTCAAGCAGTCCTCCCACCTCAGCCTCCCAAGTAGCTAGAACTACAAGTACACACCACCAAACCTGGCTAATTTTGTTTATTTTTTGTAGATACATGGTGTCACTATGTTGCTAAGGCTGGTCTTAAACTTCTGGGCTCAAGCAATCCTCCTTCCTTGGCCTCCCAAAGTGCTGAGACTATAGATGTGAACCACTGTGCCCAGCCTGGAACCATTTTATAATCCTGAAAACTGCACCCTATTCACTATTAGCATGAGAATTTTTTTTCACTGCTAGCAAAGCAAACATTTGATCATGCTATTTAGAGTAAGCAGGCCTTTTTAAAGTGGCAGAATATTGGTCCATCTTTTGACTTGGCTACAGAATACTTGTTCAACCATCCTCTTTCTAATGACCCATCAGTAATTTCATTTCAATCATTAAGAATTTATGTTTCTTATTTCCTTGTCTAGCTATTTTTACCTCTTGAGAGAATTTGTCAAATAACCTTATATACTATCCTAATACAAAAGGATTTACATCTTTTGTGGTCTTAAAGATTTATTTTAAGACTTGCTTGAGCATCAGCTATTCCCAGTCTTCTTGTTCAAGTCTTGTTCAAGCTTTTAGTTTTTTATCTAAGTCTAAAATGAACCCAAGCTGCAAACACATCACGAATAGTAAAACATTTTGGCGCAAGGATATACTTGCACTTCGGGACTACTTTTTAAAAAAAATCCCATGAATTAAGAACTAAAAAATAATTAAATCTAAGTAATGTTATTGCAGCTTCATGGCACCATAGGGTAACTGCAATAGGCCTTACTAGAAATTTACTAAAATCAAGAGAATCACGGTATAGTCTGCAAGAAAAGGAAGACAGTAAATTGATATATTCAGCAGATATCAGACCAAAACTAGTAATTTCGTCAGTTGGAAAATAAGGTTATAATTTGACAATAATTTATTACAATCCGCTACTAGGCATGATACCAAATAGAACATATGGATCTCTTAATTCCTATCTACAAATAATTTCAAGATGCATTGCATTTACTACTCAAGCATATGGAAGCCTGGTAAAATCTAAATTCTCTACCATGGGAATCATGGATGAGGGGATGTGGCCAGGGGGAGAAGAGTTGAACCTAAATCAAAATAAAAATGTTACTATTATACAAATGAGTTGAAAAAGAAGGTGTCCAGATTTGCCTCAAAGGAAACACTAGAGTATACCAAGAACCACGGAAAATACAACTTAAAATCAATATCCTTATTTGTAGTTTAGTAACTGTTATACAAATTTCTGAGTCAGGAGAAAGATGAGGATACAGAAAGCCCTTGATTCTCATAAAAAAATCCAAATTAGTGGCAGTAGGCAGTCCATAAGAGTTTACTAAAATAAACCCCATTACAAAAGTAATTTAAAATCTCTTCTGCTTGCTTCATTCTTATCCCCTAAATTCACTTTAGCACATCAATAAGAATTTGCAAAATATACGTTTATTATCTTTTCATTTTCACCTGTGGTATTAGAGAATACCAGTATGCAAGAATTTATTCTGATATTATTACTTGGTTGCTAAAAACTGCTCTTACTTTTATATGATTTATTTAAAGTTCACTTACCTGAAATGAGCTATAGAAACAACTAGATGTTCTGAGATCAGAACTCTAATTCTAGTCTGTCACTAAATATGTGGTCTTAGATCAACATTAGTATTCATGAATCTTAATTTTCTACATCTGTATAATGGAAATTTTTATTTAATAATGAAAGCTTAAGTAGCATGGGATTCAGAAAGGTCTAAATCAAGCTTGTCCAACCTGCAGCCCACGGGCTGCATGCGGCCCAGGAGGGCTTTGAATGCCACCCAACACAAATTTGTAAACTTTCTGAAAATACTACGAGGTTTTGTTTTGTTTTTAGCACATCAGCTATCATTAGTGTTAGTGTATTCATGTGTGGCCCAAGGCAATTCTTCTTCATCCAGTGTGGCCCAGGGAAGCCAAAAGATTAAACACCCCTGGTCTAAATGATCACGGTAAGGTATTTTTCAATAAAAAATGTTAGCAATAAGAAATTCTTACTTGATTTTGGAAAGTTTCTGTAAAATAATACTGAGTTTTTCTAGTATTTGAAGATCAAGCTTAGGGGCTCGAAGTAGCACAGAGCAAGTACGAAAAAATGAAGAGTTGCTACAGGCTTCCAGGAAAGGCTGCAAGGATTCTGCAAAACAAATCAACAGTGCTTTACCATTAGGGAGCAGCTAAAACGGAAATTAAAAACAAATTAAAATCAGAACTATGTGAGGCATTTATAAATATTCATTTAGATTTTCATTCTTTTCATACTTAAATTTTTGAGTGAAAATATCATCATCTGAAAAATTAAAACATCTACTGGCTCTTATTCAACAGTGCAAACAAAAGATAAGATTATTTACCCTAATATTAAATTCCTAATAGGCAAAATCTAGAGGAAATCCCATGTTTGAAAGAAAGGAGGAAAGCCATTTCTTCAGTAAGTTCATAATAAGTTCAGTTTAAATACTGTAATTAGCAACAAGAAATTCTGCTTCAGTAGTAAATTTAAAAAAAAAAAAAAACAAATCAAAGAGCCCCCAAATTTGTGAATTTCACTTGAATATTAATGACAATTTACATAGTCACTGGATAAGGAAGAACCTTTGGAGCATAAAAGCAAAAAGGGAAAAGATTCATTTAAAAAAAAAAGACTAGTCTCACATTTAATTTATATGAGACTCTGGTCTTTTACGTTGGAAGCTGTTACAAGTTACGACTTGTGGGGCTACTTAGATGAAATGAATTATTTTGTTTATGAGAAGGACATGAGATGTGGGGCCTGCAGGCAGAATGCTATAGTCTGAAGACTTGTCCCCCCTAAAACTCACGCTAAATTTAATTGCCATTGTAATCGTATTAAGAGGGGGACCTTTAAGAAGAGGTGATAAGGCCATGAGGCTCCACCCTCATGTGTGAGTGCAGCCCCCTCTTGCTCTCTCTTGCCCTCTTGTCTTCTGCCAGGCGATGATGCAACAAGAAGCCCTCCAAGATGCCGGCACCTTGATGCTGGATTTCCCAGCCTCTAGAATATAAGCCATTAAACTTCTGTTCATTATAACACACCAGTCTCAGGCATTCTGCTACAGTAGGATAAAACAGACTAAGTGGTATATGCTAGGAATGGAGCACTGGAGACAATGGTTATGTGCCCTTTGCATGCAACTATGTGGTAAAAGTAGGGTAACCAAACTCATTACTTTCACAATAATAGTCCAACAAAAGCATGGTCTAAACATAGTTTACCGAGGTATGTGTGTGCGCGTCTGTGTGTGTGTGTGTCTTTGTGTGTGTGTGTGAGAGACAGAGAGAGCCTGACAGAGAGAGCGTGAGTGCACGTGAGAGAGTGTTACACAGAATCTTCCTAAAGACTAAAAACTTAGGTTACAGATACAGCACCATCTACAAATAGAGCTAAAAATAAATCAACTGAAATTTCAAGCAGCCTCATTAACAAACCGTACACAGTTTTAGTTCAGGTCCTGAGACAGGATTCATACGAACTGTAAACAAGAAAGTTAACTGTTGTATAGCTAAGAGAATTCAAACTAGTGCGTAAAGAACCACCTAAATCGGCTGGCCATGGTGGCTCATACCTGTTATCCCAGCACTCTGGGAGGCCGAGGCAGGTGGATCACCTGAGGGCAGGAGTTTGAGACCAGCCTGCCCAAAATGGCAAAACCCCATCTCTACTAAAAACACAAAAAATCAGCCGGGCCTGGTGGCGGGCGCCTATAATCCCAGCTACTCGGGAGGCTGAGGCAGGAGAATTGCTTGAACCTGCAAGGCAGAGGTTGCAGTGAGCCGAGATCGTGCCACTACACTCCAGCCCGGGCAACATGAGCAAAACTCCATCTCAAAAAAAAAAGAACAACGTAAATCATTACCAGAAAGGTAACTGAGGGGTTCTTAACATACGTACAATCTACAGTATCAATGTTTTCACTCAAAAAGCCCAGAAAGCACACAAGAAAATTATAATCATTTTTCTGCATACTGCAAAAGCATGAAAGAGAATACATCTTACTTTATTTTACTGTACTTTTATCTAAATCAAGTCTTTGGCACACATTTAAGGGTGATTACATGAAGCCCCAAATAGAATCCCAAGCCAAATAAAAGTAAACTTCCTTATATGACCTCTGCAATGGAAAAAAAAACCAACATCCCCCAAACATTTTAATATATCAGAATTATTTTTAAAGTGAAGCCTGTACAGGTCTTTTAGAAGTAAAAGAGGTCCAGCCAGGCGCGGTGGCTCACACCTGTAATTCCAGCACTTTGGGAGGCCGAGGTGGGCAGATCATGGGGTCAGGAGATCGAGACCATCCTGGCTAATACTGTGAAACCCCGTCTCTTCTAAAAATACAAAAAATTAGCCAGGCGTGGTGGCAGACGCCTGTAGTCCCAGCTACTCGGGAGGCTGAGGCAGAAGAATGGCATGAACCCAGGAGGCGGAGCTTGCAGTGAGCCGAGATCGCGCCACTGCACTCCAGCCTGGGTGACAGAGCGAGACCCCATCTCAAAAAAAAAAAAAGGAAGTAAAAGAGGTTCACTGGTTTGGTTTCCCATTTCTTTTTTAAAGCTGTGAGGCAGATGTAAAATACAGGAGAGAAAAAGTTCTGGGATTCTGTAGATGAGACAGGCTAAATATAAAATAGAAACACTGTGGTTTTAACGTTTTTTCAATATTATAATGTTCAAATGGATTACATCCTTTCAAGTTTAGAATTTCGACCTGAATACACTTGGTGTTATGGACTGAACGTCTGTGTCCCCCTCTAAATTCCTATGTTGAAAGCCTAACCCCACTGTGATAGTTATGGGGGGAAGGGGCCTATGGCAGGTAATTACAGCGTAAGAGTAGAACTCTCATGAATGAGTTTAGTGCTCGCTCTAATCTGAATGTCCTCCTCAAACTTCCTATGTTAAAACTCCCAAGGTGATGGTTTTCGGAGGAGGGGCCTTTGGGAGGCAGTTAGGTCATGAAGGCTCCGCCCTCATGAATAAGATTAGTACCATTATGAGAGGTTTGAGGAAGCCTGTTTGCCCCTTCTGTGATGCGATAGCTAGAAGGTACCATCTACGAGAAACAGGCCCTTATCAGACTCTGAATCTGCTGGTGCCTTGGTTTTAGACTTCCCAGCCTCTAGAAATGTGAACAGTAAATTTGTTTATAAATTATCCAGTCTGAGAATTTTGTTATAGGAGCCTGAACATACTAAGACAGAAGTTGGCAACGGTAGCAGGAAGCTGCCGTAACAAATACCTAAAAATGTGGAAGTAACTTTGGAACTGGGTAATGGGTAGAGGCTGGAAGAGTATGGATGTGCATGCTAGAAAAAGCCTACACTGCTGTGGAAGGAGCATTAAGAGTGGTGAGGGCTCAAAAGAAAAGGAGAACTGTTGAGAAAGCTTCAATCTTCTTAGCGATTACCTTAGTGGTCACAATCAAAATGTTGGATGGTAAAGGCTACTCTAATGAGGTCTCAGAAAAAAATGAGAAACATGTTACTGGAAACAGAAGAAAAGGTGATCTTGTAATAAAGCGGCAAAGAACCTGGTGGGATTGTGCTTGTGTCCTAGCGCTCTGTGGAAGAAATTTGACAGTGATGAAACAGGGTATTTAGTGGAAAAAATATCCAAGCAAAGTCTTGAGGGTGCTCTGTGGCTTGACTTACAGAAAAATGTGAGAAGACAGAAATAAAAGATGAAATCTATAATCACAAGGGAAGCAGAATTTAAAGATCTGGAAAATTCTCAGCCTAGCCATGTTGTAAAGAATGATACAGCATGCTGAGGAAAGAAACCAAAGGTGTGGTGCAAGCATCTGTTAAGGAGATTCGTGTGGATGGAAGGAAGCCAGGGTGCTATTTATTGAGACAATGGGAGAAGGACCAGTAAGGTATTTCAGAGATGTCCAGAGTTGCTCTACCCATTACAGGCCCAGAATGCTGGGGCCTGTGACAGAACAATTTCGAGGCTCTTCTCCCTAAATTCTGGTGCAGTGCTCCTTGGTAACCTCAGCTGTTGTTCAAGTAGGCTTAGGTGCAGCTCAGATCACCCTTCTAGAAGGCACAGGTGATAAACCTTGGCATGGTGTTTGTACGGTGCCATCTCCACGGGTGTGCAAGTGCATGAGCTGTGATGGTGTGGCTGCCTCCACCTATATTCAAAGGATGCCAGAAAAGCGTGAGGGCCCAGGCTGAGAGCTGTCACGGGGCAGGGCCACTGCGGAAAGCCCCCAATAGAGTGATATGAAGTAGAGGTGTGAGGGCAGAGCCAACACAGGGAGCCTCCAGTAGGGCAATGCTCAGACATGCCATGGGATGGGGGCTGTATCTGAAACCCTGGAAGGGTAGGGCCTACCAGTGTGCCACTCCAGCCTAGGAGAGACACAAGACTCCAATCTGTGAGAGCTGCAGCATGGTCTGTGCCATGCAAAAAAACAGGAGCAGAGTCGCCCAAACTTGAGGCTGGATATGGTCTGGATATTTGTGCCCTCCAAATCTCACACTGAAATGTAATCCCCAGTGTTGGAGGTGGGGCCTGGTGGGAGGTGTTTGGATCACTGGGGTGGATTCCTCAATGAATAGCTCAGCATCATGCCCTTGGTGATGAGTGAGTTCACATGCAATCTGCTTATTAAAGAGGATGTGGCACCTCCCTCCTCTCTCCTGCTCCTGCTCTTCCATGTAACTTGCTGGCTCCTTGCTGACTTCTACCATGATTTTGAGCTTCCTGAGACCCTCGCCAGAAGCAGATGGCAGCACCATGCTTCCTGTACAGCCTGCAGTACCATGAGACAAAATAAAACCTCTTTTCTTTATAAATTACCCAGTCTCAGATACTCCTTTATAGCAACCTAAGTCCTACCCCAATGTGTCCAGAGGCAGGACATGGAATCAAAGATTATTCTTGAGCCTTAAGATTTAATGCTGTTTACCTTGTTGGTTTTAGACTTGCTTGGGATTTATCTATCATTTCTTTCTTCCTATTTTTCCCTTTTGGAATGGAAATGTCTGTGCTATGCCTGTCCCACCACTGTGTTCTGAATGCACACAACCTGTTTCATTTCACAGGCTCACAGCTTGAGAACAACTGGCCTCATCCACATCTGATTTGAATGATATTAGGTTAAACTCTGGACTTTAGATTTCTTACTTAAGGAATGAATGTATTCTGCATATGAGAAGGACATAAATTTTGGGGGCCAATGGCAGAATGCTATGGTGGGGGGAGGAAGAGGAGGAGGGAGGAAGAGGAAATGATCACACACTTCTCTGAATTCTCCCAGGCAACAATGAATGCCTGAAGACAACAGAGCAATGTTTATTTACCAAGTTCTGAACAAAAGCAAAAGAGATTAAAAACCACTCAGCCAAGATCTGGTTAAGTATAAAAGCCTCAGGCATTCTCAAACATGAAGTACCTCTTTAAATTGGTGGAGGGAAATAGGGCAAAGTATGTGTGAGAGAGGGGAATTAAAAGATCATTCAAAATTAAGAACACAGACATGGAGAAGCCACAGTAAAAGGACTAGTCTTAAGCACTGAATATAATTAACTGTAAAACTAGATAAAATAAAGCTAGTTATGTAGCAAATGTGGAAATTGCAGTCACAAAACAAAAGGTAAAAATATAAACTATGACTATAAAAATAGCAATATCACTTAAAAATCAGAAAGCTGAGGTGGGGAAGATGAAAAGTGCAATACTGCTAATGTCCTCATCTTTCAGGCTGGAAGTCAATCAATTCTGTGTAGAACACAGTATTTAAATAAGGCATACAATTAGGCATGGGCAAGCAATTCATGTCTAAAACACCAAAAGCAACGGCAACAAAAGTCAAAATTGACAAATGGGATCTAATTAAACTAAAGAGCTTCTGCACAGCAAAAGAAACTACCATCAGAGTGAACAGGCAACCTACAGAACGGGAGAAAATTTTTGCAATCTACTCATCTGACAAAGGGCTAATATCCAGAACCTACAAAGAACTCAAACAAATTTACAAGAAAAAAACAAACAACCCCATCAAAAAGTGGGCAAAGGATATAAACAGACATTTCTCAAAAGAAGACATTCATACAGCCAACAGACACATGAAAAAATGCTCATCATCACTGGCCATTAGAGAAATGCAAATCAAAACCACAAAGAGACCATCTCACACCAGTTAGACTGGCGATCATTAAAAAGTCAGGAAACAAGAGGTGCTGGAGAGGATGTGGAGAAACAGGAACACTTTTACACTGTTGGTGGGATTGTAAACTAGTTCAACCATTATGGAAAACAGTATGGCGATTCCTCAAGGATCTAGAACTAGAAGTACCATATGACCCAGCCATCCCATTACTGGGTACATGCCCAAAGGATTATAAATCATGCTGCTCTAAAGACACATGCACACGTATGTTTATTGCGGCACTATTCACAATAGCAAAGACTTGGAATCAACCCAAATGTCCATCAGTGACAGACTGGATTAAGAAAATGTGGCACATATACACCATGAAATACTATGCAGCCATAAAAAAGGATGAGTTTGTGTCCTTTGTAGGGACATGGATGCCGCTGGAAACCATCATTCTCAGCAAACTATCGCAAGAACAGAAAACCAAACACCGCATGTTCTCACTCATAGGTGGGAACTGAACAATGAGATCACTTGGACTCAGGAAGGGGAATATCACACACCGGGGTCTATCACAGGGAGGGGGGAGGGATTGCATCGGGAGTTATACCTGATGTAAATGACGAGTTGATGGGTGCTGACGAGTTGATGGGTGCAGCACACCAACATGGCACAAGTATACATATGTAACAAATCTGTACGTTATGCACATGTACCCTAGAACTTAAAGTATAATAATAAAAAAATAAAATAAAAAAAATAAAAAATAAAAAAATAAAAAAATTTTTTAAAAATGGATAAAATGGTAAATTTTATGCTATGTATATTTTACCAACATAAACAATGTACAAAAAATGAGACTTTTTTATCTTGCTTTTTTTTTCAACAGAAGGAACTTTTATTTTTTTTGGAGAAGAAGTCTTGCTTTGTTGCCCAGGCTGGAGTACAGTGGCACGATCTCAGCTCACTGAAGCCTCCTCCCTCTGGGTTCAAGGGATTCTCCTGCCTCACGTCCGAGTAACTGGGATTATAGGCACATACTACCATGCCCAGTTAATTTTTGTATTTTTTAGTAGATTTGGGGTTTCATCATGTTGGCCAAGCTGGGCTTGAACTCCTGACCTCAAGAGATCCACCCACCTCAGCCTCCCAAAGTGCTGGGATTACAGGCGTGAGACACCACGCCTGGCCAGGAACTTATATTTTTAAAAATTTATGACTCAAATCCATTTTATTTTTCCTGTTGAATACTATTTCATTAAATAACATGTATAATGCATGCCATTTTTGTAAAAGTATTTCCTTCTATCCATCCATCTCTTCATGTGAACGCAACCATAGGAATGTGTCTAAAATAATGTTCACCTAACATTAATGATGGCTATTTCCAAATAATGAGGTTCATTTGAATTTTTTGAGTTCTAAGAGTTTATTTATATTCATTCTTTAAATTGGTGTTACATATGCATAACACTTATCATTTTAACCATTCTTAAGTGTTCAGTTCTGTGGTATTAAGTAAATCCACATTACTGTGCAACCATCCATCTCCAGAGCTTTTTCCATCTTCCTCTGAAACTGCACACATTAAACAGTAACTTCAATTTTCCCATTTCCCTCTTGCCCAACACTTGACAATCACCAATCTACTTATTTCTCTACTCCAGGCACCTCATGTAAAAGGAATCATACAAGATATATCCTTTTGTGCCTGGCTTGTTTCATTTAGCATAATGTCTTCCAGGTTCATCCATTTTGTAGCATGTATCAGAATTTCATTTCTTTCTTAGACTGAGTAATATTCTACCATATGTACATACCACATTTACCTTTGCTGCTTTCCAGATAGTCTTTGTTTTTTACTTTTGACAGTTTCATGATAATGTGTCTTGATGTCAGACTCTGGGTTTATCAAACGTGGATTCCTTGAGTTTCTCTGATTTGTAGAGCTGTGTCTTTCCTCAAATTTGGTAAGTTTCCAACTATTATTTCCATAAATTATCTCTCCACCCTTTCTCTTTTTTCTCTTTCTGGACTCTAGCAGTGGATCAATTGGTCTGCCTGATGGTACTGCATAAGTCCTTCAGACTCTGTTCACTTTTCTTTTTTCTTTGATTTTGCTCCTCGGACTTGATCATTTCAAATAACTTGCCTTCAAGATCACTGATTCTTTCTTTTGCCTGTTCAAGTCTGCTGTTGAATCCTTCTAGTAAATTTTTCACTTCAGCTACTGTATTTTCCTGTTCCAGAATTTGGTTCTTTTAAATAATTTCTATTTCTTTGTTGATAGAAATTTTGTTCATGTATCATTTTCCTGATTTCATTATTTCTCATTAGCTCATTGAGCATATTTAAGATAGTTGTTTTAAAGTCTTTTCTGAGCAAATCCAATTAATTTGTGTGTCTTTACAGGATAGTTTCTGAAGATTTATTTTGTTCCTTTGGATGGGCCAGGTTGCATCCTTTCTTTGCATGTTCTATGATTTTTTGCTGAAAATCTGACATTTGAAAAAACCACCCCTCCCAGTCTTTGAAGACTGACATGAAAGACCTCCACTACTTATCAAGCCCCTGAGCCCTGGGAACAGTGCAGGGAGTGTGCTTAAGGTCATCTCAGGTCTTTTCTGGGCATGCATCCTGTCTGGGCCTGTGTGCATTTTCTGTATTTTTTTTTTTTCTTGTTTCCTCTGGCTGCCTGCAAATGTCTTAATTTCCCAGAATCTCACCCAAGCTTCTTCTCAAGGCCTTAGATGTTGTATGGTATTCCTCTGTGCATAACCTTCCTCCCACACATCCAGGTCTGTGGTCTCCCTGTAGTTTTCATGTGCTATAGTGCCCATCACTGCCTTTCTTGGCCATCAGCCTGAGATTCAAACCATGCCTCATTCCCTGTATGTGCTCTGAACGAGGCGAGTCTGCAATCAGTCTCTTGGGTAACCCACTGATAGGTAAGAATGCTTCATACTAGTTCTGCTCGAATCCTTCTCTCCTGAGGAAGGGAATGGAGAACTGGGCCATTTACTTCTCTCTGTGGGCACTGTGCCAGAGACAGAGTAGGGTAAGGGTGAGTAAAATTATCACAGAATTTCCTATCATTTTGCATGTGGCTTTTTCTTGATTGGGCATTTGCTGGGTTGCTACAGATCTCTGACTGGTTTCCATAGTTCCTACAAAGTTATTTTAGTCAGTCTATAGCTATTTATTTGATGTTTCTGTGGGGAAACAAGCACCTGCAACATCCTAGTCAGCCATTTTGCTAATGTTTGGATTTTGCTCTGCTTGAGCATGTATAATACTATGAAAAAATTTTTCTTTAAGGAAACATTTTTATAAAGTAAAATAAAACCCACTCTAAGAATGAAATAAACTCTGTGTTAATTAAGCTGGGAATGTAGAGAAAATCCACCTTACAGCTTAATCAAATAGAAAAAAATTTCATTTTTTTTCTTTCATAAAAGGTAGGTACTTCATAGAACCAATTCAGGTGCAAGACAACGTCATCAGAAACCCAGATTCTTTGTTTCTGCCCCAAAATCTCTAGCTTTTTTTTCTTATTCAAGTTTTCTCATGAAAATATCCTTAGTATTCGTTTTTATGTGTCATGGTCAAAGGTTCCACACAACAAAGCAAAAAAGGAGGACAGTATGGGAATGAGTGCCAATTGTATCTGTTCTTCTTTAGAAGAAAAGCAAAAGGTTTCCCAGAAACTCTCAGCAGACTTCTAGTTTCCATCTTATTGGCCTCAAGTGTGTCAAAGACGTAGCTACCCTGCCAGCAATGAAAGGCTGGAGGAGAAAGATTTTAGGTGTTAAAAAGTCTCTAGAAGAGAGGCAGGTGAGGTAGAAAGAGGTGAGAATGATGATGGGGGAGCCAAGCCACAGTCTCTGCTGCAAGGGTCTAAGTTATTTCTTGAAACAACTTTTTCAGAGCTTTTGTTGAGTCACAATATTTTACATAAATTTAGTTAATAAACTTGGTGGAAAGTATTTACATCTTCAATTTGAGAAAGATTACCTGAAGACACAACCAATCTCAGCTACAAGTTACTTTCAGTAATAAGGAAAAAGGGGCACCACGGACTCCCTGCACCAATACTACACTAATATGATATCTGACAAAAATCTATTGCGGGTAACTTAAGAAAATAAACATGATTTTTATTAATTTAAAAGTCAATAATGAAATCTCTCAAGAGAATTATTTATCTGCCAACACTTCCTACAGCAGTTGTACATTTTTAAAAAGTACATGCTGTCAACAAGTCAGCACACTCTGGTAATGATAATGTCCACATATGTTAGTCATCAGCCTGTCGATAACTGACTAGAACATTCTTCCAGTTCAAATGCTCAGAATCCAAGTTCCTCAGATAACAGCTATTTTAATCTTTTCAGAATTCTAAGGCAAGGGTAATCAGAATAAAATTATGTTTTAAAGAAAACTCACCTCAGTTCTCAGATAATAACATGCTATTTATTACATGGGACAAAAATGTATGATGTTGAGTTAGTAAGGCTTTCATTCCAGTTCTGATGACTCAAAAGCTCGAACATAACACAGCAACATTCAATACCAACCAAAAACCTCCAGTTGCCCATCCCTCCAACTGGATAAGGGTCAATAAAAATTTAAAAAGAAAAAAAAAAAAAAAAAAAAGCAATAGTATGAATAGACTTAGGTAGTCTTTGAAAAACACCCAAATGAATTTTCCTCTTCAGTATTTTCTTCAAGTCCACCCTCATTCCTTTTTGGAAGGCGGAATGGTGTGAAATGCACTAAAGATGAGCTATTTCTTGAAAGATGAGTAGGAACTTGCCAAAGGCTTGGGGAGTGGTGCTGGTCCAGGGACAAAGGTGCTCTTGGAGCAGGGTAATCCATATTCATAACTAACAACTCCCCAAGTAAACTTCCTAGTCTGCCATTTTCCCAGTTTTGAACCACGTTGTTCCTTCTACTTCTCATTCCTGAGAGAATTTCAAGACTTTTATTTTTTCCTTTCTTGCTTGCTTTTTCAGTTCCTAAGACACATTAGTGCTGCCAGTAATTCCCACTCTGGAATCTCTCAGTTCTGGAGTCCTAGCTTCCAGCAGGGAGCTTCTCTCTTATGTCTACCTCTTCTTCTTCTAAAAGACTTAGTTATTCCTCTCATCACTGCCCTGGCCCTAGCCCTGTAACATTAAATAAGTCACTTAATTTCTCAGAGCCCTAGGTTTCCTATCTATTTATATAAATTATACGTATACATAAAAGCATAGCTGAGCTAGTGGAATAGTTCTCAACCCAGTGACTCAGTAGAATCTTTTCATAATAAACATAATTCCCCTTTAATTATCCTAAAAATAACCATAAACAATATAATCTATTTACATGTATCCTTTTAATCAATATAACGCACTATTTATAATACAGGGGAGGAAAAGGGAATTTATAATAAAGTAATATTTTAATCATTTCTTTTTTTCTTTTTTTCAGACAGTCTTACTCTGTCGCCCAGGCTGGAGTACAGTGGCACGATCTCGGCTCACTACAACCTCTGCCTCCCAGGTTCAAGCAATTCTCCTGCCTCAGTCTCCCGAGTAACTGGGATTACAGGTGCCCGTCACCGCATCCAGCTAATTTTTGTATTTTTAGTGGAGGCGGGGTTTTACCATCTTGGCCAGGCTGGTCTCAAACTCCTGACCTCGTGATCCACCCGCCTCGGCCTCCCAAAGTGCTGGGATTACAGGCGTGAGCCACCGCGCCTGGCCTATTTTAATCATTTCAATGTGTCAATACTTGAGGATAACTGCACTGTAAGACATAATGAAGTAGTCAAATGCTTGTACCTGTACATGGAATACCCTAAATGCAGCAGATACACATGCAAACTGGTACCAAGAAAATTCTCAAACTGATGAGGAGAGAAAAATGAAAGACTAGTGTGGTAGGCTGAATGATGGTTCCCCCAAAAGATGTCCACATCCCCGTCATGGGAACCTGTGAATGTTAGCTTATAAGACAAAGGCGGGGCCGGGCGCGGTGGCTCAAGCCTGTAATCCCAGCACTTTGGGAGGCCGAGACGGGCGGATCACGAGGTCAGGAGATCGAGACCATCCTGGCTAACACGGTGAAACCCCGTCTCTACTAAAAAATACAAAAAATTAGCCGGGCGAGGTGGCGGGTGCCTGTAGTCCCAGCTACTCGGGAGGCTGAGGCAGGAGAATGGCGTGAACCTGGGAGGCAGAGCTTGCAGTGAGCTGAGATCCGGCCACTGCACTCCAGCCTGGGCGACAGAGCGAGACTCCATCTTAAAAAAAAAAAAAAAAAAAAAAAAAGACAAAGGCTTTGCAGATGTGATTAAATTAGAGATCCTGAGATGGAAGTGATGATCCTGGATCGTTTTATTGGGTCTAACTACAATCACAAGTATCCTTATAAAAGGGAGGCAGAAGTGATGACATCATCAAGATGGCAGAAGAGCCATCTTGGACCTTCCTTCTTCCAACAAGCAAACTGATTCCACAACAATCCCCATGGCCAAATTCCCTTTCTGTGAAATCCAGAAACTTTAAGAGGCTCCTGCATCCCAGTAAGTGTGAAACCAGTCACATCAAAGCCAGTAAGTCAATTCAGATACCATACTACCATAATCCTCTGGCACCGCTCCATATGAGAGGAACAAGATCCCCCAGCTCCTAGCCTCTCCCCAGGAAGAGAAAGAGGTACCCTATGTGTCTAATGTCCAAAGTTTTCTAGGAACTACCCAGAAAACTGATCTATGTCTACCCTGTCTTGGAGCACTGACAGAACCCAACAAACTCTGGCCACTCACAGCAATTGGGGGTATTGGTCACCATAGCCACCCCACCCTCCACCTCTGGCTCATCACGGAGTAAGCAGGCAAAAATTTCAGCTCTTTAGCTTCTACCTGGGAATGGATAGGGGAGTACCATGTGTTCAACCACTCACCTTAAATGGGGACTGCCTGAGGAAATGGCTTCAGTCTCCATGGTCTCAGAAGCTGAAGGGACCTGAAATATTCTAGATGCCTAGGGACTATTAAGAACAAAGAAAGTGGACAGGACTGGCAGGAAGGTTTGAAAGATCCCAGAATTTCTGTCAGGGCTGATTAGGGAGGGTCTTCTACAGAATGAGTCCATGCCATGAAGACTAAGAGAGGTAACTATTTTGTCTATGGCACAAAAACATCAACAGAGAATGTCAAGGAAAAAGAAGAAACAGGGAAATATTTTCCCCAAAAGACAAAGAAATGAATCTCTAGAAACTGATCCTAATGAAATGGAGATACATCAATTAACTGACAGAGAATTTGAAATCACTACTACGGAATAAGCTCCCACATGTACACACTTAAGTTTTGTATACAGTTATTCACAGAAGCACTGTTTATACTAGCCAAAGACTAGAAACAGCCAAAATATCCATCAATGGTGGTCTGCTTAAATGAATGAATTTTAATTGAAGAAATTATGCATTTATATAAGATCTTTAAGATATAAAGCTGACAATAACAAATATTATATATTATATACATTATATATAAAACTTAGTAGCATTCCTGTGATGAAAAGTAAAAATGAGTATGTATTTGTGTGTATGTGTGCGCGTGTGTGTGTGTGTGCGTGTGTGTGTGTGTGTCTGCAGTTGTTCCCTCCAGGGAGGGAAACAGTAACTGAAAGCAGACTTCTCACTTTTGCACTTTTGAAATTATAAGATATGTGAATGTGTTACTATTTATTTATTTTCTTAAAACAGGGCCTCACTCTTGCCTAGGCTGGTGTGCAGTGGCATAGTAATAGCTTAGTACAACCTTGAACTCCAGGGCTCAAGCGATTCTCCCACCAAAGCCTCCCAAGTAGCTGGGACTGCAAGTGCACACCATTATGCCAAGCTAATTTTTTTTTTTTTTTTTTAGACGGAGTCTTGCTCTGTTGCCCAGGCTGGAGTGCAGTAGCACATTCTCAGCTCACTGCAACCTCCGCCTCCTGGGTGCAAGTGATTCTCCTGCCTCAGCCTCCCGAGTAGCTGGGACTACAGGTATGTGCCACCATGCCTGGCTAACTTTTTGTATTTTTAGTAGAGATGGGGCTTCACCATGTTAGCCAGGCTGGTCTCAATCTCCTGACCTCATGATCTGCCCGCCTTGGTCTCCCAAAGTGCTGGGATTACAGGCATGAGCCACCATGTCTGGCCAATTTTTTAATTTTTTTGTAGAGATGGGCCTTACTATGCTGCCCAGGCTGGTCTCAAACTCCTGGGATCAAGCAGTCCTCCCTCCTAAGCCTCCCAAAGTGCTGGGATTACAGGCATAGGCCACCACACCTGGCCTTGAATGTGTTACCTTTTAAACAATAAACACAATTTTGTTAAAAATAATTCCCTAAGTTAAATAGCTAGAGAACTTTAATATTTTTTTAAAAAAATAAATAAAAATAGTGTGTTCATCATCCAGATATTTAATTATTCGCTTTCTTAGCTTTTTCTACTACACTAATTGGTGGGTTAGATTTTATCCCCCATCATATGCAATGTTTTGTTTTTTTCCCACAAAATATTAGAATGGGTTTCTTCAAAATATGCTATATAACACAAACTTAAAAGTTGACCAAAAAGGGCTCACTAGTGTTACACACTAGCGTAATGCATCGTCTGTTACCTAGTGTTACACACGAGAAAGACCAGCCTTTTATCTTAGAAACAGATTCTGTTAACAGTGTCAAACAAGGGGATGCAAACTATCATTAAAGTGATTATGTAACTTTTAATAGAGCTGTAAATCTGGCAGCATTCAGAGGCCAGTAGCAAATATATGGCTACAAGCGCTCATTAATTGACTCTTAAGTAGACTTCAGAAGTTACAGAAGGAACTGTTAGTTCATTAGGTCCCTGTGCCACGTATCCCTGAAGTGGCTGACCAAGAACAACTTCAAAGCTCTTTTGTGCTGGGAAAGAATGCCAATGAATCAATTTTCTTATCCAATTTCATAAAACTCAATTGCCTTAATAAATAATAAACGATGGTAAACATAATGAAATATTAAGCAATAATTAAAAACAAAGGTTATGTGGAAATATATTAAAAAGCTCCTCACTTAATTGAAGTCAACAAACCAGAATAGAAAGAAAAAGATCTAGGAGTTTTACCACCTAAAAATCCCCAAGTCTTGATGATGCCCAACAAAGCTCTTCCCAATGAGCAACCCAGCTTGTTTCCTGATTCTTCTACTTCTCTGCCCTCACTACCTCTGCTTCAGCTACCCTGGCTTCTCTAATGTTTCTTGAAAACACTACACATCTAAAGTACAGCACAGCCTTTGCTACAGTTGTATATTATTCAGTTATTAAAAATAAACCTTCCCATTGTATTTCCTAAAGGGAATTTTTCCATGTGAAAGCTTGTAACTGAGGAAACAGATTATATGTATGTAGGATTAGGTTGGTGCTTTGTTAGAAACATTGCATCTATAATTTCACTGAAATTATCCTTCCTTTAATCTCCTAAATAATAAAAAACATAATAGAATGATTGAATAAATTTAAAACAGCAAAAAGGGAAGAAGTTATGTTGTTCATATCAAGACAAACTTGTCAATGAAAAATAGTACCTGCATCAGATAGAAAGATCTCAAATTAACAACCTAATATTGCAACTAAACAATATGGATATGTTCAGAAGTAAGTTCTAGATTTGCAGAACAAGTTTAATGCCTGGACTATAGTAAAAAGTTTTTGATGATTCTTTGTTATCTTTATTAATTTTTACCCAAATTGACACAAAGAATTTAAACAGAACAACTCAAGTATGTCCTTGTAATATTTCCTAGGATTTTCTTGCATTTTAAACAGATAAACATAGCCTACTTGCAAATATGCAACTGTATATGCACTACTATCTAACCATGTAAAAAAAAGAAAAAGTGGCCAACATCAAGAAAACCGTCTGTAGAAAAAAGATACAAAATAGTTATGTATCTTTTGATAGCAAAGATATATTTTTCTGGGATATTTGTTGGTTTTTTAATTAAATGAAAATTATATATCTTTACCATGTACAATATATTTCAATATCATGTAGTATGTAGACATTGCGGAATGGCTAAATCAGGCTAAATAACATATCCATTACCTCACATATTTGCTTTGTTGTGGTGGTAACATTTAAAATGTACTCTGTTAGCAATTTTCAAGTATGTAATATACCTGTTATTAACTGTAATCACCACATTATACAGGTTGAGCATCCCTAATCTGAAAATCCAAAATCCCCCATCATATGCAATGGGAACCAGTCACAGGCACTTGGAGTAAGGCCCACTGACACCACCTCCCAGCCTGTGAAGACTCCTGAGGAAGCTCTACGCTCCCTAGAGCACTGTAAACACAATGCTTTGAAACATGGCACCTCACAAGGCTGGTCAGCAATGCCATTTAGTAAGATAAGATAACCCATTTGCAAACAAATTCCATCGAGATTTCTTTTGCAGCAACTTTTTCCTTTTTTTAAGTGGCATGGGTCATTCTCACAACCACAGAATATATATTCTTCTCATCTGCATGTGAAACATACTCTACGATTGACCACATGCTCAGTAAAGTCTCAACAAATCAAAAACAAACAAACAAACAAACAAAACTGAAATCATACCAAGAATCCTCTTGGGCCACAGTGGAATAAAAATAGAAATCAATACAAAGAGGAACTCTCGAAAACATGCAAACACATGAAAACTAAAGAACTTACTCCCAGATGACTTTTGGATAAACAACAAAATTAAGGCAGAAATTAAAAAAATTCTGTGAAACAATGAAAATCAAGATATAACATATTAAAACCTTTAGGATGCAGTAAAAACAGTGTGAAGAAGAAAGTTTAGGCCAGGCGCGGTGGCTCATGCCTGTAATCCCAGCACTTTGGGAGGCTGAGGTGGGCAGATCACTGGAGGTCAGGAGTTTGAGGCCAGCCTGGCCAATATGGTGAAACCCCAACTCTACTAAAAGTCTGAAAATTAGCTGGGTGTGGCAGTGTGCGCCTGTAGTCCCAGCTACTCAGGAGGCTGAGGCAGAAGAATAGCTTGAACCCAGGACGGGGAGAATGCAGTGAGCCGAGATCGTGCGACTGCACTCCAGCCTGGCTGACAGAGCAAGACTCTGTCTCAAAAAAAAAGGAAGAAAGTTTATAGTGCTAAATGTCTACATAAAAAAGAAAAATCTCAAATTAACAACCTAATGTCACACCTACAGGAACTAGAAAAAAAAGAACAAATTAAATCCAAAGCTAGCTGAAGAAATAATAAAAACAGAGCAGAAGTAAATGAAGTTGAGACTAAAAGAACTATACAAGGATCGACGAAATGAAAACGTGGTTTTTTGAAAGGATAAACGAGATCAATAAACCACTAGCTAGATTAACAAAGAAAAAAAGAGAGACGATCCAAATAAGCACAACCAGAAATGACAAAGGTGACATTACAACTAATCCCACAGAAATAAATTTAAAAAAAAATCCTCGGAGACTGCTATGAACATCTCTATGCACATAAACTAGAAAATCTAGAGGAAATGGATAATTACCCAGAAATATAAAACCTCCCAAGATAGAATCAGGAAGAAATTGAAACCCTGAACAGACCAGTATCGAGCTCCAAAATTGAATCAGTAATAAAACCCTTACCTCACCAACCAAAAAAAAAAAAAAAAGGTCCTGGACCAGATGGATTCACAGCCAAATTCCACCAGATGAACAAAGTAAGAGCTGATACCAATTCTACTGAAACTATTTCCAATATATCGAGGAGGAGGGACTCCTCCCTAACTCACTCCAAAACCCAGTATTATCCTGATGCCAAAATCTGGCAAAGACACAACACAAGTAGAAAACTATAGGTCAATATCCCTGATAAACACAGAATCAAAAATCTTCAACAAAATACTGGCAAACAGAACCTAGTAGCACATCAAAAAGGTAATCCACCACGATCAAGTGGACTTTATTCCTCAGATGCAAGGATGATTCAATATACGTAAATCAGTAAATGTAAAAAGAGAATTAAAAACAAAAACCATATGATCTTATCAATAGATGCAGAAAAAACGTTAGATAAAATCCAAGATCTCTTTAGGATAAAAAGAAAACCCTCAACAAAGTAGGCATCAAAACAATAAGAGTCATCTATGACTAAACTACAGTCAATATCATATTTAATGGGGAAAAGTTAAAAGGGTTTCCCCTAAAATTTGGAGCAAAACAGGTATGTCCACTTTCATGACTCCTACAACAAAATACTAAAGTCCTAGCAAGAGCAATCAGCCAAGAGAAAGAAAGAAAAGGCATCCAAAGAGGAAGACAAGTTATCTCTGTTCACTGACAACAGGATTCTATATCTAGAAAACTCTAAAGATCCTGCCAAAAGACTCCCAGACCTGAAACATGACTTCAGTGAAGTTTGAAGGTACAAATTCAATGTACAAAATCAGTAGCTTACATCAAAACAACATATTTAAGAAAAAAAAATCAGAAGCATTTCTATACACCAATAACATTCAAGCTGAAAACCAAATCAAGAGTGCAATCCCATTTACAACAGCCACACACACACAAGATGCTTAGGAATACACCTAACGAGGAAGGTGAAATAGCTCTACAAGGAGAACTATAAAACACTACTAAAGGAAATCACAGATGACATAAACAGATGGAAAAACATTCCATGCTCATGGACTGGAAGAATTAAGATCATTTAAATGGTTATATTGCCTAAAGCAATCTATGGATTCAACACAATTCCTATCAAATTACCAATATAATTCTTCACAGAATTAGAAAAAAAAATTGGAAGATTCATATGGAACCAAGAAAGAGCCCAAATAGCCAAAACAATCTTAAGCAAAAAGAACAAAGCTGGAAGCATCATGTTATCTGACTTCAAACTATACTACAAGGCTATAGTAACCGAACACCACGGTACTGGTATATAAAGCGACACATAGACCAATGGAACAGAATAGAGAAACCAGAAACGAAGTCACATACCTACAACCAACTGATTTTCAACAAAGAAAATCACAATATACAAAAATTAACCCAAGATGGAACAAACACTTAAATGAAAGATGTCAAATTATAAAAATCCTAGAAGAAAATCTAGGAAATACTCTTCTGGACATTGGCCTAGGCGAAAAATTTAAGATAAAGTCCTCAAAAGCAAATGCAATAAAAATAAAAATTGACAATTGAGACTTAATTAAAATGAAGAGCTTCTGCGCAGCAAAAGAAACTATCAACAGAGTAAACAGACAACCTACAGAATGGGAGAAAATATTTGCAAACTCTGCATCCAGCAAAGGACTAATATCCAGAATCTACAAGGAGCTCAAACAAATCAACAAGAAAAAGCAACCCCCTTAAAAAGTGGGCAAAGGACACGAACAAATACTTCTCAAAAGAAGACATACAAGTGGCCAATAAGTATATTAAAAAATGCTCAACATCACTAATCATCAGAGAAATGCAAACCAAAACCACAGTGAGATGCCATCTCACACCAGTCAGAACGGCTATTATTAAAAAGTCAAATAGAACTGCCATTCGATTCAGCAATCCTACTACTGGGTATATACCCAAAGGAGATGAAATTGTTCTACCAAAAAGATACCTGCACTCACATGCGTATTGCAGCAGCTGTATTCAAAATAGCAAAGATGTGTAATCAACCTAGATGCCCATCAATGGTGGATCAGATAAAGAAAATGTGGTATATATACACCATGGAATACCATGCAACCATGAAAAAAGAATGAAATAATGTTCTTTGCAGCAACATGGATGCAGCTGGATGCCATTATCCTAAGTGACGAGTTCAACTGAAGCCCAAACCTCAGTTAGCATCACACAATAAATCCATGTAACACACCTGCACATGTACCCGCTAAATCTAAAATTTAAAAAAAAAAAACAAAAAACAATAGCATGAGAAAATTAAATACATGGTAAAAGGGGTTTCCAATCTCAAACCTAGAAAAATGAAAAACCAACAGCTAAAGAAGTATTTGCTACACTTTGATCGATCTTTCATCCCTCTAATAAATTGTACTAGCTGACCAACAGGCACTGAATTTACATTAAAATTCAAGCAAGTAAATGCTCTTCAGACAGACATCATCAAAGATTCACCCATTTCCAAACTTCCAAATTTTTCACATCACTGAAAAACAATATGGCTTTAGTAGTGATCACCATTAGATACTGCTTATTGATTTGAACAAGAAGGGCACAGTATTGCTTTTTTTTTTTTTTTTTTTTTTTGAGACAGAGACTTGCTCTGTTACCCAGGCTGGCATACTGTGGCACAATCTTGGCTCACTGCAACCACCACCTCCTGGGTTCAAGCGATTCTTCTGCCTCAGTGTCCTGAGTAGCTGGCATTACAGGCGCACATCACCACGCCTGGCTAATTTTTATATTTTTAGTAGAGACAGGATTTCACCGTGTTGGCCAGGCTGGCCTTGAACTCCTGACCTCCAGTGATCTGCCTGCTTCGGCCTCCCAAAGTGCTGGGATTACAGGCATGAGCCACTGCACACGGCTGAATCTGAGAGTAACCTGAACATGGTAAACAAATGTGAATGACTGTTGACTATCTCATCTAACAGAATTTTTTCAAATTTGCATTTGCAGTACCACAATTGTCATTTCAACCAAGCAGGTCAACTATTTCATAAAATTATATTTCGTTTTCCTTTGACAATGAGAAAGATGTCATCTCTGTCATATTCAGAAAGATTTGTTTCTAATGAACAGACATTTGCATCTGGTATGATTTTTGTTTTTCTCATTAAAAGAAAAATCCCTGTGAAACAAGTTGGGAATCTAGGCACTGAAGTAATACTGGATCCCTCAGTTCACTAACTTTTCACTTTTCATTCTATTCCTTACATTAGTAAACCGAAATACAAAACCCCACAATTACTAATCTAGGTAGCTAGTCATCAACTATAAGTCCAATATTTTAACAGTTACAAATAGCTAAAAACGTTGATAAAACATATCAGACAATGTAAGACATTTTGGGACAGAAGAAGAAAATAAACCTGGAAAACCTAGTTACAGTGCTTCGGCAGAATAAGCCTTATGTCTAGAGTCAGAGATCTGGCTTTAAGTCTCAGTTCTACTTGTGTTTAGCTGGGGAGTCCCTGGAGAACTTACCTAATTTTTTAGTGATATTATTAATGACTCAATTAAATAGCATCAAAAATATTCTTAAGCATTTAAAAATGCAATAGTCTGGGCGTGGTGGCTCATGCCTGTAATCCTGGCACTTTGGGAGGCCGAGGCTGGTGGATTCCGAGGTCAGAAGATAGAGACCATCCTGGCCAACATGGTGAAACCCCATTTCTACCAAAAATACAAAAATTAGCTGGGCGTGGTGGCGTGTGCCTGTAATTCCAGCTACTCAGGAGGCTGAGGCAGGAGAATTGCTTGAACCAGGGAGTTGGAGGTTGCAGTGAGCTGAGATTGTGCCACTGCACTCCAACGTGGTGACAAGTCGAGACTCTGTCTCAAAAGAAAAAGAGCAATAGTATCTGATATGTGGAGTTATACATGCAGACAAGATGAAGACAGAAAAATCATCCTGCTTTCTTTACACACATAGAACTTAAAAACTTACTAGATTCCACCGTCATCTGGAGCAAACTGTCAATAACATTAGACAGCAGTCCTTTACTGGATATTCTTAGATGACTTAATATTACTGGAACAGCTTGATACTCCAAAAACAAGGTTTTTCCTTCTTCTGTCTTCAAGTCCAAACAAAGAGAATCGAATGCCTGAGCCAGGTAATCAGCTGGAAAATAGTTATGTACAATCAACTGCAGTTTTGCTAGTTTAGGTGGCAATGAGAAACAGAAGGTAAAAAAGCAATGTCGTTACTTTAACTTAAAAGAGAAACAAAAATCAAATAAGAGATCACAGTCTAAATTTAGATTCTAACTAATTTGTCAGAGCTCGAAGGGGGAAGGAGAGAGGAGACATTATGACAGGGTAAATTTCATTTAGAATTTTCATGTTTTAACACCAAAATAACAACTAAGCCGCATTTTTTAATACTAAGGAAGAAAAACAATGCTTATTAGTATCACACATGTTTATTTTCCATATTTGATAACTACTATATGCTTCCAAAAACTTAGTATTTCTATCTCTATAAAAGCTTTCTAAGACTATGTTTTTTGTTGCTGCTTCCTAAATGTTTATCTACTTCAAAATGTAATTTATACAAACACGCTAAATGAATTTTAAATAAGGATTTCTGTCTCCTAGTAAAGCTGAAACAAAAGACCAAAGATAATTTCAAGAAGATGAAATACGCTCTGGTGTGTCACTTTTCATGACACATCTGCCATTAAAAATGGCAGCAAGATTTTACCCAGGCCAGCGCTGACGAATCCTGAATCAGAATCCCTGAAACCTTCTTAAAGATGTCCCACAGATGACTGAGAAACCTGCAATGCCAGGACTGGGAAGCACTAATTTAACCAGAATCAATGCAAATGTAGTAGTAAGATAGTTGCATCATTACACTTCAGTACACTACACAACCCAAGTCCCTACGCTTACAACAGTCTTACCTTGTGCTTTTAATGTACAATAATCAAGTTTTCTAAAACTCACCTTTCAAAATGCTATTCAGAGGAATAAAAAACTGCTCATGCTATCCAAGTAATAATTTTTACACTTAGATTTCTGTTTAAAGGAGAAGACTCAAGAGCACCATGAAATACTGAAAGTACAACAGAATCACCGTATTAAAATGTACTCTTGTGTAGCTTCATGTTGCATTTCTTTTTTGCTGTTTCAGCTTACATAATAAATAATTTAAAACCCTGGTTATTAAGAATGAGAAGTTTAGAGTAACTTACGTGAAGTGAGAATACATATGAAACTATTTTGAGAAATTAAGATCTGTGCCTCTGGATCAATTATACTGAACTCCATTTTTACCGCTGGTAGAATTTAGTTCAAGGAACACTAACAGTACTGTACTTAATTTTGTTTAAAAAAAATTGTAAATAAATGAGTATTAAGTTAAACAAAGTTGCTACATTCTGTTCAGACTTGCCTTACTTAGAAACATCCTTTTTTTCTTTTAGCAACACCACAGGTAGAAGAGTATACACAGATGAAGCCTGAACGTAACTCTTTAGAGAACGAAAGTTTTATCACAGTGCCACCTACTGTATTTGACACAAATTATTCTTAGTAATCTGACAAGATTAAACAGGTTAAATACTATTACAGTGTTTAAAAATGGGCTCACTGCTATATGGCATTAAGTGTGCAAACTTTCAGAAATTGCCCTTCAGGATTAGAAAAACTGTATTTGGTTACTTTGTCACAAGTGACCTTATCTTTTAGGGATAAATCAAAATTATGTCCTCATTTTAATTCTGTCTTCATTTTAATTTATTATTTCAGATTTTCTAAAAAGACCAATTTAACTTCTAAAAGAGTATTTTTAAAATTTTAGTTATCAATTATATCAAAGTTGATTTTTTATAAATGTTGTATTATTGAGTCTTTTAACAGTATCCTGGCAATCAAATGTAACCTTTTTACTCCCTAACAAAAGTCAAACTTCAAACTATTGATCTTAATCAGTATGAAATAGGGTTTTCCATTATTTTGTTTATATGGCAAATTTTAAAATGATTAGAAAGTCTTTTGCAGAAACTCCCATCAAAAGGTGAACTCTACTGCGCACCCTTTGAATCTGGGCTAACCTCGTGACTTAACCAATAAAATGTAGCAGAAATGATGCTGTGTGAATTAGGAGCCTGAGGCTCAGCTAGATACTCTTCACCTATAAACCAGCCCCTGGAGAGAGGCCAACAAAGAACAGCAGAACCTAGCCCAGCCCAGCCAAATATCCAGCTGAGCTGAGCCCAAATTACCAACCCAAAGAACTGTGAGCTGGTGAATAAAATGGTGGCTGAGCTAAGTCACTAAGTGTCTGGCAGTTAATTAGGCAGGAATAGACAGACAACTAATGTAGTCTAACAGACCTCAATTCTGGTCTCAAGTAAAACCAACTCTTAAAAGTTTTATAATAAGTAATAATGTCTACTGATAACAATAGTAGCTAGTTTAAGACTTTATGCCAGACTTGCTAAACCTTTACATCAATTCTCTCATTAAAAAATAATTGTAGTGGAAATAGTAAAACAAACAAAAAAGACCTTCCAAATATCACACAGCTGGTAGTGAAGTTAAGATTCAAACCTTAGTTGTCTGACTATAGAGTTGAAGGAACTACTACATTATACTGGCTTCCTACCAAATCAAACCTTCCTATTAACTGAGAACAGCAACAATTCCCTACATTTCTCTAGACCTAAAGTATAAGTTCACAATTTAAAAATACATAAATCTGCTTTAAGAGCCAAGTGCCAAGTAGAACAGGACAAATGTCCTAGTCCTAATGTACACATTTTAAATATATATATTTTTTATATATATAAAACATATTGCATATTTTATATGCAATTATTTTATATGCAAAATCATTTTTATATGCAAAATTATTTTATATGCAAATTTTATATGCAAACAGAAGACAGTTGGCTGTTGATGGCTCGTGCCTGTAACTCCACTGCTTTGAGGGGCCAAGGTGGGAATATAGCTTCAGCCCAGGAGTTTGAGACCAGCTTGGGCAACACGGCAAGAGTTCATCTCTACAAAAAATAAAAAATTAGTTGGGCATTGTAGTGCACGCCTGTAGTCCCAGTTACTTGGAAGCCTGAGGCAAGAGGACTGCTTGAGCCCAGGAGTTCAAGGTTGTGGTGAGCTATGATTGCACCACTGCATTACAGCCTGAGTGATAGAGTGAGACCTCATCTCTCAAAAAAAAAAAAAAAAAAAAAGAAGAAAGCTATCAGAAAACCAAATAATTCTATCAGATAAAATTCCTACAACTTCTTTTAACAATTTCTAGATTACAGTGGTACAAATATATTGAAGGTTTTATTAATTAAAATATGCATAGATTTCTGTATCTCCATACTTATCATTGTTAATGACATATAATATTGCACCATGCTCATGATGCTATGGTTAAGGGCCCAATATTTCTAGAAAATCTGGGTCAATTATATTAGACTGACCCTGTTTGCTCTTCCGTAAAAATGACATCACTACCTACGTCATAGTTATTGCAGGGAATAAATTTGAAACAATCTAGTATAATGACTAAAACGATGCCAGCAAAGTCCAAGAACTTGGCTGATGTTCATTTTCTTCACTATTCCGATTGTGGGTCTACCAGCTATTTATCTTTTCTCATTATTACAAACAGCATATTAACACCTTTGAACATTTTTACCTTTGCAATTATTTCTTGCAATAGATCTCATGAAAAGTTATGATGTATTTTGGTGATGTTTGTGAGCAAAGTGCACTTCAAAAATATTAACTTCGATACAAACAAAATTGTGCCTATATCCTATCAGTGACACACTGTATTTGATCATTTTACTTCTGTAATGGTTACGTTATATCTTTTTCTTTTTTTTAGTTCAGGGGTACATGTGCAGGTTTGTTACATAGGTAAACTTGTGTCATGGGGGTTTGTTGTACAGATTATTTCATCACCCAGGTATTAAGCCTAGTACCCATTAGTTATTTTTCCTGATCCTGTCCCTCCTCCCACCCACCCTCTTATAGGCCCCAGTGTATGCTGTTCCCCTCTTATGTATCCATGTGTTCTCATCATTTAGCTCCCATTTATAAATGAGAACATGTGTTACTTGATTTTCTGTTCCTGCATTAGTCTGCTAAGGATAATGGCCTCCAGCTCCATCCACGTCCCTGCAAAGGACATGATCTCATTCTTTTTGATGGCTGCATAGTATTCCATAGTGTATACGTACCACATTTTCTTTATCCAGGTTATCTTTGACGGGCATTTGGGTTGATTCCATGACTTTGCTATTGTGAATAGTGCTGCAATGAACATAACGCATGCATGTGTCCCTATAATAGAACGGTTTCTATTCCTTTGGGTATATACCCAGTAATGGGATTGCTGGGTTGAATGGCATTCGTCTTTAGGTCTTTAAGGAATTCCCACACTGTCTTCCACAATGGCTGAATTTACATTCCCACCAACAGTGTACAAGTGTTCCTTTCTTTCCATAAAGAAGAGTTATATCTTACAGTTAAATTCTATTTCAGAGATTGAGCATAATAACATACTGATTAAGTGTGCAAGCTAAACGTTTTTATGCCTCAATTTCCTCATTTGTAAAATTACAACAATAATATTGACATCCATGAACTGTTGTAAGGATTAAATGAGTTAATATATATAAAGTGCTCGGCCTATAACATAGTAAGTGCTATACAGGTGTTTGTTATTTCTTTGGTTACCTCAGGAAGTGTACGCTCTTACGTAGTCATAAAATAGGCTTCAGAAGGTAGGCTTCAGCAATTGATAGAGGCTAAATTAGGCTCTGTCAAATGCAGATTGTATCGCTTTGGCACAATTATCTACCTTTGTAAACCTCATCACTAATATGAGGATAACAGTATTCAGAGATAAGGTATAAAGAGCTTAGCATCTGTAGTGTGATGATATATACGTAAGTTTTCCTCTCGTTAGTCTTTTGTTATCATGTTGGGTGTGTGAGGCCTCAGGGGAAGGTCTCTGACCTTCTCCTGCCCTCCTTTCACCTGGCCCAAGCCAGGACTCTAATCTTTCCTGGACTTTCTGATTGTGGGTCTTAAGACCCTCCCCAGTGAGAGTCCTGCCCTATATCCTGGGGGACAGAATTGTGATGTCAGGAAGTCTCCATAAAAACCCAAGAGAAAGGCCAGGCATGGCGGCTCACGCCTGTAATCTCAGCACTTTGGGATGCCGAGGTGGGCGGATCACCTGAGTTCAGGAGTTCAACACCAGCCTGGCCGACATGGTGGAACCCTGTCTCTACTAAAAAGACAAAAATCAGCTGGGCATGGTGGCAGGCACCCGTAAGCCCAGCTACTCAGGAGGCTGAGGCAGCAGAATTGCTTGAACCTGGGAGGCAGAGGTTGCAGTGAGCCGAGATTACGCCATTGCACTCCAGCCTGGCCAACAAGAGCAAAACTCCGTCTCAAAAACAAACAAAAAACAAAAAACAAAACACTCAAGAGAAATGGGTTCAGAGAGCTTCCAGATGGCTGGACACATGGAGGTTCCTGGAGCGTGGTGCCCCAGAGAGGGCGCAGAGGCTCCACACCCCTTCCCCTATACCTTGCCTTCTCTCTTCATCCACATCATTTGCAATATCCTTTATAATAAACTGGTTAAGTGTTTCCCTCAGTTCTATGAGCTATTCCAGCAAATTAAACCCAAAGAGGGGGTTGTGGAAACCCCAATTTGAAGCCAGTTGGTCAGAAGTTCCAGAGGGCCAGACTTGCAACTGGTGTGGCATGAGGCAGCCTTGGAGACTGAGCACCCAACTTGAGGGATCTGACACTATCTCCAGGTGGATCGTGTCAGAAGTGAATTGGAGCAGCTTTGTGTCTGCTGCTTGGTGTGTGGGGAAAAACCTCCACACATTTTGTCACAGAAGTCTTCTTCTGTGTGGATGATTATTGTCATGTGGGAGTAGAGAAAAAACACAGTTAAACAGTTTTCCCTAGACAGCACTGTGGTGTCAAAACTCACCAAGTGGCCGGGCGCAGTGGCTCACGCCTGTAATCCCGGCACTTTGGGAGGCTGAGGCCGGTGGACCACAAGGTCAGGAGTTCAAGATCAGCCTGGCCAACATGGTGAAACCCCGTGTCTACTAAAGATACAAAAAATTAGCCGGGCGTGGTGGCGCATGCCTGTAATCCCAGCTACTCAAGAGGCTGAGGCAGGAGAATCGCTTGAACCTGGGAGGTGGAGGTTGCAGTGAGCCAAGATCATGCCATTGCACTCCAGCCTGGGTGACAGGGCGAGACTCTGTCTCAAAAAAAAAAAAAAAACTTACCAAGTATTATGTATGCTGATTCTTATATGAACAGTCTATTCAATAAAACCAGGTATCATCTTTATAGATCTATATATATCTGGATTAAGCAGCTAATATTATGTGTATTATTCAGTGCATCTACCTATTACCAATGTGTATTATCCAATGCATCTGCCTATTACCAATACATTTGCCTACTTTATATTTTCTACTAAATTTATCAAATTTGAAACTGATGTTCCTATTTTATAAATAGGAAACATCTTCTTACTAGAGTTAGGTAAGTCTACTCTTATGATTTAAGAGTTTTTCTTATGTTTAAATTTTTAGTTCTCCCATAATTTTTTTCAGTATATTTATATTTAATGATAAAGGATAAATAGGTGTATCATGACAGTGTCCGACAGTGGTTCTGAGCACCATCTGGCTCTGACATTTCTTCCTAGTTCCGGTATGTGCTGGGATTTGGCCAGGACAAAGGCCCCTTTTACACCTGTATTCACTGGCCCGTGCATCCTGTCGAACCCTCCTAGCCCCAAGTCTTGTGTGCAGGCACACCCCATCCGCCTGCAGCTGCTGGAGAGAAGACCTGCAGTTAGAAAGTGCTCTTCTCCCTGAGATTCATCAGCATTCAGGCTTCTTTCTTGATGGTAGCAGCTTGTACCTTGGCCCCAGGTAGTAGATGAACACTGGAACCCCACAGGTTTGGGCTCATAAGAAACCCTTGGGCCTAGGCTGGGAGCGGCCAGACTATAAGGAAAGGGAGAACTCTTGTATCTCTTCCTTGTTCCACAGTGTTTAGTGTCAGATTTTTTTTTTTCTTTTTCATTTTTGAGGCTTATGAGGCTGAGGAGCCTGCAGCAAAGAGCATCTATTTGGCAAGAACCTTGTGAGAAAGAATCGGTCATAACAAGTGTGAAGGGAAACTAGACAGTGAAGCCAGGAAGACGTGTCAGGGCCTGTCTGTGGTCTAGGGAGCGGTGATGAAGTCACTGAAAAGGCCACGGAGAGTCACCACAGGAGGCAGTAGTCCTGAAATCTGGTGGCCAGGGTGTGGAGGAAAGGGGTGGCACACAGGTATCTAGAGGAGGCTAAGGAGAAGGGAATAGGAGTGACCATGAGCTCAGTTGGACATGCTCCTTGGATTTCTATGTTTACAGTTTTCAACATATTTGGGAAATTTGGAGCCATTATGTCTTGAAATAGTTTTTGTCTCCCCTCTTCACAGACTCTAAGTACATAATATTAGAATATATGATTTTGCCTCAAAACTCACTGATGTTCTGTTTTCTCTTTTGTAGATTTTTTTTTCTCTGTGCGATTCATTTCGGACAGTTTCTACTGCTGCATATTCCAGTTCACTAGTCTTTTGTCTGCAATGTCTAATTCTCTCCAGTGCATTTTTAAATTTCAGGCATTGGGTTTTTCATCTCTAGAAATCTGATTGATGTCTTTTTATCCCGTATCTCCCAAGTATCCCCTCACCAGGCTCATGTTTTCCTTTACCTTCTTGAACACAGGAATATAGTGATAATAACTCTAGTAAAGTCTTGTCTACTAATTCTATCATCTGTGTCATGATATGATTTGACATGATTCTATGTTCTTAAAAAAATGACTTGCACAGGGAAGCAACGTCATTAATTCAATAAATAATATGAAGTGCCAATTTTGATTCATTTCTGCACTTCCTATTCCCATTGTCCTATTTTGATTAAATAAATTATTACTCATTTTGTATCATTACATATTAGGATTCTTTTAAAGTCGGCTAAAGCCTCTGCCCCAGTGTTGCTGTTTTACTTGTTTTAAATCATCGCATTTGTTGCAAAGTTTTCCACATAAATTTCCCTATCACTTCCGCAACTTACGCAAACTATATTAGAATTTTAACTGGTATTATACACTAAGCCATGTGGGACATCTTATTTTTAAAACACTTCATCTTCATAGGCAAGAAGAATAAAAGTTCTATATTTCTGACATTGAACTTCAGCAATAATCTTCATCAACCTAGTCATTCATCCATTATTTATCCATATTCTTATGCGCCGTTATATTTCTTTGAAAGCCCTCGATTAATATAGAGTCTCCACAAATAAATGGTTTTCTCTACTCCTTCCCAATATTCATACTTCATTGTTTCATGGCTCATTACAGATGTCCAAAACTGCTGCACGCAAGTGGTGACAGAGAGCCCCTAATTCCCTTCTATTTCACATAAGTATCCCTTATTGTATTTTTGCTTTTTAGCATATTATCAGAAATGAACATTATATGTTGTTAAATGATATACTAATGTATGTTGATATATTATTTCAAACATTTTAGTTAAATGATAAATGATTAATAATTTTCCTTATATTAAATTGGCTTCAAATTCTTGATACTAACCTTATTTGATCTTTGGTGAATACATGCTTTAATGTGTGGCTATGGTCTGTCAGCTAAAATTCTCATTTAGAATCTATTTACCTATGCGTATGTAAGTGTGTGTGTATTTGTTTTAAGATTCGGAGATAGGCCTGTGGTGAGCTTTATTTTGAGCTAATCCCTGCTTCTCGTAAGTCACCTTTCACACACTTACCACCTACTCTATTGTAATTTTGAGAACCATAGCCATAAGGAGGCAAAATAATTCAGAAAGCAGTTATATGGTATTTTACTTTTTCACCGATTCCATACCATCGGGAGAAACTAAATAAACCATACTTCAAAGAAAGAAGTCAAATTTAATTACTGTCATTGCCCATTAATAAAAACAACAATCTGAGTCATATAATTTAAGAAACAGGAAAGACAAAAAGATGATATATTTGTTGCCTGACTACACTGGCATAACTCACTTTAACAAAAAATTATCACATTTAATAATATAACCTGTTATAGCTAAATATTAAACACGTATTAATTAGGGCCAACTCTGAAGGATTTCTAATTCATCCATTTCCTTATTCACTATTATATATGAAGCACTACGCTAGGTGCAGGGTCATTATAAACAAGTTTTTTCTTCAGGAAACTTACAAGCTAGTGCAAGCACTGAAAAACATTTTCTGTAAAGGGCCAGATGACAATATTATAGGTTTTGGGGTCCATACAGTCTCTGCTGCCAGCTACTCAACTCTGTCACTGTAGGGCAAAGAGTCACAGACAATATACAACACATGAGCATGGTTGTGGGAGAAAACTTCATTTACAACACACAGGTGATAGGCCAGATTTTGCCCATGGACTAGTTTGCCAACCCATTCGCTAGTGGAAAATAATAAATTAACTAGCAATTTCAATTTGATGTGACAAATGTAGGCAAAAGCTGTTATAGGAATATGACCGAAGACAGTCAAGGCCTCTTGGGAGGAGGCAACAATTCAACTAAAGACTTCAATTTCTGAAATTCAGCAAATACAAGTAGCTTTTTATAACGTGTAACCATTATGAAACAACTCAAAACCTCATTCTGAAAATGTACCACATATGTGATTATAAAAGAATTGCTTTAATATATGATATTCTCTACTGTTTCTCAAAATTAACCATAAGTACACTTCAAAGCTTACCTTGAGTGACTGTTTTGAGAACAATTAAGGTTGATAAAAATCTCAATGGCAAATTGGAGCTCTTAAAGAAAGCAGCTGTCTTTGGTTTATTCTCCACAGAATGCTGTGGTGAACTATCCTGAATTCCTTTAGTTACCACTCCTTTAAAAATGTCTTCACCCAGTCTCCTCAATGTTGATGTCATAGTCGAGTGCTGTTAAAAATATGTACAAGCTTAGTATATTTATTCACATTCAGAATATATCTTCTTTTTTTTTTTTTTTGAGACACAGTCTTGCTCTGTCGTCCAGGTTGGAGTGCGGTGGTGCAATCATGGCTCACTGCAGCCTCAAACTCCTGGGCTCAAGCAATCCTCCTACCTCAGCCTCCCAAGAAACTGGGACTATAGGCACTCACCACCACACCCAGGTTTTTTGGGGTTTTTTTGGTAGAGATGGGTCTAAGTTGCTGAGGCTGGTCTTGAACTCTTGGGCTCAAGTGATCTTCCTACCTTGGCCTCCCAAAATGCTGGGATTACAGGATCATGAGCCACTGCGCCTGGCCAATAACTATTTTAAATATTAAATCAAATATATGTATTAAAAGTAAGTGAATCTGTGGCTAATTTAAAGTTGAAATATGCAAAATTGGAAAGTGATAATTTTATCAACTTAAAAATTATTTAAAAGTATGACTGTACATTTTTCTAAAACGTGTAAGAACATAAGATCATGCTATATTTCTGACACAGAGAACTATCAAGGGAACAGAGGTGGACTACCTACATTCTTGGTTGCTGATTGCTCCACCATCAATGAAAACCAGCTTATCTTTCTGTGTTCGCTTATGAAATGATTATCTAGACCCTCAGTTCCCTTCAGCTCACTCTGACTACAAAAGTCACAGTGACTCCAAAAACTTTTAGCAATTTCAAAACAGTAAAATATTGGGTTAGAATCATGGATAATTCTCATGGAGAATAAAACAAAAACAAAATGGGCAAAACAGAAATATTAGCAAGAAACTACTCCTAAAATAATATATGATCTAATGGTATTTGATATATCTATTAAGAATCAAATGAGGCCAGGCACGGTGGCTCACGCCTGTAATCCCAACATTTTGGGAGGCTGAGGCAGGCGGATCATGAGTTCAGGAGATCAAGACCATCCTGGCTAACATGGTGAAATCCCGTCTCTACTAAAATTACAAAAACTTAGCCGGGCGTCGTGGCGGGCGCCTGTAATCCCAGCTACTCGGGAGACTGAGGCAGGAGAATGGCGTGAACCTGGGAGGCGGAGCTTGCAGTGAGCCGAGATTGCGCCACTGCACTCCAGCCTGGGCGACAGAGCGAGACTCCGTCTCAAAAAAAAAACAAAAAAAAAGAATCAAATGAAAGGAAAGCATTTCAAACTGTTGCAGATCAGAATGCTTAACCCAGATTTAGTAACAACTTAAAATTTCCTTTATTATGACCCAATTCTCCAATCTCATGTGACTGAGTTTTATAGCAGTTTCCCCTATCTGCATGGAAATTTGTGACCAAATGGTTCCTAACTCAGTGTTGATCCTGCAATGTGGGTAAGTTTTGGCTTTTAAATTTCTGCATCTAAAATTAAAAACAAATCTATTGAGGTTTTGCCAGTGTCAAAGGCCAAATGGTTGAGTGGTGAGACACACAAGCAGTGCAATCTAATTTACACATACTGTCAATACAATTTTATTAGAAAAAATAATACATAGGTGTTTTCAAACCTTTGTGTAAAAAACAAAAAAATGTTCAAAACTCTACTTACAGTGTGTTAAAATGACAGGATTAAGGTAAACTTTGTTTTTAAAATTATTTCTAATGCTTACTACTACACTTTCATAATGAAAAAATAAACTTGAAAAAAATATGTGGGCTGGGCTCAGTGGCTCACGCCTGTAATCCCAGTACTTTGGGAGGCCAAGGCGGGTAGGTCACAAGGTCAGGAGATCAAGACCAACCTGGTCAACATGGTGAAACCCCACCTCTACTAAAAGTACAAAAATTAACTGGGCTTGGTGGCGCGCACCTGTGATCCCAGCTATTCAGGAGGGTGAGGCAGAAGAATCGCTTGAACCTGGGAGTCGGAGGTTGAAGTGAGCCGAGATCGTGCCACTGCTCTCCAGCCTGGGTGACACAGCAAGACTCTGTCTCAAAAAAAAAAAAAAAAAAAGAAAGAAAAAAAGTGTGGATAGTATTTGCCTTTAATTGAAGGAAAAGAGAAAAAAAATCCAAAACTAGCACTCTGGGTTGTTGCTGAAGCTTCACCTAAGTTATGCTAAAACTTTTGCTGAAACAAATCTAGACCCAAAATGCCTAGTTTTCAATTTAAAATCACCCATCATTCCAAGGACGAGAAAGATTTCAAACTAAATGAAGAAAAGACAATCAACAGCTGCCAACACCAACAGGACAGAATGTTAGAATTGTCTGACAAAGACTCTAAAGTAGCCATGAGAAAAGGAGCACCTGCATACGCTTTTAGAAAATCTCATCGAAGACACAGAAAGCCTTACCAAAGAAAAAATAGAAAAACAACCAAGTGAATATTTCAGAACTGGAAATACAATAACCGTCTCCATAACAGAATGGAGAGGATGGAGGAAAGAATAACTGGAAAATAAAACAACAGAAAACACCCAACCTGAACAACTACAAACAACCTGGAAAAATAACAACAACAACAACCACCACCACCAGAACTTCGGGGAATAACACAACATCTAAAATCATGTCACTAGAGTCCCAGGAAAGGAAAAACCAGGTAGGGCTAAAAAAGTACTTGAAGAAACTGGGGAAGGTGGCTCACGGTTGTACTCCCGGCACTTTGGGAGGGCAAGATGGAAGATCACTTGAGCCTAGGAGTTCAAGACCAGCCTGGGCAACATCGGGAGACCCTATCTCTACAAAGCAAAAAAACTAGCCAGGTAAGGTAGTACATGCCTGTAGTTCCAGCTTGAGCCCAGGAGGGTGAGGCTCACTGCACTCCAGCCTGGGCAACAGAGCGAGACCCTGTCTCAAAAAACAAAACAAAACAAAAACACATACACATGCACACAGACCATGAAATTGAAGAAACAATCACTGAAAACTTCCTGGACTTGGCAAAAAACGTGCCCAGAGACTGAAGAAACTAAGCAAACACCAAACAGGCTAAAATAAAGAGATCAACACCAAGACCCATCATAGTCAAACATAAAAACTAAAGACAAATGTGTGTGAGAGAAATGACACCTTACATCTATGGGGAAAATAACTCAAATGACAGTACATTTCTTATCAGAAACCGTAGAGGGCAGAAAGAATTTACACATTTTTTAAGTACTGAAAGTAAAGAACTGTCACCCTGGAATCTGATACCCAGTGAAAATATCCTTCAGGAATTGAAAAGAAATCAAAATATGTTAAGAAAAACTAAGAGAATGTGTCATCAGCAAACCTACTCTAGGCCAGGTGCGGTGGCTCATGCCTGTAATCCCAGCACTTTGGGAGGCTGCAGCAGGTGGATCACTTGAGGTCAGGAGTACGAGACCAGCCTGGCCAACATGGCGAACCCTGTCTCTACTAAAAATACAAAAAGTAGATGGGCATGGTGGTGGGCACCTGTAATCCCAGCTACTTGGGAGGGTGAGGCAGGAGCATCGCTTGAACCCAGGAGACGGAGGTTGCAGTGAGCTGAGATCATACCACTGCATCTAGCCTGGGCAGCAGAGCAAGACCCTGTCTCAAAAGAAAAAAAAAAAAAAACTACTCTAAAGAACTGATAAAGAAGTCCTCTAAACAGACAGGATATAATGAAAGAGGGAACTGTGGCACATCTGGAAGGAAAGAAGAACAAAGTAAGCAAAAATATGGGTAAATACAATAAACTTTCCTTCTCTTCTTGAGTTTTATAAATTATGTTTGATGCTTGAAGCAAAAATGACAACATTCTCTAATGCGGTTCTAAGCATATATAGAAAAGGTTAAGGGATAAAAAGGGAACTAAAGTTTCTGTATTTTATTCAAACCGGTAAACTGACAATAGCAATAGACTGAATAAGTTATACATAATGCTGTAGTGAACGTTTATAATTTTATGTTGCCCTGGCATTCATTTTAAATATAAGTTGAACTTTTTCACACTAGAAGCAGGGATCAGTCACTTTTAACATGGTTTCCAGTTCTAAATCCCCATCCCCACCCCTAGTTCCTAAATGTGTTTGATCCAGATATCTGCCTTAGACAACTCCTGCCTGATGACCACTTCCCTGTGGGATAGCTAGATGCAGTCCGCACAACTTGTCTCACAGACCCTCACACCTCACTACAGACTGTGTGAATATGCCACAGTGACTACCTCCTAGAACTCATGCCTGCTTGCTTTAAATTCAACAAACAAAACACCCTGTGAAAAACCTGTATGGGTAACATCCTGGAATCCAATAAGGGCACTTGTCCACAGGTCCCTTTCTCTCTCACTCGCTCTCTCTCCCTGCCTGTGCTTCCTGACTTCCAAGTATGTGGACTCCAGGTTTGCCATGTAACTCCTAGGACCTAAAAGTAATAAATTCTTGACCGGGCGCGGTGGCTCACGCCTGTAATCCCAGTACTTTGGGAGGCCGAGATGGGCGGATCACGAGGTCAGGAGATGGAGACCATCCTGGCTAACACGGTGAAACCCAGTCTCTACTAAAAATACAAAAAAAAAAAAAATTAGCCGGGCGTAGTGGTGGGTGCCTGTGGTCTCAGCTACATGGGAGGCTGAGGCAGGAGAATGGCGTGAACCCAGGAGGCGGAGCTTGCAGTGAGCTGAGATCCGGCCACTGCACTCCAGCCTGGGTGACACAGCGAGACTCCATCTCAATAAATAAATAAATAAATAAATAAATAAATTCTTTATTGCAGCCAGATGGGTTGGCTCATGGCTGTAATTCCAACAATTTGGGAGGCCAAGGCAGGAGGATCACTTGAGGCCAAGAGTTAGAGACCAGCCTGGGCAACAAAGCAAGACACTGCCTCTACCAAAAAAAAAAAAAAAAACTTTTTAATTAGCTATGTGTGGTGGTGAACGTCTATAATCCTAGCTATGCAGGAGGCTGAGGGAGAAGGACTGCTTCAGCCCAGGAGCTGGAGGCTGCAGTGATCTATGATAACCACTGCAATCCTGCCTGAGCAACAGAGTGAGACTCTGTCTCAAAAACAAACAAAAAAACAAACAAGAAAAACCCTTTACTTCCATCTTCTATGGCTTCTAATCATTGGAGGGGTACTCTCCATCTTAAAGATCCTAAATTAAAACAAATGTAATACCAAGAAGAACTATTAGAAAAGTTATACAAAGAGATACACTCAATACACTATAGATAAAGGAAAATAAAATTCTAAAAAATGTTCAAGTAACCCGTAAGAAAGCAGGAAAAAGAACCAAAGAAATGAAAAAGAGAAACAAAAAGAACCACCCAGTAGTTAAAAAAAACAGTTACAGCTTAAGCCCTAACATATCAATAAGTACATTACATGTAAATGGCCTAAAACACCAATTAAAACACAGAGCTTGACAAAGTTTATTTTTCCTAAATCCAGCTATATGCCATTTATTTAAAAAAAAAAAAAAAAACCTCATTCTAGATATAATATAAGCAGGTCAAAAGAAAAAGACTGGGAAAAGATATATTATTAGAAATGAATCAAAAGAAGGCAAAAGTCTCTATATTAGTATTAGATAAAGAGATTTTAGAGGCAATGCAAATGATCAGAGATAGAGAAGGACATTATAAAATGATAAAAAGGGCGAATCCACCAAGACATAATCCTAAATTTACAAGAACACAGTTACAAAATATGTCAGGCAAAACAGATGAAGGTTATAACATATAAATCTACAATTATAGCCGGAGACTTCAACATCCATCTATCTCTCCACACTTGATAGAACAGCACAAAGTATCAGCAAGGGTATAGACAACTCACAAACACCATCAACCAACAGGATCAAATTGACATTTATGCAACACTCCACCAAACAACAGAATACATATTCTCAGCCATAAAACAACCTCAACAATACAATAAACTAGAAAAATAGAATAACAGAAAGATGACAAACTTCTGAAGAATTCAAGGGTTCAGCCAGACATGGTGGCTCACACCTGTAATCCCAGCACTTTGGGAGGCCGAGGTGGGCAGATCACTTGAGGTCAACATGGTAGAACTCCATCTCTACTAAAAAAAAAAAAAAAAAGAAACCACAAAAATTAGCCAGGTGTGGTGGTGGGCGTCTGTAATCCCAGCTACTTGGGAGGCTGAGGCAGGAGAATCGCTTGAGCCCAGGAGGCGGAGGTTGTGGTGAGCCAAGACCGTGCCAGTGAACTCCAGCCTGGGTAAGAGAGTGAGTGAGATTCTGTCTCAATAAATAAATAAATAAATAAAAATAAATGAAACAAAGAGATGATCCTTTGAAAGATCAATAAAATGGAGAAACAGAGAAACTTCCAGCAAAAAAGACGAAGTAAAGAAAGAAAACACAAATTATCCGTATTAAGAAGGAAATAAGGCTACCACTACAGATACTGAAGACATCAAAAGGATAAGAGAATACTATGAAAAACTCCATACACATAAATTTGCATACATTTGAATGGTTCAGTTTCTCAAAAAGCACAAACTATTACAAATCATCGATATGAATTATGTAACTAGAACAGACCTGTAACTATTAGAGAACTTAAAATCATGATTTAAAACCTCCTCCAAAAGAAATCTCATCCACATAGTTTCACTGGAGAATTCTACCAAATGTTTAAAGAAGAATGAACACTAAGTCTACATAATTTCTTCCAGAAAACACAAAGGATAAGACCCTTCCCAATTATTTTATGAACCTAATATTGCCCTGATACAAAACCAAAGAGAGTTCAAAACTATAGACAAATATCTCTCATGAATATAGAAACAAAAGTCCTTAACAAAATATTAGCAAATAGAATTAGCTAATATAGAAACATATAAAAAGAATTAAACACCACAACCAAGTAGGTTTTATTCCAGAGACACATGGCTAATTTAATATTTCAAAGTCAATGTAATTCATATTAACAAGTTAAAGATGAAAAAGATCATTTGATCTTATCAATCAATGCAAAAAAAGTATCTAAAAAAATTCAACACCATTAATGATTTTTTAAAAACTCAGAAAAGCAGGAATACAGGAGAGCTTGATTGAAAGTATCTATGAAAATACCACAGCTAATATTATACTTAGTAATCGCAGAATGAATTTTCCACCTAAGAGGAGAAACAAGGCAAGGATGACTACTCTCACCACTCACATTCAACATACTGCTAGAAACTCTAGCTAATGCAATAAGGGTGGAAAAGGAAATTAAAAACATACATATCAAAAAGGAAAAAAAACACAACGCTGTCTTCATTTGCAGATAACATGATTTGCTATGTAAAAATCCTGAGGAACCTTCAAGAAAACTCCTAAAACTAATAAAGTCAGGATACAAAACAAACAAAAAACAATTTTATGTCTACACATTACCAATGAACATGTAAACATCAAAAGTAAAAAGACAACACCAATTAAAAGTGCTCAAAAAATGTCAATACTCAGTCAAAAATCTAAACAAGAATGCAATTTTATGCTGAAAAGTATACAACATTGATTAATTAAAGTTTTAAATAAATGGACATTTTATGTTCGTAAGTTGTAAGACTCAACAAAGGAAAGATGTCAATTATTCTCAAATTGATATACAGGTTTAACACAATTCCTATCAAAATCCCAGCAAGATATCTTATAGATAGGGAAGATTGTTCTGAAATACAGAGAATATATTCAAAATAGATATTGTGAAACAAGATCAAGAATATTAGGTGGAGTATTACTTGAAGAAAAATTCCTATTAACCAATTACCTGTGCTCCAGCATCTAGCTGCCTTAGGGACCAATATATAAATTTTACAAAAGGCTCGTGAAGTTTGGTATTCACAAATGGCATCCACTGTAGTTGCTCTGTCATCAGAGGCAAAAGCTAAAGACAAAATGATGGAAAATAAATACAAAGGCACAGTATTTTAAAATGTCTGAAATCAATTACCACAATTTTCCAAAATTATCTTTAAAAACAAACAAAAAAACAGTTCTCCAACAAAAAATCTTCAGTTTAAAACTATATGCAATACTATTTGGCAATATGTATTTGAATTTTTATATATGCATTTTCTTTCATCCAGCAATAACAGCACATCTAGTTTAAGGAGATTAACCTAAACAAAGATACTCTCTGAACCTTAAATGATTAAATAAATTTATAGTACATATGTAACCTTTAAAAATGATAACCTAGATTTACATTTATTGCTATGGCATATTCTGGGGTGAAAAAAGGTGTTTACAAGGAAGCAAATGGAATAAAAATCTCATTCACATAAACTACATCTATATAAATTTATACTGAAAAAGATATATGAAAGGATTTCTTAAAAAGCTGGATTTCAGAAACTGGAGTAATATTTACTTTTTTATATGTCTACATTGCATGTATATCTTAATATGCTAATTTATAAAAATAATATTTAAATGTTTAAGGATGTCTATGAACTTTGCTTCAAAAGTATAACATTTTGCTAAATGATTTCAGGACCAGAAAGATAAATTCTAAGGCTCTAACAGAATATTCCCACTTCTTAGATACCAGCCTAAGGAAATCGTTTTAAGAAGATCCCTCCAAAAGCCATGTACAAAGATACTTATGGCTACACTGTTTATAAGAGTATAAACCTGGAAGTAATTGTACAGCAATCAGGAAAATGGTTATGTCAACTGTATAAAGATTCTCTGGACTAATGATTATGAGCATATTGTGTGTATATACATACATGTATTTTAAAAAATTTTCTGTATATGATGATGTTTTGACATCTTAAAAAACCTTTCCAGTTGGGGAGAGACTGCCCCTCCCTGGACCAGTCAATTCTTAGATATAGCAAAGTGCTCAGCCTAGAGTATGCCTCTGATAGACAAACGAACCAATTCAGAGCCAGACTCCTTCTATCTGGCCCTTGTATCCCAGGAGGCAATATTCTCTGCTGTAATCTTACCAGAGTCACTAGGGACCACCCCTAGAGCTTAGCACCAGCCAAAATTATTTAAACTAGCCAATCCTATTTGTTCACCCTGCCCTGCATTGCCCTTCATGTGGAAACCAAAATAAAGGGTCTGCCCAATGCTTTCCCCTAGACTCCTGTCTTCCTACCATCTGACCACTCTGGTGTCTTTAAAAAAAAAAAAATCGAAAAAATTATAGGCACCTCACAAGCTGCGAAATGTCTAAATAGTATTTTCATGGAATAAAAGTTGGTAGCCATATACTCTCTTACAGTCATAATCTCAGTAAAATTTTATATAAACTTCTCCCCCCAACTTTTTAATAAAGCCATGCATCAGTTAATGACAGAGATACACTGTAAAATAACAATAAATAGTATAGTAAATACATAAACCAGTAATATGGTTGTTTATTATCAGGTATTATGTACTGTACATAACTCTGTGTGCTACACTTTTATGTAACTGGTGGCACAGGTTTGTTTACATCAGCATCACCACAAACATGTGAGTAATGTGTTCTGCTACAATATTATAACACCTATGATGTCACAAAGTGACAGGACATTTTCAGCTCCATTATAATCTGTTTTTTTATATATTCTTTTTTTCTTTGCTCCATTGTATTATGGGACCACCATCATATATACAGTCTACCATTGTCTTAAACATTATTATGCAGTGCATGGCTGATTATACATCATGACTAAGTGATATTTATTCTTGCAATGCAAGGACGGTTCAACATTTTAACAAAATGAAGGACAAAACCCACACGATTATTTCAACTGACAAAGAAAAAGCACTGAACAAGGTTCAACACCCTTTCATGATAAAAATACTCAGCAAACTTAATAGAGGGAAACTACCTCGATATAATAAAGGCTATATATAAAAAGCCCACAGATTGCACTATAAAGGTAAAAGAATGAAAGCCTTTCCTCCAAAATCAGGAACAAGACAAGGATGCACACCCTCACCTCTTCTATTCACCACAGTACCAGCCAGTGAAACTGGGCAAAAAAAAGAAATAAAAAGTATCCAAATCGTAAAAGTAGTAGTAAAATCATCTCTCTTCTCAGATGGCATGACCTTGTATGTCGAAAGTCTTAAAGATTCCACAATTTAAAAAAAAAAAAGTTAGAATACATAAATTCAGCAAAGTCGCTGAATACAAAATCGAACTCAAAAATCAGGTGTGGTTTTATACACTAACAATGAACAATCCAAACAGGAAATAAGAAAAACAGTTCCATTTACAAAGAGCATCAAAATTAATAAAAATACTTAGGAATAAATCTAAGCAAGGAGGTAAAAAACGTATACACTAAAAACCACAAAACAGTGATGAAAAAAATTAAAACAGACCCAAATAGAACGAAATTTCATGTTTATGGGTCAGAAAACTTGGTATTATTAAGGTGCCCATGCTACCCAAAGCGATCTACAGATTCGAGGTAATTGCTACCAAAATCCCTACAGCATTAATTTACTATGGTGAACAGTATAGCAGTTCTTCAAAAATTGAAAATAGAACTATCAAATGATCTAGCAATCCCACTTCTGAGTATATGTCCAAAGGGATTGAAAACAGGGTATTGAAAGGATATTTGCAAGCCCATATTCCTATCAGCACTATTCACAATAGCCATGAGATGGTAGCTGCCCAAATATCCATCAACGAATGAACAGATAAGCAATATGTGGTATTCATGCATAAACAAATATTGTTCCACCTTAAAAAGTTAGGAAATCCTGTCACATGCTACAACATGGACGAACCTTAAGGATATTATGCTAAGTGAAATAAGCCAGTCACAAAAAGGCCAATATTATTATGATTCCACCCATACGAGAAATCTAATGTCAAATTCATTGAAGCAGAAAATTGAATGGCGGTCATCAGGGGCTGCGGTAGGTGAAATGGGGAGTTGTTACTTAATAAGCACTATGGTTTGAATACGTTCCTCAAAATTTGTGTTGGAAACTTAATGCCCAAAACATCAGTGTTGCGAGGCAGGGATCTACTGGGAAGTATTTACGTCAGGAGGGCTCTGCCCTAAGGAATGGATTAACGGCATTATAATAAAGGCATGTGGGAGTGGGATCCCTTTCTCCTGCTCTTCCACCCTGTGGGCACACAACATTCATCCGGTTTTTGCTCTTCTGCCTTGTGCCATGTGAGGATGCAGCAAGAAAGCCCCTATCAGATGCTTGGACGTCCAGCTGCCAGAACTGTGAGAAATAAATTTCTGTTGTTTACAGATTGCCCAGTCTCAGATATTCTGTTGTAACAGCACAAAACAAAGACAATGGGTACTGAGTTTTAGTTTTGCAAGATAAAGTATTTCTGGAGAGCTGTTGAAGGACAATGTGAATATACTAATGAACTGTATACTTAAAAATTATTAAGATAATAAATTTATGTTTTCATCACAGTTTGAGAAATTATATGGGTGGACCAGAAAAAGACTTACTTGAACAGATTTACAAATCTTATGATATGTTAGGTATTTAAACTATGGTTAGTCATTATACTATCTGTAAGCCAATACTTGGTGAAAAATATTTGAATACATTATGTGTTTTCATATCGCTGTTATCAGTGGTGAATTTCATTTGCTCTGGGGGACTTAACTATCAACAGTTCCGTGAATTTTTTATCAGAAATAGAGGTATAATATCCTTAATGGCCCTAACACATGGCAGTGAATTTTTTAAATTTTTGAGCTCATGGCTGAGATGAACATTTTCTGAATAAGAACAGCACTCAATCATTGAACAGTTTTGGAAATTACCTTTTGCTGCACATTATTTGTTTTTTTTACTAGAGTCAACCTGAAATTACAAATCAAAACAGTGCTTACATATGAAACTTACACTACAGTAGTCATTTCAACAACTGGTATTGTTTGAATCATAATGTTAAGCTGCATAAACTTCCTTTGTTGTCAGATATTTTAAAAAGAGAGGAGACCTCCACTACCATTCCAACACAGATTTGCAGTGGATATGTTTTCTGACTCCAAACTACAGTTCTAGCAGCATTATTTGAATCTCAATGCAAGTGCAAAACGATCTGCATATTTCAAGATCCATTCGACTGCAACTAAGGAGCTGCCAACTGACCTTCAGTTGGAAGTGATTACTCTCCAATACAGTGATACACAAAAAGAAATATCAAGAGAAGAATCAAAAAGAATTCTGTAAATGCTTTTCAAGTGACAGAGTCATATGCATGTCTGTGGTCCCACTTATGAGATACTTAGAATAGGCAAATTCTTAGAGATAGAAAGTAGATGAGAGACTACCAGGGTCTACGGGGGAGGGGGGAACGGGAAGATATTGTTAAATGGGTACAGAATTTGTTTCAGATGATAAAAAATTCTTGAAATTGATAGTGATGATGGTTGGACAGCATTGGGAATATTCTTAATGCCACTAAATTGTACATTTATAAATGGTTAAAATGATAAATATTAAGCTATGCATATTTTACCACAATGAAACAAAATCATGCTCACGGATTGATGTCAATTACTTGACAATATTTAGTGTATGAAAAGACATTTTCAGGCCGGGCATGGTGCCTCATGCCTATAATCCCAGCACTTTGGGAGGCCAAGGCGGGTGGATCACCTGAGGTCAGCAGTTCAATACCAGCCTGGCCAACATGGTAAAACCCCCATCTGTCTCTACTAAAAATGCAAAAATTAGCTGGGAGTGGTGGACACCTGTAATCCCAGCTACTCGGGAGGCTGAGGCAAGAGAATTGCTTGAACTCGGGAGGCAGAGGTTGCAGTGAGCCGAGATCGCACCACTGCACTCCAGCTCATGCGACAGAGTGAGGCTCCGTAAAAAAAAAAAAAAAAAAAAAAATGCAAAGATGAAATATGTAAAGTCTCATTACAGATCAGCATTAACAGATAAAAATATGCAATTGATTCTGATGAAACGACACTTGGAACCCCAATTAAGTAAAATGATACCCCCAAATTCTAGTTTCCTCATTATTCGATCTACTGAAAAAAGTTTACTTCACATTACATTTTTAATTTCGTCAACAAAAAAACTGGCGAAAATTTGTTTCATTTCTTATTGAAAGGAATGAGGCACATTCCCCATATATCTCCCAACTTCCTGAGCCAAGCACAAACACATTCCTCCATATTTCTTTCAAACTTCAGAAAAACATCACCTGGGAGATCTCCGATAAGGAATGCTAAATGTATAATGTTAACCAATTGTAATGCTGTAACCGAGAGAATTACCTTGTTCCCTGTAACTTTACATATCCTGTTTACATCGGGCTATAAAAAGCAAGCACTCGCATTGTTTGAGGCCCTCTTGTATGCTGTGGAATGGAGGGACCAAGTTCGAACTTGTAGTAAAGATCCTTGCCGCTTGGCTTTGACTCTGGACTCTGGTGGTCTTCTTTGGGGAACAAACGTTCTGGGCATAACATTATTATGTAAGTACTGGTATCTTTCACTTTGCTTTTTGGCCTGCAAATCCTAAAATATTCATCATTTGTCCTTTTACAAAAAAGGTTTGCGGACCTTTGTCATGGGCTATAAACATTCCCATAGCTTAAGAAAAACCAGACTTCACTAAATTCATCTGGCATTATCTTCTTTGTAGTTCCTGCCTACTCTATCTCCACTTCCTGTTTACTTTTAAACTAACCTTGTTTTTAAAGAGCAGTTTTAGGTTTCTGAGTATACTGAGTAGGAAGTTGAGAATGCTTATATGCCCCCTGTCCTACTCCCACCTGCCAGTACCTTCCATTATTAACATCTTTACTAGTGTGGTACATTTGTAACAATTGTTAACACTGACACACTATGATTAACTAAAATCTACAGTTTACATTAGGATTCACTCTATTGTATAGCCTACAGATTTTGACAACATATAATGACACGTATCCACCATGTATCACAGGAAATAATTTCACTGTTCTAAACATCACCTGTGCTTCTCTCCTCTTTCTTTCTCAGAACCCCTGGCAGCTACTGATCTTTTTACTCCAGTTTTTGCCTTTTCCAAAATGTCATTATAGTTGGAATCATATAGCATGTAGCCTTTTCAGGCTGGCTTCTTTCACTTAGCAATGTGCATTTAAGGTTTCTCCATGGTAAAATATAGATCCCTTGCTTAAAACCATTTCCTGTCTCCCTCTTCTCTGAGGGATGACATTCAAACTTGCCAGCACAGTTCTAGAACAGCAGTGACTCCACTTCCAGCTCATTGCAACTTTCCTCACATCATACCTCACCCACACCCTGTAACAGATGCATGTCATGACGAAGGCAGCTCATGTCTTCTCCTTCAACTACTAGGTGTCTGTCTCACAAACACCTACTCATCCTTCAAAGCTTAACTTTTAGCAGTCACTTCTACAAGGCTTTTCCATACATTTTCTTATCTTAGGATGTAATTTATCTACACCAGTGGTTCTCAAATTGTAGTCCCTACAACTACAGAAAGAGCATCACTTGGGAACCTGTCAGAAATACAAATTCTGGGTGGGGAGTTTCAGACCAGTCTGACCAACATGGAGAAACCCCATCTCTACTAAAAATACAAAATTAGCTGAGTGTGGTGGCACATGCCTGTAATCCCAGCTACTCGGGATGCTGAGGCAGGAGAATCATTTGAACCTGGGAGGCAGAGGTTGCAGTGAGGCGAGATCGCACCATTGCACTCCAGCCTGGGCAACAAGAGTGAAACTTCGTCTCAAAAAAAAAAAGAAAGAAGAAAAAAAAAAGAAAAGAAATACAAATTCTGGCCAGGCGTGGTGGGTCACGCCTGTAATCTCAGCACTTTGGGAGGCTGAGGCACGCAATCACTTGAGGTCAGGAGTTTGAGACCAGCCAGGCCAACATAGTGAAACCCTGTCTCTACTAAAAATATAAAAATTAGCCAGGTGTGGTGGCGTACACCTGTAACCCCAGCTACTCGGGAGGCTGAGGCAGGATAACTGCTTAAACCCAGAAGGCGGAGGTTGCAGGGAGCTGAGATTGCACCACTGCACTCCAGCATGGGCGACAGAGCGAAACTCCATTTCAAAAAAACAGAAAAAAAAGCAGGGCACGATGGCTCACACCTGTAATCCCAGCACTTTGAGAGGCCGAGGAGGGTGGATCACCTGAGGTCAGAAGTTCAAGACCAGCCCAGTCAACATGGTGAAACCCCACCTCTACTAAATATACAAAAATTAGTCGGGCATGGTGACGGGCGCCTGTTATCCCAGCTACTCGGGAGGCTGACGCAGGAGAATCACTTGAACCCAGGAGGTGGAGGTTGCAGTGAGCCGAGATCGTGCCATTGCGCTCCAGCCTGGGCAACAAGACTGGAACTTCATTTCAAAAAAAAAAGAAAGAAATACAAAATTCTGTGCCACATTGGATCTACTAAATCAGATTCCAGGGATAGAACCTAGGAACCTGAGTTTTAACAAGCCCTGCAAATGATTCTGATATGTGCTAAAATTGGAAAGTCAAGTTTCTCTTAGATATCTGACTTTCAGTTTCTTCACAGCAAACACTGCCTTTTCCTAGCGATTTCATTTTTTCATGAAAAATATCCACTTCATTTATATCCTTATCCCCTCTAAATACTAAGCCTTTTCCGACAGTATTTATATTCTTAATCCAAACATAACAAAAAAGTATTTTTTCTTATCTTCTGAATGTTTCAAGAGATTTGGCATATTTCATCCTACTAACACTGTAACAACGGTCCTTGTTCACGGGGTGGCAGTAATAGTGAACTGTGAACTCTTTCCAAACTCACTTTTTACAATTTGTCCTTTCAGCATTTAAGATCATCTGGTGATCTTTACATCAGATACATTGCCTTTTCTTTCTTACTGTGATAACTTGAAATTGTCAGAATTTTTTTTCCTTTTTTTTGAGACAGAGTCCCGCTCTACAGCCCAGGCTGGAGTGCAGTAAGCAGCATGATCTCGGCTCGCTGAAACTTCTGCCTCTGGGATTTAAGCGATTCTGGCACCTCAGCCCCACAAGTAGCTGGGATTACAGGTGTGCACCACCATGCCTGGCTAATTTTTGTATTTTTAATAGAGAGAGTTTCTCCATGTTGGTCAGGCTGGTCTTGAACTGCTGGCCTCAAGTGATCTGCCCGCCTCGGCATCCCAAAGTGCTGGGATTACAGGCGTGAGCCACTGCACCTGGCTAAATTGCCCTGGCCAAAATGTCACAATGAAGAACATTTTCTGGCTTCCTTCCCAAGGTGCCTTTGGTTTTTTGTTTTTGTTTTTTTTTTTTTTTTTGAGACGGAGTTTTGCTCTTGTTGCCCAGGCTGGAGTGCAATGGCACGATCTCGGCTCACTGCAACCTCCGCTTCCTGGGTTCAAGCGACTCTCCTGCCTCAGCCTCCCGAGTAGCTGGGATTACAGGTGCCCACCACCATGCCCGGCTAATTTTTGTATTTTTTAGTAGAGAGAGGGTTTTACCACATTGGCCAGGCTAGTCTTGAACTCCTGACATCAGGTCATCCGCCCACCTCAGCCTCCCAAAGTGCTGGGATTACAGGCGTGAGCCATGCCTTTGGTTTCTGACTGGCAACTGCCTAACTTTTGCAAAGTGAGCACCCTAAAGTTTAGGGTGGCCTGTCTTAGAAGGCAGGATCCTGGTGAAAATGTATCCTAGTCAACACTTTGTTGAAAAATCTTTATTATGGCAAAATATACGTAACTTAAAATTTACCAATGGCATTAGCGTAATCACACTGTTGTATAACCATCACCACTATCCATCCCCAAAACTTTTGCATCATGCCAAACTGAAACTCTGTATCTATTAAATAATAACCCTCCACTCTCTTCCCCCAGCCCCTGGTAACCACCATCCTACTTTGTCTCCACAAAATTTGACTATTCTAGGTATTGCACACATGGAAGTGGAATCATGTAATATTTGCCATCTGGTGTCTAGCTTATTTCATTTACAATGTCTTCAGGGTTCATTCATGTTGTAGCAGGTGTCAATTTCATGCCTGAATAATAGTCTTGTGTATGTATATACCACATCTTGTTTATCCACTCATTCATGGATGAGCATTTACATTGTGTCCACCTTCATTTTATTATGTATAATCTTGCTATAAACTTGGCGCTTAAGTATCTGTTCAAGCCTCTGCTTTCAATTATTATGTATATCCAGAAGTAAAACTGCATAATATAAGGTAATTCTATGTTTAAATTTTTGAAGAACCACCATACTGTCTTCCACAGCAGCTGCACTGTACGTTCCTATCACCAATAAACAAGGATTCCGCTTTCTGACATCCTTGCCAACACTTGTATGTACATATGTATGTATGTACGTACGTACTGAGACACAGTCTCAATCTGTCTCCTAGGCTGGAGTGTGGTCGCACAATCTCGGCTCACTGCAACCTCCGCCTCCCAGGTTCAAGCAATTCCTGTGCCTCAGCCTCCCAAGTAGCTGGGACTACAGGTTTGCATCACCATGCCAGGCTAATTTTTATATTTTTAGTAAAGATGGGGTTTCCCCATGTTGGCCAGGCTGGTCTCAAGCTCCTGACCTCAAGTGATCCGCCTGCCTCGGCCTCCCAAAGTGCCGGGATTACAAGTGTAAGCCACCACGCCTAGCCCTATTTTTTAAAATAAACATTCTAATAGGTGTTAAGTGGTATCTTACTGTGGTTGTGTATTTCCTTAGAGAGTAGTGATGGTAAGCATCTTTTTATGTGCTTAGGGGCCATTTCTTTATCTTTGGAGAAATAGCTATTTAGGTTCTTTGCTTGCTTTTTAAAAAAGAGAGTTTTTTTGGTTTTGTTTTTTGCTGGGTTGAAGGAGTTCCTTATATATTGTGGGTAGCAATCGCTTGTCAGATACACAATTTGCTAATATTTCTTCCCATTCTGGAGATTACCATTTCAATCTGTTGATGCACAAACGTTTTTAATTTTGATGAAGTTCGGTTTATTTTTGCTTTTGTTGCCTGTGCTTTTGGTGTCTTAGCCATGTAACCACTGCCTAATCTAATATCATGAAGATTTTCCTCTATGGCTTCTTCTAAGAGTTTTACAGTTTTAAATTCTCACATTTAAGCCTTTGACCCATTTTGAGTTAAAATTTTTTTGAGAGGGACTCTCGCACTGTCACCCGGGCTGGAGTGCAATGGTGTGATCTCAGTTCACTGCAATCTCCACCTCCTGGGTCCAAGCAATTCTCCTGCGTCAGCCTCCCGAGTAGCTGGGATTACAGGTGCCTGCCACTATGTCTGGCTAATTTTTTGTATGTTTAGTAGAGATAGGGTTTCACTATGTTGGCCAGGCTGGTCTCGAACTCCTGACCTTGTGATCTGCCCACCTTGGCCTCCCAACGTGCTGGAATTACAGGTGTGAGCCACCACGCCCAGCTGAGTTAAATTTTACATATCGTATAAGGTAAGGCTCATACTCATTTTGTTGCCTGACAGCAGTTTTTCAACATCATTTGTTGAAAAGACTGTCCTTCCTTCATTGAGTGGTCTCTGTACCCTTGTCAAAAATCACTGGACTATATGTGAGGCCTTATATTGGGCTCTCCAATCTATCCCACTGGTCTACATGTCTTATGTCAGTATCACAGAGTTTAGATTACTGTAGCTTTGTACTAAGTTTTGAAATCAGAAAGTATGAGATCTCTAACTTTGTTCTTTTTATGGTTGTTTTGGCTTTTCATTGTGCCTTCAGATTCCATATGAATTTTAGGATAAGTAGTATACTTTGACATATAACAGTTTTATGTTTTTATGTCGTTAAATCTAGAGCCCTTGTTTTGTTATTTTTACCATTTGTGTAAACATTATGGTAAAATGCTTTACCTTGTCCTCGTATTTAATCAATATTTAATGTTATATTTTTGGGTTTTCTATGGTTTCATGATAACTTCCAAATATTTATCTACAATATATTTTGGTGTTAAGTATGGCATAGAACCACCTTCTTGTTTATAATGGTAAATCAGTAGTCTTGATACATTTATGAAATAATCCCTATTTTCCTCCATTGATTTAACACGCTACTTTTATCATATGTGAAATCCATTTACAAGTTTGGATCTGTTTTTGTGGTCACAGTTCTATCAATTTGTGTGCTCCTATACTACTACCACAATGTTCTAATCACTGTGGTTTTAATATATGTTACATATGGGAATGGAATCTCTGATGATTTTTTTTCAGGAACAGTGATCCAAGAGTATGTAACGTAATTTTTAAGTTTTTTTTTTTTCTGAGATGGAGTCTCACTTGTTGCCCAGGCTTGAGTGTTGTGGCGCAATCTGGGCTCACTACAAGCTCCGCCTCCTGGGTTCAAGCCATTCTCCTGCCTCAGCCTCCCGAGTAGCTGGAACTACAGGCGCCCACCACCACGCCCAGCTAATTTTTTGTATTTTTAGTAGAGACGGGGGTTTCACCGTGTTAGCCAGGATGGTCTCGATCTCCTGACCTCATGATCCGTCCACCTCGGCCTCCCAAAATGCTGGGATTACAGGCGTGAGTCACCACGCCCAGCCAAAATCATTTTTATTGTTACATTTAACTTTTTGATTTAGTAAGAAATGATGTCATATATCTTTCTATCCAGCACATGTGAAATCCCTTGATTATCAAATTAAGTTTTCATATTGTTAAATGAAATTTGTAATTTTCTACATTTTGTTTTACACATTTTCTCTTTTATTTATTTTACTAGGTTTGTAAATTTGGTATTGTAAATAATTCTTTTCTTTAAATTACATATTGATGTATTTGGAAGATTTTTTGCTTTTTAGCAACTGGATACTTTACTGAAATCACGAGTTCTAATTAATTTTTTGGCTGGTTTCCTTTCCTTTACATTATTTTAAAGTGATGAAGATAGGTCTGCTTTTCAATGCTAAACATTTCAGTCCATTTTCTCATCATTTTGCTTTAGAACAATGTTAAACAGTAGAGGTGATAGTAGGTGGCATCCCTATCTTGACCTGCCTTTAATTGTGTAACCATACATTAGCAACGTACCATCCAAAAATGAATTTAAGAAAATGATCCTATTTTTGTCATCACCAAAAATAATAAAATTACTCTGAAATTAACTTTTCAAAAGAAGTACAAAACTTATACCCTGAAAATGAGAAAATACAGCTGAAAGAAATTAAAAATATCTAAATAAAATGGAAAGACATCTTGTTCATGGATTAGCAGACAATATTGTTAAGATTCCAAGACTTCCCAAATTAATCCACAGATTCAGTGCAGTCCTTAATCAAAATCCCAGCTGGCTTCTTTGCAGAAATTGAAAGGCTGCTCCTGAAATTCATATGAAAATGCCACTGACCCACAACATATTTGGAAAAGAAGGACAAAGATGGAAGACTCACACTTTCTGATTTTAAAATTTACTACAAAGCTACAGTAATGAATCAAGTGTGACACTGGCATAAGGATAGACAAATAGAACAAGGGAATGGAATTGAGAATCCAGACATGGACCCTCTTATTTACACTGTATTTATTTTCGACATGGTACCAAAACAATTCAATAGGGAAGGAACAGATTTTTCAACCAATGATGTTGAAAGAAATGGGTACCTATATGTAAAAAATGAGGTTACACCCTTCTCGCACTATATAGGAAAACTAACTCAAAATGCATCAAAGGCCTAAACATGTAAGAGGCAAAGGTATTAAACTCTTGAAAGAAAACATACAGATAAATCTTTGTGGCTCTTGATTTGGCAACGTTTTCTTAAATATGACGCAAAACATACAAGCAAAGAAAAAACCTAAATTGGACTCTATAAAAATTTAAAACCTTTATGCTTCAAAGGGTACTATCAAGAAAGTCAACAGACAACTACTGAATGGAGAAAATATTTTCAAATCACATATTGGATAAGGTACATCCATCTTGAATATTTAAAAACAAAACCTCCTACAAATAACTCAGTAATAAAAAAGATAGCTCAATTAAAAATGCTCAATGGATTTAAACAGACACTTACCTATAAAAGATATCCAAACAGTCAATAAGCATATGAAATGATGCTCAACATTAGTCATCAGGGAAACATGAATCAAAACCATGATGATTGACCACTTCATACTCACTGAGATGACAAAAATTTTAAATCCATATGTTCTGACCATGATATAAAGAAATCGAAACTCCTGCAGACTGCTGGCAGGACTGTACAATTGTTGAACCACTTTGACAAACAGTCTGGCAGTTTAGCAGTTTCACTCTTAGGTATGTAGTCAAGAAAAATGAAAAACTACATGCATACAAAAATTTGTAGATAAGTGTTCATAGCGACACCATTCATAACAGCCAACAAATGGAAACAACCCAAATGTCTCTCAAATGATATGGGCAAGTAAAACGTTATATCTATATTACAGAATATTATTTGGTAATAAAAAGGAATGAAGTATTGATACATGTGATGACATAAGTGAATTTCAAAAACATAATAAATGAGTCAGTCATGGAACACTACATATTGTATGAATCTGTTTATATGAAAAGTCCAGATAGGAAAATCTATAAAGACAGAAAGCAGATGAGTGGTTGCCTAGCACTGGAAATGCTGAATAAAGGGCTGGGCAACTGATAATGGATTGGATTTTTTTTTTGGAGAGAGGAGATAATATGTTCTAAAACTGATTAAAGTGATGGTTATACAACTCTGTGAATACAGAAAAAAAAACACTGAATTGCACAGTTAAAAGCCTACTTGTATAAGATGTGAATTATATCTCAATAAAGCTGTTACCAAAAAAAACCCCACCAGAACAAAAACAAGATATAATCAGGCCTGCTTGGTGCTCTTGGTCTTTGTGTCTCCTGTCTCTTTAAGTTTTGGACACTTTACATCCTCCCACCTCCTTATTATTTACACGATTAACTTGTTGAAGAGTCTAGGTCAGTTAATTATCTCACGTTCCTAATTTATTTTGCATGATTCCTTGTGTTGCTACATAACTTGTTTTCTGGCAGGAATACTTTATAGGTAAATCTGTGTACTGTATCTTCCATACATATGTCTAGTTCCATGTGAAAGAGTTCCCTCTGAAACGACTCAAGTTCATTCTTTACCAATTTTTAATCTTACACAGTCATGCACTGCATAACATTTCGGTCAATTGACCGCATATAACAATGCTGGTCCCGTGAGATTATAAGGGAGCTAAAAATTCCTATTGTCTTAGTGATGTTGTAGCTGTTACAATGTCATACGGCAGTAAATTATTCATGTGTTTGTGACAATGCTGGTGTAAAAAAAAACTACTGTGTTGCCAGTAGTATAAAAGTGTAACACATACAATTATGTATAGTACATACTACTTGATAAAGATAACAAACAACTATGTTACTGGTTACGTATCTGCTACACTATACTTTTTATCATTATTTTAGATGTACTTCCAGTTATTAAAAAAAAAAAAAGTTAAATGTAAAACAGCCTCAGGCAGGTCCTTCAGCAGGTATTCCAGGCAAAGGCATTGTTATTATAGGAGGTGATAGCTATTTGTGTGTTACTGCCCCGAAGACCTTCCAGTGGAACCAACTGTAGAGGTGGAAGACACTGATATTGATTATCCTGACCCTGTGTAAGCCTAAGCTAACAAGTGTGTCTGTGTCTTAGTTTTTAACAAAATAGTTGAGAAAGTAAAAAATAAAATAAAAATTTTTTAAATAGAAAAAAACATATAGGATAGAAAGAAAATATTTTTGTACACCTGTACAATGTGTTTGTGTTTTAAACAAAGTGTTAATATTACGAAGTCAAAAAGTTAAAAAAAAAAAACTAGAAAGTTTATAAAGTAAAAAGATTACAGTAAGCTAAGCTTAATTTGTTAGTGAAAAAATTTTTTTTTCTAAATTTAGTGTAGTCTAAGTGCATACTGTTTATAAAATTTACTGTAGTGTGCACGTCTTAGAATTTCATTTACTCACTACTCACTCACTGACTCGCCCAGAGCAACTTCCAGTCCTGAAAGCTCCATTCATGGTAAGTGATCTATTCAGGTGTACCTGCCCTTTTTTTTTTTTTTTTGAGACAGTCTCACTCTGTGGCCCAGGCTGGAATGCAGGGTGCAATCTCGGCTCACTGCAATCTCTGCCTCACGGGTTAAAGCAATTCTCTTGCCTCAGCCTCCCGAGTAGCTGAGATTACAGACGTCCACCACCAGGCCCAGCTAATTTTTGTATTTTTAGTAAAAACGGGGTTTCACCATGTTGGCCAAGGTGGTCTCGAACTCCTGACCTCAGGTAATCACCCGCCTCAGCCTCCCAAAGTGCTGGGATTACAGGCATGAGCCACAAGCCTGGCCCAGGTGTACCCTTTTTAATCTGTTATATTGTATCTTTACTGCACATTTTATATGTTTAGATACACAAATACTTCACATTGTGTTACAACTGCCTAAGATATTCAGCATAGTAGATGCTGTACAGGATCATAGCCTACGAACAACAGGCTACATAATATAGCCTAGGCTGGTAGTAGGCTATATTACCTACGGTTATGTAAATACTCTACAATGTTTACACAAAAAGTCACCTAACAATACATTTCTCAGAATGTGGTCCTATTGTTAAGCAACGCATGACTGTACTGTTGAATTCAGTTTGCTACTATTTTGTTGAAGATTTTTGCATCTATATTTATCAAGGTCTTAGTCAGTAGTTTTTTCACTGTGTCTTTGTCTAGCTTTGGTATCAGGGTAATGTAGGCCCCAAAGAGTAAGTCTGGAAGTGTTACTTCCCTTTCAATTTTTTCGAAGACTATGAGGAGGATGGGTGTTAATTCTTCAAATGTTTGATAGAATTCTAAAGTGAAGCTCTCTGGCTTTTCATTGTTGGGTTTTTTTTTGTTTTTTAGTGATTGAATCTCCTTACTTATCATCAGCCTTTTCAGATTTTCTATTTCATCAGGATTCAGTCTTGGAAAGCTGTTTGCTCATTTCTTCTATGTGATGCGATCTGTTGGCATGTAACTGTTGATAATATTGTCTTATAATCCTTTTATTTCTGTGGTGTTGCTTGCAAGATCCCTTCTTTCCTTTCTAATTCGAGTTCTTCCAGTTTTCTCTTTTTTCTCCCTTCATCTAGCTAGTGATTTGTCCATTTTGTTGATACTTTCAAGGAACCAAATCAGCCAGGCTGTTGATTTTGATTTTGATCTCTCTTCCTTTTCAATGTAAGCATCTACAGCTACAAACTTCCCTGTTAACACTGCATCCTATAAATTTTGTTATGATGTGTTTTTTTGTTTCAAGGTATTTGCCAGTTTTCCTTGGGATTTCTTCTTGGACCCAATGGTTGCTGGAGAGTGAGTTTTTAAATTTTCACCTATTTGTGGATTTTATAGTTATCCTTCCTTGGTTTGAGGTTTCACTTCATTGTGATCAGAAATTTTGTAACAATGTCAGTCTTTGAAAATTTATTAAGACTTGTTTTGTGGCCAAACACGTAGTTTATCTGGAGGATGTTCCACGTACACTTGAGAAGAATGTATCGTCTGCTGTTGTTGGGTGGAGTGTTCTGTGTATGTCTGACAGATCGAGTTAATTTATTATGTTGCTCAAGTCCTCCATTTCCTTACTTATATTCTGTCTGGTTATATTTCTGAAAGTAGGGTATTGAAGTTTCCTAGTATTATTATGTTACTATTTCTTCAATTCTGTCAATGTTTGCTTCACATTATTTTAGAAGTCTGATGTTTTGGGGCATAAATATTTCTCATTTGTGTCTTCTTGGTGAATTTACCTTTTTATCATTTATATAGTGTCCTTGTCTCTTGTAACAGTTTTTGACATAAAGTATATTTTGTCTTATATTAGTATTACTACTACTATTCTCTTCTGGTGACCACTGACAAGGATTGTCTTTTTCCATCCTTTCATTTTCAGCCTACATGTGTCTTTAGATCTAAAATGAGTCCCTTGTAGACAGCATACAGTTGGGTGCTGGCTGTTTAAATCCAATCAGCCACTCTGATTAGTTTTTTGATTTCATCCATTTACATTTAAAGTAATTACTGATAAAGGAAGGATATACTTTTTTTTTTTTTTTTTTTTTTTGAGACAAAGTTTCACTCTTGTTGCCCATGCTGGAGCACAATGGTGTGATCTCAGCTTACTGCAACCTCTGCCTCCTGGGTTCAAGCAATTCTCCTGCCTCAGCCTCCGGAGTAGCTGGGATTACAGGTGCCTGCCACCATACCCGGCTAATTTTTGTATTTTTAGTAGAGATGGGGTTTCACCATGTTGACCAGGCTGGTCTTGAACTTCTGACCTCAGGTGATCCACCTGCCTCAGCCTCCCAAAGTGCTGGGATTACAGGCATGAGGCACCGTGCCAGGCCAGGAAGGACATACTATTACCATTTTGTTAATTTTTTCTGCATGTCTTGCAGCTTTTTTGTCCCTCCTTTCCTCTCTTACTGCCTTTGGGTTTCACTGATTTGTGTGTGTGTTACACGCTTAGATTCCCTTTTAATTTCTTTCTGTGTATATTCTATAAGTATTTTCTTTGCAATCAGTTATATAAAACATCTTAAAGTTATAACTATTTTACATCAATAATGTCAACTGAATACACTAACTGCACCATTATGGCTCCACATTCCCACTTCATGTTACTGATGTCACAATTCTTTTTTTTTTGAGATGGAGTCTCACTCTGTTGCCCAGGCTGGAGTGCAATGGCACGATATCAGCTCACTGCAACCTCTGCCTCCCAGGTTCAAGCAATTCTCCTGCTTCAGCCTCCCAAGTAGCTGGGATTACAGGCATGTATGACCATGCCTGGCTAATTTTTGTACTTTTAGTGGATATGGGGTTTCACCATGTTGGCCAGGCTGGTCTCAAACTCCTGACCTCGGGTGATCCACCTACCTTAGCCTCCCAAAGTGCTGGGATTACAGGCGTCAGCCACCGCACCAGGCCACAAATTATATCTTTATATGTTGTATTACCCCCAGCATAGACTTAGTTTTTTTTTTTTTAATACTTCTTTTACATTCTATGCAATAATTAAAAATCAACTTATATGTCAAGATTACAATAATATAGGCTACTTACTGTATTCGTCCATTTATTTGCCTTTAACACAGAATGTTATACTTTTATATGGCTTCATGTTGCTGTGTAGTGTGCTTTCATTTCAACCTGAAGGACTCTTCAGTATTTTTTATAGGGCAGGTGTAATAGTTACTGAACTCCTTCAACTATTATTTATCTGAGAAAGTCTTAAGGACAGTTTAGCTGAATATAGTACTCTTGGTTAACAGTTTTTTTTTTTGCACTTAGAATGTACCACCCCACTGCCTGCTGGCCTGCAAGGTTTCTGCTGAGAAATCTGCTGAAATTCTTATAGAACTCCCTTGAACGAGACCAGCTGCTTTTCTCTTGTCAATTTCAAGATTATCTTTGTATTTCACTTTTGACAATTTGATTATAATGTATCTTAGAGTTGGGTGTCTTTGGAATTGTCCTCTCTGGAGTTCCTTGAGCTTCCTGAATTTGTATGCCCAATCCTTTCCTCAAAAAAGGGCAAGTTTGGGACATTTTCAGCTATTATTTCTACAAATAAGCTCTCTCCCCCTTCTTCTCTCTTCTCATTCCAAGACTTACATTATGCATATACTGGTTCACTTCATGATCTCCCATAAGTCCCTTAGACTGTCGTTACTTTTCTTCATTTTTTTCTCTTTGCTCCTCTAACATAATTTTATTATTACATTAGAACTTTTTGTAGACACGGGGTCTCATTATGTTGACCAGGCTGGTCTTGAACACCTGGCTTCAAGTGACCCTCCTGCCTTGGCTTCCCAAAGCACTGAAATTACAGGTGTAAGCCACTGTGCCCAGCCTCTGACTTAATTTTAGATGATCTGTCTTCAAATGTGTTGATGTCTTCTGCGTAATCAAGTCTGCTGTTGACTTTTATAGCTCCAGAATTTATTTGGTTCCTTCTTATAATTTGTATCTTCTAGTTTACACTGTCACTTTGTTCTTGCATCATTTTCCTGACTTTGCTTAGTTTTTTGTGTTCTCTTAAGTTTTTAAATTATCTGTCACAGTTTTTAAGTCATCTGTCACAAAGTTCAGAGATCTGCATTTCTTTAGGGTGAGTTTCTGAAGCTTTGTTTTCTTCTTTGACTTGATCAATGTCCCTGCTCCTTTGTATGCCTTCTGATCCTTTTTTAATGGGTATTTGGGCATTTGAAAAAACAGAAAACAAACACCTTTCTGAGTCTTTACAACTGGCTTCATACAGGGAAACACTTTCATGAATCAGCCCAGTTAGAGGTTTTAGGACCACCCAAATTTTTCTGAGACATTTGTCTTCTCTGGGCTTCTATGTGTGTTTTTGACAGTCTTAATTTCCCCAGCAACTTATTGCTGTTCCCTCGCAGAAACCCATTAATCTCTGTGTCCCTCAGACCTCTCCCAGCAGAAGTGCAGATCTCTGCAGCTCTTATGTGCTGCAACAATCACTTCTGTTTCCTGCAGCTCCCAAACTATGCTACTGTTGCGGGAAGGGAGGGACCCTGAACAGAGGGACTGGCTGAAGCCATGGCAGAACATAAAGCCATAGTGAAGATTTCATAGATATTTATTAGTTCCCCAAATTAATACTTTTATAATTTCTTATGGCTGTCTTTACTGCAATCTCTGAACATAAATTGTGACGATTTCACAATTGTGAAGTGACACCTATCACTTCCCCAATCAATACCCTTGTGTTTTCCTATGCTTGTCTTTAATCTCTTAATCCCATCATCTCTTTTGTAAGCTGAGGAGGATGTATGTTGCCTCAGGACCCTGTGATGATTGCGTTAACTGCACAAATTGTTTGTAGAGCATGTGTGTTTGAACAATATGAAATCTGGGCACCTTGAAAAAAGAAAAGGATAACAGCAATGTTCAGGGAACAAGGGAGATAACCTTCAACTCTGACTGCCAGTGAGCTGGGCAGAACAGAGCCATATTTCTCTTCTTTCAAAAGCAAAGAGGAGAAATATTAAAGCTCCTTTTCTCTCAGTCAGGAACATCCCTGAGAAAGAGAATGCTTCCCCTGAGGGTAGGCCTCCTCTGTGTACGCTGGGGCAGCTGTCTTTTACAGTCGTGGCCGACAGGATTTAAATAAGCCCTGGTTCCATAGTGCTCCCAGGCTTATTAGGGATGAGGAAATTCCCCGCTTCTAATAAATTTTGTCAGACGGTTGTCTGCTCTCAAACCCTGTCTCCTGATAAGATGTTATCACTGACAATGCATGCCCGAAACTTCATTAGCAATTTTAATTTCACCCTGTCCTGTGGTCCTGTGATCTAGCCTTGCCTCCATTTGCTTTGTGATATTTTATTACCTTGTGAAGCATGTGATCTCTGTGACCCACACCCTTATTCGTGCACTCCCTCCCCTTTTGAAAATCGCTGATAAAAACTTGCCAGCGTTTTACGGCTCAGGGAGCATCATGGAACCTGCCGACATGTGATGTCTTCCCTGGACACCCAGCTTTAAAATTTCTCTTTTGTACTCTTTCCATTTATTTCATCAGACCAGCCGACGCTTAGGGAAATAGAAAAGAACCCACGTTGAATATCGGGGGTGAGGGTTTCCCTGATATGCTACCATTCCCTTCAGCACTCTGAGATGAGATGCAAACCAGTCCTGTGGGCAGACTTTGGATAAGCCAAAATATTGAACACGCAGTCCATTATTTCGTTTTTGTCCCAAGGGAGAAAGCAGGGGATAGGAAATTTCCTCCTGGTTGCACTGCACTATACTGGGAGGGGAACACACATGCAAAATGCCACAAACTTTTCCACTCCTTCTGAAGGAGTCCCTTCTTTTTAACGTTTTAGCCTGAGTGCTGCAGCTTCTCAATTGGTCTCTACAATTCTCACTAACATGTCCTTGTCACTATATTGAAATTAACTGGTGTTTCCATGAAGGAATAGGGCCTGAAACTACCTACTCCAACATATTGATGATGTTAGTCCTATAGCCAAATTTTACAATCATTAGTTATAACACATATTACCTTCCAGCTCAGGTTGTACTGAATTTTTCTATCTCAGTTTCTTTGATAATAGCTCACCCTTATGTTACTGAATCACACAAGAAAATCAGTCTTATAAGGTATACCCAGTATATCAGATTTACTCCTCAATGGCTTTAGTTGTTTTTAAATATTAAATCCATCCTTAAACAAGTTATAACTGTGATCAAATACACAAAAAAAACCCTGTCAGAAGTTTCCAAAGGTAATTTCTGAAGAGATTACTTTGCTAAAATATTTTGAGTTATACTAGTATTCTTAGAATAAATATAATGCCTGCCCAAGTGGTTAACAGAGTCCTATAACAACAAAAAAAAGATTTTAAGATAAGGTTACATTATTTAAAATCACAAATTTTACATCTTCCTAAACAGATGTGAATACCTGCTTGTGATGCCCACACGTATTTAATTAATCTGGTACTACTTACTCTTCTATTATTATATTTAAAAGTTTATTTATACACCTTAAAATTGTTCTACCTTTATGAATATATAGTAATTAAGTTGAAAACAATATTTTAACTAAAAGGATCTAGGTTCAACAGAAACTGAAAATCCTGAACATGTCAACAGACAACTTTTATTTAGAGATGTTAAAATGAATCCTGAGAAATACGTGTGCTAAATATTATTCTCTTATGTCATTAGACTAATATAAAAACACAGTATTACAAGATCGCGATTCCATTATTTTTCTTCAGACAGGGTCTCACTCTGTTGCCCAGGCTGGAGTACAGTGGTACAATCACAGCTCACTGCAGCCTCGACCTCCCCAGGTTTGGGTGATCTTCCCACCTCAGCCTCCGAGGGAACTGGGGTTACAGGCGCGTGCCACCACGCCTGGTTAATTTTTGTATTTTTTGTAGATATGGGGTACTGCCATGTTGCCAAAGCTGACCTCAAACTCCTAGGCTCAAGCTATCCTCCGACTTCAGCCTCCCAAAGGGCAAGGATTACAGGTATGAGACACCGTGCCCAGCCCTCATCTAGTTCTAACAAATAAAATTTCTCTGCAGAACTTTAATACTGCAGGCCTTCCTAATTAGCAGTTACTTCTAAAATAAGGCTAGATTTAGGGAAATAATTGATGTAGGTACTAAGAGACAGAATTCTAAACAAAGGTGTATTTGTGTTCTATTGCTGCCATAACAAATACCACAAACTTAACATTTAAACAACACAAATTCATTATTTTACACTTTTGTAGGTTCAGAAGTCTAATACGGGTCTCAGCCAGCCAAAATCAATGTATATTCAGAGCTGTGTTCCTTTCCGGAGGCTAAGGGAGGATTCATTTCCTTGCTTATTCAAGTTGCATGCAGAATCCAGTTTGCTGCAGTTAGAGCACTGAGATTTGTATGTCCTTTGTGACTGTCGGCAGAGGGCAATTCCCAGCTTCTAGAAGATATCTGATGGCCGGGCATGGTGGCTCACACCAGTAATCCCAGGACTTTGGGAGGCCAAGGTGGGCAGATCACAAGGTCAAGAGTTTGAGACTATCCTGGCTGACACAGTGAAAACCCGTCTCTACTAAAAATACAAAAATTAGCTGAGTGTGGTGGTGCACACCTGTAATCCCAGCTACTTGGGAGACTGAGGCAGGAGAATCACTTGAACCCGGGAGGCAGAGGTTGCAGTGAGCCAAGATGGCACCACTGCACTACAGCCTGGCGACAGAGTAAAACTCCATCTCAAAAAAAAAAATAAATAAAGATTATCTGAATTCCATGTCTTATGGCCCTCTTTCTCCATCTTCAAAAGCCAGCAAGAGTGGGGTGAGTCTCTGGCCTACTCTTCTGAATCCTTCTGGTTTAAAGAGTTTATGTGATTACTAAGACCACTCACATAATCCTGGATAATCTCCCTATTTTAAGGTCAGCTGATTAGCAACTTTAATTCCCTTTTGCCATGTGCTATGGTTTGAACGTTTGTTTCCTCCAAAAGTCATGTTGAAACTTAATTCCCAATATGACAGTATTGAAAAGTGGGGCCTTTAAGAAGTGACTGGGTCCGGGCACAGTGGCCCACATCTGTAATGACAACATTCTGGGAGGCCAAGGCAGGAGGAATGCTTGAAGCTACGAGTTCAAGATCATCCTGTGCAACGAAGCGAGGTCTGATCTCTATACAAATTTTTAAAAAATTAGCTGGGCAGGCCGGGCGTGGTGGCTCAAGCCTGTAATCCCAGCACTTTGGGAGGCAGGGGCAGTGATCCGAGGTCAGGAGATCCGAGACCATCCTGGCTAACAGGGTGAAACCCTGTCTCTACTAAAAATACAAAAAAAAAACTAGCCAAGTGAGGTGGCGGGCATCTGTAGTCCCAGCTATTTGGGAGGCTGAGGCAGGAGAATGGCGTAAACCCGGGAGGCGGAGCTTGCAGTGAGCTGAGATCCTACCACTGCACTCCAGCCTGGGCGACAGAGCGAGACTCCGTCTCAAAAGGAAAAAAGAAAAAAATTAGCTGGGCAAAGTGGTATATACCTGTAGTCCCTACTCAAAGGGACGAGGCAGGAAGACTGCTTGAGGCTAGGAGTTTGGAGGCTGCAGTAAGCAATGACTGGGCCACTGCACTCCAGCCTAGGTGACACGAAAGCTTTTTAAAAAAAAGGTGACTGGGTTATGAGGGATGCCCTCATGAAAGGATTAATTCATCCAAGGGTTAATGGATTAATGGATTATCATGGGAATTGGACTGGTGGCTTTATAAAAGGGAGAGAGACCTTAGCTAGCACACTCAGCCCCCAGCCATGTGATACCCTGCATCACCTCTGGACTCTGCAGGAGACCAGGAAGAAGGGCCTCATCAGAGGCAGCCCCTCAAATTTGTTCGTTTTTTTTTTCTTTTGAAACAATCTTGCTCTGTTGCCCAGGATGGAGTGCAGTGGTGCAATATCAGCTCACTGCAACCTCCACCTCCCAGATTCAAGCGTTTCTCCTGCCTCAGCCTCCCAAGTAGCTGAGATTACAGGCACGTGCCATGATGCCCACCTATTTTTTGTATTTTTAGTAGAGACAGGGTTGCCCATTGCACCATGCTGCCCAGGCTGGTCTCGAACTCCCGATCTCAGGTGAACGGCCCACCTTGAACTCCCAAAGTACTGGGATTACAGGCATGAGCCACCGTGCCTGGCCCTGGCTTTTCCCTTTTTTAATCTTCATATATTCTGAGTCACATATTTCAAATTAAAAAACAAACCTTTACGCACTTCTCCTGAATATCATTTCTCTGGGAAGCGAATTTGAGTTGTGGTTTTTTACCATCCATTCCAGATTCTTCATGTTTCACTTTGCTAAGATGATGATCCGAAATCCAGTCCATGAAGACAGTTAAAAGTTCATAAACTTGCCCATTAAGTGGTACCTATATGTCAAAAATTAAATCATTCAGTTCAAAACTTCATAAAACTTCAAAGACAAGTCTTAAATTTGGTAAATAATTAAAGAATAATTTGACTAAAGTAATTCACTAAAATGTGTTAAGGACAGAGCTTCTCCAAACAAAAGAAATTCAAAATCAAAGTTTCCCAACTTGCCTGGTGCTGTGGCTCAAGCCTGCAATCCCAGCACTTTGGGAGGCTGAGGTGGGTGGATCACCTGAAGTTCCCTAGAAGTTCGAGACCAGCCTGGCCAACATGGCGAAACCTGTCTTTACTAAAAATACAAAAATTAGCTGGGCATGGTGGCGCATGCCTGTAATCCCAGTTACTTGGAAGGCTGGGGCAGGAGAATCACTTGAATCCAGGAGGTGGAGGCTGCAGTGAGCCGAGACTGCACCACTGCACACCGGTCTGGGAAAAAGAGCAAGACTCCATCTCAAAAAAGAAAAAACAACAACAAAAAAAAACAAACACACACAAAAACCTCCCCATCTAATATTAAAAACATGTTAAATGACGACTGAGAGAAGGCAAGAAAAGTCATCATAATTAGGAAGTTAAAATAACTTGTACCTTATTACTAAAAGAAAACTTTTCATAAAAATTCTTTATCCAAGTTTGATAAGATGGAAAAAAAGTAAAATTAGCCTTAACTCAAGAGCATGAACCTACCACAATTAAAAGACTAAAAAAAATTAAAGGTTTCCAGAGCTAAAGAATTTCCACTATGAAACTTCCTATCTTTTTATTCTCACAAAAATTGTTACTTTGTCTTTCCAGTATATCATTCAATACACATATGAACTTTTTTCCCCTAGAAATCTTGTCCTCCGAGAGTCTACCAAAATGAAAAGTAAAATAACAAAGTAATTTATAAATTTAATTAGACTAATTTTAAGTATTATTACAAAACACATTTCTAATTTAATTCAATTTTTTAAAAATAAGATACCACTACACATATCCACCTTAAGCAGGGAACTATGTTAAATTTATTTATTTTTTTAATCTGCAGGCCAGGCATGGTGGCTCACGCCTATAATCCCAGCACTTTGGGAGGCAGAGGCAGCTGGATCACCTGAGGTCAGGAGATCGAGACCAGCCTAGCCAACATGGTGAAACCCTGTCTCTACTAAAAATACAAAAAATAGCCAGGTGTGGTGGTGGGTGCCTGTAATCCCATTTCTTCAGGAGGCTTGAACCCAGAAGGCAGAGGCTGCAGTGAGCCAAGGTTGTGCCACTGCACTCCAGCCTGGGTGATAGAGTGAGACCCCCATCTCAAAAAAAAATAAAATTAAAAATATTAATAAATTAAAAAATAAAAAAACAAAAAAATTCAAAGACAGAGAAATATAAAAGCAAATTAATAAAAAGGCAATATTAAGTCAATGGCAATCCACAAAATCAGAATGAATAAAGACAAAATGATAAATAGTAGCATTAGTGCATTATTCTGAAGAGCAATTTTTCACTTTCTCAATTTTTTTCAAATAGAAACTAACTCCCTTTAGATGAAAACTTCAATTATCTTCAGTCCCTGAATATAAAATCTGTACCTTTTCAATTTACTCCAATTTTCTCAATTTATAAAGAACTAGAAAATTTATCAAAATATCTGAATGATCAAAGCCCATAATAAGATACTACTACACACCCACTGGAAGGGTCAAAATGAACAAAACTGAAAACACCAAATGTTGACAAGGTTGTGGAGCAACCAAAACTTTGATACACTGTTAATGGGAGTATAAAACAGTACAACCAATTTGGAAAACTGTCAGTTTCTTAAAAACATACATCTACCTTTATCTACTTTATGACCCAGAGATTGTAGTCCTGGTATATACCCAAAACAAATGAAAACATATATCCATAAAAACCCTGCACATCAATATTCGTAGCAGCTTTATTTATTGCAGACAAAAACTAGAAAAAGCCCAGGTGTCTATCAACAGAAGAATGAAGGAACAAACTCTGATACATTAATACAATGAAAAACTATTGAGCAATAGTAGGGAACAAACTACTGATACACTTATAATTATGCTGACAAAAGCCTTACACAAACAAGTACACACAATACAATTCCACTGACCAAATGTCTCACACAGGCAAAACTAATTTCTGCAAAACTTCTGGCAGAAAAGAATGACCAGGAAAGGACATGAGAGAACTTCCTAAGATAGTTGAAAGTTCTATATTCCAGTACAGTGGAAATATTCTACATTTGGTTGTAGGCAACATAAATATTTATCAAAATTAATCAAACTTTACGCTACAGGATTTGTGCATTATGTTACCACATGTAATTTATATCTCAAATTTTACAAATTCTTAGGGAAAAAAAGATACATGGAAATCCATTCAGGGATGGGTTGCAGTCTTGACTGAAAAATAGCAAATGCTTGTGGAGTGTCAAAACATACTAAGCAATAAAGCCACGAATGAAGTGTCAATGATACTGTACCTGAAACACTGCCAAAATATAATAGTTTTGTTTTTGCAAATGAAAGTATATTTTAAATATTCTTGAGATATTTCCCTATTAAGAAAGTATTATGGTGAATCCTTTCTCTTTTCAAAGAGAAAAGATTAAAGCACAAGAGAAATCTTCCTGGCTTTCCATTGGAGAAATTTTCAATCATATCATACCTTGTAAGTTTTTGAAACTGGTGCTTTTTCTTGTTTTAAACTTTTCATTTCATGAACAGCATGGGAACTTCCTTTCAATCTCTGTATTGTCATAAACTCGTACTTCCTCTGCAACAGTACATATGCATGAATTAAAGGACAATTGTATCAAAATGAGTAAACTCAAAGGCAATCATCTAAAAATATACTTATGTCTGTAAAGAACAGGCAACTTACCTGTAAATTATCTAAACGAGCTTGAACTCTTTTCGCCTGAATGTCCATCTTCCTGTTTTCCTCACTTGCTTCATTCAACTAAAGGGTAGAAAAAGTTAGATATTTCAATCTAAACCTTCAACTGGTTTCATACTAAGGGTTCTCAATCTACTTTTCCCTAAAATATTAATGATTCGTAAGATAATTTACTTTATCTTATGAAAAATGTACAAGACACCAGATGTCTTAAAAGCATATACATATATTTTAGTGGAAAATGCTTTTATTAATAAGTAAATTGTTATTAGAACTATAACATATATAAAGAAAAGTATAAAATCCTAAGTATGCAGTACAATGAGCTATAACTGGGATTGCATTACTGGGATTATGTGTGTGTGTGTGTGTGTGCATATACTGATATGTATACGTATGGAAGAACTGACATATTTACCATATTGAGTCTTCCTATACATGAACATATCTTCAATTTATTTAGGTTTTATTTTCTTTTAATAATGTTTTGTAGTTTTCAGTAGTGATGTCTTGCACATCTCCCTTTAGATTTATTCCTGGGTATCCAATTACTTTTTTATGATGTTACTTATGGTATCTTACAATAAAATTTATGATATATATACACCATGAATAGAATACTATGTGGCCATAGAAAAGAATGAAATCATGTCTTTTGCAGCAACATGGATGGAGTTGGAGGTCATTAATCCTAAGTGAAATAACTTAGAAACAGAAAATTAAATACTGTATGTTCTCACTTATAAGTCAAAGATAAACAACGGGTACACACATACAGACATAAACATGGAAATAACAGATACTGGGGACTCCAAAAGGGAAGGGGGGAGAAGGGTAGGTGTGGAAAATTAACCTATTGGGTACAATGTTCACTATTTCAGTGAAGAGTACATTTTAGAAGCCCAGACCTCACTGTTAGACAATATATCCACGTAACAAAGCTGCCCATGTACCCTCTGAATCTAAAATAATTTTCTTAAAAAATGAAAAGTAGCTTTTTGAAAAAATAAAAAAACAAACAAACCATGAGCTAGACTAAGAAAAAAAGAAGAGGTTGAGTGCAGTAGCTCACACCTGTAATCCCAGCACTTTGGGAGGGTGAGGCAGGAGGATCACTTGAGCCCAGTTCAACACCAGCCTCAGCAACACAGTAAGACCTCATCTCTACAACAAAATTTAAAAATTAACCAGAGGTGGTGGCGCATGCCTGCAGTCCCAGCTACTAAGCAGGCTGAGGTAGAAGGGTGGTTTAAGTCCTGGAGGTTAAGGTTACAGCAAGCCGTGGTGATGCCACTGCACTTCAGCCTGGGAAACAGATGGAGACAGTCAAAACAAAAAAAAACATAGAGAAAGAAAGAAAAGGAAGAGAAGAAATAGTACCAAGAGAAGGAAGGGAAGAAAAGAGAAAAAGAAAGCAGGGGGAGGGGAGGGGAAGAAGGGAAGAAGAAGAAAGAAAAATAAGAAAAGAAAAAAGGAGAAAAGACCCAAATAGATAAAATCGGAAACAAAAAAAGGAGACATTACAAGTGGTACTACAGAAATACAAGGATCACTAGAGACTACAGAGATCATTATGAAAGAACTATATGCCAACAAACTGGAAAACCCAGAGGAAATGGATAAATTCCTAGGCACATAAAACCTACCAAGACTGAATCAAGAATAGAAAACTAGAACAGACCAATAACAAGTAACAAGACTGAATCATGGTCAAAAGTTTCCCAGCAAAGTAAAGCCCAAACTAAATGGCTTCACTGCTGAACTGTACTTTTAAATTCACTAAATGGTTTCACTGCTGAATTCAAACTTTTAAAGAACAAATACCAATTCTTCTCAGACTATCCCAAAAACCTCAAGGGTAGAGAATTCTTCCAAACTCATTGTACAAAGCCAGCATTACCCTGATACCAAAACCAAACCAAGACACAACAAGAAAACTCCAGGCCAATAGTCCTGATGAACATAGATGCTAAAATCCTCAACAAAATATTAGCAAACCAAATTCAACAACACACCAAAAAGATAATATACCATAACCAAGTGAGATTTATCCCAGGGAAACAAGGAAGGCTCAAATATGCAAATAAAAAAATGTGATATATCACGTTTTAACAGAATAACAATGAAGTATAAAAACCTTACGATCACTTCAATAGACACAGAAAAAGTATGATAAAATTCAACATCTCTTCACAGTAAAAACTCTCAACAAATTAGGTACAGAAGGAATGTACTTCAACACACTAAAAGCTATCTGTAACAAACCCACAATTAACATCTTACTGAACAGGGAAAAGCTGAAAATTTTTCCCCTAAGAACTAGAACAAGACAAGGATGCCCATTCTCACCACTCTTGTTCAACATGGTACTAGAAGTACTAGCTAGAGTAATTAAGTAAGAAAAAGAAATAAAAGACATCCAAATTGGAAATAACAGGCTAGGTGTGGTGACTCATGCCTGTAATCCCAGCAATATGGGAGGCTGAGGCAGGCAGATCACCTGAGGCCAGGAGTTCAAGACCAGCCTGGCCAACACAGCAAAACCCCATCTCTACTAAAAATACAAAAATTAGCCAGATGTGGTGGCGCATGCTTGTAATCTCAGCTACTCGAGAGGCTGAGGCAGGAGAATGGTGTGAACTCAGGAGGCGGATGTTGCAGTGAGCAGATATCGTGCCACTGTACTCCAGCCTGGGCGACAGAGCGCGACTCCATCTCAAAAAAACAAACAAAAAACAAATTGGAAATAAGTCAACTTGTCCTTCTTTGCAGATGACATGATCTTCAATGCAAAGAAACTGACAGGCTCCACCAAAAATTTCTTAGAACTGATAAATTCAGTAAAGTTGAAGGACACAAAATCAACATACAAAAATCAGTAGCATTTCCAAACACTAACAACAAACTAACTGAAAAAGAAATAAAGAAATCTATCCTGTTTACAATGGCTACAAAAATAAAATAAAATACCTGGGAATAAATGTAATCAAGGAAGTGAAAGATTTCCACAATGAAAACTATAAAACACTGATGAATGAAATTGAAGATCACACACACAAAAAGAAAAGATATTTCATATTCATGGACTGGAACAATTAATACTGTCAAAATAACCAAAGTCATCTATAGATTCAACATAATGTCTATTAAAATACCAACAACATGCTTCACAGAAATAGAAAAAAATCCTAAAATGTGTATGAAATCACGAAAGACCCAAATAAGCAAAAGCAATCCTGTGTGAAAACAACAAACCCAGAGGCATCACACTAAACTCAAAATACACTACAAAATTGTAGTAACCAGAACAGCATAGTACTGGCATAAAAATAGACACATAGACTAATGGAACAGCATAGAGAACTCAGAAATAAATCCACACATTTATGGCCAACTGATTTTCTACAAAGGTGCCATGAGCATTAATAAGGGAGATGACAGTCTCCTCAACAAATGGTGCTGGGAAATGGATATCCATATGCCTAAGAATAAAACTAGACCCCATCTCTCATCACAGACAAAAATCAACCCAAAATGAATTAAAGACTTTGAAATATAAGACCCAAAACTATGAAACTACTAGAGGAAAAAGTGGGAAATAGTTCAGGACACTCGCCTGGGCAAAGATATTATGGATAAGACCTCAAAAGCACAAGCAACAAAAGCAAAAACAGACAATTGAGTTTGGAAACAATAAAAAGAAAAATGATACAACCTGCAGAATAGGAGAAAATATATGCAAACTATTCATCCAACAAGGATGAAAATCCAGACAATACAACGAACTCAATAGCAAAAAAAAAAAAATCCAAATAAAAAAATGGGTAAATAATCTGAAGAGACATTTCTCAAACAAAGGCATACAAATAGTCAACAGGTATATGAAAAAATGCTCAGTATCACTAATCATCAGGTTAATGCAAATCGAAACCATGATCAGGTATCAATCTCATCCCAGTTAGAATGGTTATGAAGAAGACAAAAAGTAATAAACGTTGGTGATGATGTGGAGAAGGAAAACTCTTTTACATTGTTGGTGGGGATATAAATTAGCACAACCATTATGAAAAACAGTATTCAGGTTCCCCAAAAAACTAAAATCATAACTACCATATGATCCTGCAATACCACTTCTGGGTATATATTCACAGGAAAGAAAATCAGTATATTGAAGAGATATCTGCACTCCCATGTTTACTGCAGTAGTAGGTGCAATAGCCAAAGTATGGAAAGTTGCTAACCCATGTGTCCATCAATAGATAAATTTATAAAGAAAATGTAGTGTATACATAAACAATGAAATACTATTCAGCTATGAAAAAGAACAAAATCTTGTTATTTGCTGCAACATGGATGAGCCTGAAAGACCTTATGTTAAGTGAAATAAGTCAAGCACAGAACGATAAATACCACATGTTCTTACTCATGTGGAAGCTAAAAAACAAGTTGATCTCACAGAAGTACAGAATATAATATTGGTTATTAGAGGTTGCAAAGGCTATGGAAAGGAAGGAATGGAGAGAAGTTGGTTAACAGACACAAAATTAGAACTGGATGGGGGGCCGGGTGCAGTGGCTCAGGCCTGTAATCCAAGCACTTTGGGAAGCTGAGAAGCAGGTGGATCACTTGAAGCCAGGCATTTGAGACCACCCTGGCCAACATGGTGAAACCCCATCTCTACTAAAAATACAAAAATTAGCCGGGTGTGGTGGTGGGTGCCTGAAATCCCAGATACTTGGGAGGCTGAGGCAGGAGAATCGCTTGAGTCCAGGAGGTAGAGGTTGCAGTGAGCCGAGATCAAGTCACTGCACTCCTGCCTGGGCAACAGAGTGAGACTCATCTCAAACAAAACAAAACAAAACAAAACAAAAAGAAGAACTAGATAGGAGGAGTAAGTTCTAGCTTTACAGCACTACAGGGTAACTACAATCAAGAATTTATGGTATATTTTCTAATAGAAAAAGAGAGGATTTTGAATATTTCCAATACAAAGAAATGATAAATGTTGAGTAGACGGATTTGCTAATTACTCTGATTGATCATTACACATTACTGTATCGAATATCACTGTACCCCATAATTATGCACAATTATGTCAATTAAAAATAATTTTAAAACCCCATTCGATGGAATTCTTAAATTCAACTGATGTGTTTTTTAGTTTTCAAATTTCAATTTAATTCCTTTCCACAGACTTACTATATAGGCAAAAATGTACCTATGCTAGGAATTCTCTAATGAAGCTGTCAATCTATTTTTCTACTTTCTTGAATATATTAATCATTATTTTAAAGTCATTGCCTGTTAAATGTGGATCACTTGCAAGTACGCTTATATTCTCTGGGGTTTTCTTCTTCATTTTGAGTTATGCAATTCTGTCTTTTGATATACTTATTTTGTATAGAATGAAAGACATATTTTCCTCTGCTAGGCATTTAAACTGAGGAGTAAGCACCTTAATCTGATCAGGAACTGCACTTAATCAAGGCCAGGTTTCAATTTAGGAAAGTTCTGTCTCCCTCTAATTCACCCAGTCCCAAGGCACAACCCTGCTCCTTTCAACTGAGATCTTGGGGTGTTCACTGGGACTATCTCCCCATGATGAGGCTTGAACATTAATCCTTGCCTCCTCAGTTCGGCTAGACTTAACGAGAAATGCTTTTAAATTATTAGAAAATGTATATCCAGTGTTAGCATAAATTACTGTGTAAGTCAGTCACAGAAATAACATATCTTTTTCTTCAGCAATTTCAAAGTACATGTCATTCATCTGGCCAGGAGCTGGCTAAATATGCCCATTGCTTGTTTTCTTAAATACAGTCGTTGTGGAACACAGCCACACTCATTCACTTATTGCCTATGGCTGTTTTTGCATTATGATGGCAGAGCTGGGTCACTGAAAGAGAGACCACATGGCCTACAAAGCCCAAAATACTTACTATCTAGTCCTTAACAGAAAAAGTGTGCTGACCTCTGATCTATTCTTAGCAAAGAAACCATAAAAAAGCATTCTGCCAAATTTTTTCAGTTTGTACACATTAGCTCATAAATCCAATTACCAATAGGTCCACATATTTAATAATCCACATATCCACCCCAATTACCACACACGCATGCAACCACATGCAAAATTATTAAGGATTACAGAAACCTAAGAGAGGGGTATGGGCAACAGTTTATCTAGCTAGGAATTTTTTAAATCGTCACGAGAGAGTGGTAGAATGAGACTGTAATGAGAAAAAGTGATCTCTCCAGGGATAAAGCGGGATTCCAAACAGACAACAGGCCATCAGATTCATAGTCCAATAGTAACAGTCATAAATGAACTGAGGAAAGCCAAAGAATTAGAATCAGGTGAGAAACAGGGCACCTATGTATCACTGCCAAGGAGCAGGACCACAACAAGTAGAGATTAAAGGGAAACAAAAGCAGAAACAGAAAAGGACAGCTGGCAAAGGACCTCCAGGAGAGTCTGAGGCTTAAGTTACATTTTATAATCCGTACAGATTCCCAGCCCAATGCTTTCATTTTCAAAGTGACGGGGTTTACTCCAGTTTCTGCTCCAACATCTACTCCCCACACAATCTAAAACATACATAATCATTCTCTTGTCTCTCTTTAACATACTCCTTTACTTTCACATCTTTCTGCCAAAAACTGGCAGAGGGAAGGAAAAAAATAGACATAACTCACAAAAATATTTATGTTATGCAACTTTGGTATTATGTATTAATCTAAATTACAATGCTTTTTTTAAATTTTTTTTTTTTTTTGAGATGGAGTCTCCTTCTGTCGCCCAGGCTGGAGTGCAGTGGCACGATCTCAGCTCACTGAAAGCTCCGCCTCCTGGGTTCACGCCATTCTCCTGCCTCAGCCTACCAAGTAGCTGGGACTACAGGCGCCTGCCACCTCGCCCAGCTAATTTTTTTTGTATTTTTAGTAGAGACGGGGTTTCACTGTGTTAGCCAGGATGGTCTCGATCTCCTGACCTCGTGATCCACCTGTCTTGGCCTCCCAAAGTGCTGGGATTACATGCGTGAGCCACCGTGCCCGGCCTACAATACTTATTTACAAGTATACTGCAATGTGATACCAGTTTATAACCATGAGAACACGAGCAACGTGAAGGTCTGAGTCTAGCACGATGCCTAGGATATAACAGACACTCAAAAATAAATGAATGTTAAATAAGTAGTGATAAATAATAAGTAATAAAGCCAGAGATCAGTACCTAAAAATGTAATTAGTTCTCAGGTTATCAGGTTTTTTCTTTTGCTTGTCTTTTTTTCCTTTGCCTGTCAGTTGGTTGTAGAATAAAGAAAGAAACCAAAGAGTTGAAGAATATTTTATTTACATTTGGAAGTATTTTAAAATAAAGCTAACAAATGTAATCCAAATTTTCTCTAGCCGAAACGTGTTCTAAGGCTGACTTTAATTTGTTGTATATAAAATATGGTTCTTAGAATGTCTTATATCCAATATATATTAAAACAGGCCTTACCTGTTTTTTTAAGGTATCATTCAATTCTTTCAATGCATCAAAAGAGGACCTCAGTCTCTTGGTTTCTTTATTCTTTTCCTTAAGAACTTCAGTTAAGTGTTCAACTTCTGCATCATGTTGCTAGGAGGAGAAAAAAGAAACAACTTTGACCTAAAACTTGTAAGGATTGTATATCACTAATACTATGGAACACGAATTAATTACAAGTAAGAACTCCTTCAATCACAAAACCTTTAATCACCGTATTTAAGCACAAGTGACTAGTGTGGCAAATAATTTATAAAAACCATGCAATCTACCAAGATAACAACAAAACATCAAAGGCATTTACAACATACTTATTAAAACATATTAGCATTTACAAAGTAGCAGTAAGTCTACTTTCTGCTTCTGCTCAGAAAAATCCACTCACACAAACTCACAGAAATAATTTGTTTGACATCATGGAATAATAAAACAATAAAGAATTTCTGATATTCTTCAAGAGATGAGTAAGCTATTTATGGCTTTATAAAGTGTATAATTTACATTACCCTTGAGAAATAAAAGAAATCTTTTATAAAACCAACTAATTTCTTGTCCTCATAAAGCAGCTAAAATTTTTGATGCCTGCTTTTCATCTCAAAACATGTTAAATACATAATACAATTTCTGAGCCCCAAACTATTTGACTCTTCTTAATCAGTTTTAAAAATAACTCAGATCAACTTTCCCTCTAATTACATTTAAATGGGATAGCATGTTTTAGATTTTAAATGTGAACACTTAATAGTTTCACCTTTCACTCTCAACCTACTCACAGTTTTAAAACAAGTCTCTACAGGAAAAAAAAAATTGAATTAATTCCCTTCTTCCAAGTAATGATAGAAATATGATGAAAATAAGGCAATTATCTTTATACTTAATAAAACAGATACACAAATCTAAACAGAGAGAATCAAGAACAAGACTAAAATGGAGAGATCAGAGAATCTAAGCATTCTTTAGCCCTGTGAAAAAAATCCAATATTCTAAGAAGTTAATCTTTGTATGATTTTACTATATTAATTCCTTTAATAACTTAGGATATAGTCACAAATAGTTATTTTTAAAACTAATATTTTCATTGTCCAACTTTTTCCATATCTAAAAGATATAAAAACATACGCATTCCATTTCTGGCACAGCAGGATAAGCTCAATACAGTCTTCTCCCACTGATTACAGCGAAAAGCCCTAATTACATACAACAACTAACTGACAACTGTGAAAAGAAAAAAGGGGAGGACATTGTGATGGGAGAGAACACTTGTAGAAGCAACTCTCAAGGGTAAAGTTTCCTGCATTTTTGTTTTTCCTCTTCTGTCAATATTTTGCCTCAGGGTGGGTCCCAGACACGGAGAAGCAGAACAAAAACTTCCACTAGCTGGGCACAGTGGTACACATCTATAGTCCCAGCCACTCAGGAGGCTGAGGGACGAAGATGACTTGAGGGTGCAATGAGCTATGATGACGTCTGTGAATAGCCACTGCACTCCAGCCTGGGCAACACAGTGACTCTGTCTCTGCAACAATTAAAAAAAATTTTTTTTTTTTAATTTCCACTAAAGCTCTAAAAAATGTCCACTGAAGAATGAGAGAAAACCAGTCTTCCTGCAGGAAAATCAGGAAGAGGGGCCCCGACGAGCCAGAGTGTAGGGAGAATCCCGCCGAAGAGAGATTCAGAGAGGATCCTCTCGCTCTGGTGTTTACGAACCTGTACAAATTGGGCTCACCTTTGAGCCGCTCAGGCACAAGACAGACCAAAAGCAGTAGAGCAAACACTTGGAGAATGGAGCTCAGTTTAAAACCATTACCTAAGTCTTGGCTAACACTTCAATGCCTCTTTACCTGCACAAAAAAGACCCAGAGCACCACAGCAAAAGCTTTGAGAAATGCATCAGGATTTTAAACTGTTACCCAAGTCTCAGACTGACCTTTAAGAGGCACAGGCACAAGACAACTCCACAGCAACACTGCAAAGGCTTTGAAAGCTGAACTGAGATGAAAGCCACTGCCCAGAGGAGGTGAGAAAAAACTGAGGCCTGGCCAGGCACGCCTGTGATTCCAGCAGTTTGGCAGACCAAGGCAGGTGGATTGCTTGAGGTCAGGAGTTCAAGACCAGCCTGACCAACATGGTGAAACCCCATCTCTACTAAAAATACAAAAAAATTAGCCGGGCATGGTGGTGGGCGCCTGTATTCCCAGCTACTCAGGAGGCTGAGGTAGGAGAATCGCTTGAACCCAGGAAGTGGAGGTTGCAGTTAGCTGAGATCGCACCACTGTACTCCAGCCTGGACAACAGAGCAAGACTATCTCAAAAAAAAAAAAAAAAAAAAGAGAGGCCTAAATCTAATTGGGCTGAATGCTTTAAAATCAACATTCTCCAGAGGGTAACAATAGAACCCAAAATCTATACATTAACCAGAAGGTCTTGAATATACCCTAAAAATCACCGAACATACCAAGAACCAAAGAATGTAACTAAGCCTCAAGAAAAAAGACAATCAACAGATCCCAATCTCGAGATGATACAGGTGATACATAGTTTTTAAACTATGCTTCATGAGGTAAAAGTAAATATATATAAATGTAAATATAAACACAGAAATGCTTATGAGAAAAACAAAAATAAATGCTTTAAACAACTTGAAATTTTAGAATGTTTAAATATCAAAAATAAAAATTTCACTAAATGGGCTCAATAGCAACATGGAGATTAAAAAAGAAGTAATGAACTTTAAGATGGATCAAGAAATTATCTGAAGAACACTGAATAAAATAATGGGAAAAAAGGAATGGAACCTCAGAAATCTCTGGGGAAACAGCACAAGGAGTCACTGGAGATCCAGGAGGAGACAAGAAAGAAAGTGGAAAAAATATTTCATGAAATATTGGCTGAAGATTCCCCAAATTTGGCAAAAGACAGACATTTCCAAATTCAAGCTCAGTTAACCACAAACAGAACAAACTGAAAGAAAACTATGTCAAGAAACACTGTAAATAAACTGCTACTGAAAACCAAAGACAAAGAAAAATCATAAAATGATGCTATTAACATGACATTCTGGAAAAGGTGGATGTACTGGGTGGGGGGGGAAATAGGTCAGTGGTTGCCAGGGGCTGAGGCTGGAGGAAAGGGATAGCTACAAGAGAGCGTAAGGGAACTGCTGGTGAGCTGAACTATTCTTGATCTTGATGATGGTTGTGATTACAAAACTGTATGCATTTTTCAAAACTCACAGAAATGTACAACAGACAATGAATTTTACTCCAAGTAAGTCATATGTACAGTAATGTATGTCTTGATATGACGCAAGGTATATTATCCCACTTATATAATATCCTTGTCAAAAATATTTTATCGTTAGGAAGCAATCAGGAAAATCCACAATGTGACATATAAGACTTCTGGCCTGAACTCTTCAAAGAAAAAGCTCACGAAAAACAAAAAAGCTGAGGTTAAGTGCTCTAGATTCATAGAAACCAAAAAAGATACAACAACCAAATATAACGCACGAATCTTGTCTAGTTCCTTGATCAAACAAATGACCCACCCCTACAAACAATAAAAGACATACTGAAGACCAACTGAAAAAGTAAATATGGACTATAAATAAGTTATTTAGTTAGCATTAATTTCCTGATATGCTAATGGTCTGGAGAATGTCTTTATTCTTAAGAGATACTTACTGAGGTACTTAGTGACAGAACCATGATTTTTACAAACTGCTTTCATATGGATCAGGAAAAAGGGGGTGTGTGTGTGTGTGTGTGTAGGTGAGGAGGAGGAAGGGAAGGAGAAATAAGCAAATGTGGCAAAATGTTAGTAACTAGTGAATCTAAGAAGAAAAGAAGAAATATACCACTCTAACATCAAAGGCTATATAGTTACCTCTTTCATAATTTGAAATCTTGTAAGAACCTCTTCTTCCACACCTTTAATTTTACTCAAGGCATTTTCATGTCTGAAAAGCAGTTGTTCTCTTTCGAGTAAAAAACTTTCTCGCTTTTGAAGTTCTTCAGCAAACTTCTGTTGTGCTGCAGTTTCACACTGTATCAAAATGGCAGATTTTAATGCTCTTGAAAAGTCACAAATTCTGCAAATTCTATTCCTATTGGCTAACATTGTGGTTTAACCAAGTGGTTTTCAGGAACACAGGGGTACCTAAGGACAATCTGGATTATAGTAGCTAGACTAGCATAGCAAGTAAACTTGTACAGAAATTATATCTTGATTTTAAATGATAACACACTATAGTAAGAGTCCACTGCGATGATGCAAGAGAACCTGGGGTCCAAAATGGATCAGTGCTACGCAGATTTAGTTCCCGATCCAGTTTAAATTCCATGCTCCACTTCCACATCACAGTCCACCTATGCCCTTCCCTCCCTCACCTTGTTGTCTATCACCTTGGACTGAAAGAATGAGGCCTGGATTAGCACACTGACCATCTTCCCTGGCCCCATGCTACTCAGTTCAGTACCACTGGAGAAAAAAAAAAACAAATCACACACCATGAAAAGTGGCCCCATTGCAAATTCATGGTCTCAATCCTGTACTAGATTCTCAATGCAGTCCAAAAATCTTTTTATATGTTCACAGCCAGCTCTCTCTCCCTCACTCTCCAAAGTGTCTATTTTGAGCCTTCTCCATTCTATTAATTTGGAATACATCATGTCCTATATACCACTCTCTGTGAATAGCCTCGTCTCTAACTTCACAGGGAGAAAAACAGAAGACAAAGTCAAGTCCAAAGAGTCTACTTAACATCCCTACCAAGGTGACAGAGATATCTATTACCTCAAACATTTATTCTTTCTTTGTGTTGAGAACATTACAATTCTTCTTCTCTAGCTACTTTAAAATATACGATAAATTATCATTAACTATAATTTCCCTACTGTACTAGTAAACACTGAAACTTACGCCTATCTAACTGTATTTTTATACCCATTAACTAACCTCTCTTCACCCCTGCTACCCTTCCCCTCCCAGCCTCTGGTAACCACTATTCTAGCTCTATTTCTATGAGATCCATTTCTTTAGTTCCCACCCCACACGAGTGAGAACATGCAATGTCTGTCCTTCTGTGCCTGGCTTATTTCTCTTAATATAATGACCTCCAATTCTATCTATGCTGCCGTGAATGATAGGATTTCATTCTTTTATGGCTGAATAATACTCCACTGTGTATAGATACCACATTTTCTTTATCTGCCAATGGACACTTAGATTGACTCCATATTTTGGTTATTATGAACACAGTTGCAATGAACATGGGAGTGCAGGTATCTCTTCGATACACTGTTTTCTTTTTTGGGGGATATACCCAGCGATGGGATTGCTGGATCATACAGTAGTTCTATTTACAGTTTAAGGAACCTCCAAAGTGTTTTCCACAGTGGCTGTACTTACAAAGTAAATTTTAAAGTCAGATTAAACTATAGACTGATTAAACCAGTTAATCCACTGTACTTCATTTTTTTCTTATTAAACATCTTTATGTTTGCTACAAATGACAGATATATCCTTGCAATCTTGCCTATTCTTTTTTATCCTATAAAGTGTTATATCAAAGGAATCTTCCTAAAACCTTACTTTTTACTCTGACACTCCTTTCCCTAAAAACTTGTAAAATACCTAGCCTGAGTTTTCATTCTTTTCTTTCCTCCAGACAGGCTAAGAAATGCACAATTGGACAATCACTGCTTTTCAGAACACCTCTCATTTCCAATTCCTTATACCTGGGATGACCTTCCCACTATTATCTTTCTCAGTCAAAGACCAGACTAAGTCTCTCCCTAAACTTTTCCTGGTGATTTTAGGCTAAAATAATCTTTTTCTAAAATGCTATGGTAATTACAATCTGAATTATTTTGACAAAACAAGATACTGGTTTTAAAGAAATGCTTAACTATTTCATGTGTTTCCAGTGGGAAGGATTTCAAACAGATACTGTGCATTACATACACTTTTGCTTCCTTCTCTACTTCTCATGGATGCTTAATATATAAGTTAAACTCTTTAGGCTGGGCGCAGTGGCTCACGCCTGTAATCCCAGCACTCTGGGAGGCCAAGCGGAGGCAGATCACCTGACATCAGGAGTTCAAGACCAGCCTAGCCAACATGGTAAAACCCCAACTCTACTAAAAATACAAAAAATTGGCTGGACGGGGTGGCATGCACCTGTAATCCCAGCTACTCAGGAGGCTGAGGCAGGAGAATCACTGGAACCCAGGAGGCAGAGGTTGCAGTGAGCCAAGATCGCACCACTGCACTCCAGCCTGGATGACAGAATAAGACACCATTGCAAAAAAAAAAAAAAAAAAAAAAAAGGAAATACACTTTAGAAACAAAAAAATCCCAAAGGCAGATATAAGAAAATGTTAAGAGTTCAATTTTGATGAGACTTGACAACAGGACTCTTGATATATAAGTACTTAAAACAATAAAGCTAGAGCATCTACTTCAAAAAGCATACTTTATCAGATTTTATTGCTGAAGTAAGGATGGGAAGGGAATCAAATAAAATACAAGACAGTCTAAAACACACACCTACAAATAAAAACGCCACTGTCTCTATTTTATCTCAGCCACTGTATTTTTCCCTTCCTTAGTCCCTATAATTTGAGTTTGTCCCCTTCTGTCCTTGTCTTGACAAACTTATCTAAAGTAATTAAAATGAAATATATTCAAATTTTGTAAGTGCTTGGTTCTTAGAACACAAATATTTCTGAATTCTCAATTCAGTATTTAGTTCTTACCTGCAGTTTCAGATGTATCTGAAATAATTCGTCATATATCTGACTGATCTGACGTGGAAGTAAACTCCGCTTGTCTGATGCTTTAGATTTTGGATAGCTGACAAGTTTCAAAGGAGAGTCACCTGCATCACTACAACACTCAGTCTGAGGTCTCGATGAGGTCGTATTAGTTGGCAGGGCAACTGCAAAGAAAATAACATTTGCATTATAAACTTTATTAACTCATTGTTTCAAATATTTTCAGAGTAACCTTTAGGAAGAGATGCTTTAAATACAAATTATAACATTAACAAGTTTCAAGAGAGACAAAGAATAATATAGTAAGTATGGTAAAGTGGTAACATCGGAAAATGTGGGTGAAGGGTATACAGGAATTGACTGCACTATTTTTGCAACTTTTCTGTTAAGTCTGAAATGATTTCAAAATAAAATACTTTAAAGGACATAAAAAGACACTAATTGCCAAGAAATGGAAAGTAACCTTAGAAACCCCTAATCATGTTCCCCTCTCTCCCCTAAACCAAATTTATCACTAACACAAATGAACGTTAAATGCTGCTTTACTTTGCTGTTTAATGTCCACTACTTACATTTTAAAAGTCCTTGCTTTGCCTGCTTTTATATTTTATATGTAATTATATTAACATAATTTCTATAACCTCTTCCTTTAAACAGGTTCACAAATCTTCACTGTATACCCTATTTTGCAAACACTGCATACAGTGTCCTCCTACAGGTGGAAATTTGAGCTGCTTTGGTTATACAGATGCTACACAGTCTTGTACATGGCTTCTGGTGCACAAGTTTAAGAGTTTCCTGAAGGTAGGCAAGTAGTAGCAAAATTGCTAGATCACAGGGTATATATGCAGTTTCAACTTTACTAGTGATTCCAAATTGTTTTCCAAAGTGGTTGTATTAATTTACTCTCCCAACAGCGTAGATAAGTGAGTTCCTCTTGCTTGATATTCTTGCTAACACTGTACTGTCAGAATTTATTTTCTGCTAACAATTAAGAGTATAAAATGCCCTCGCTCAGTGGTTGCTTTTTTTGTCTTTTTTTGTTTTTTGAGACGGAGTCTCGCTCTGTTGCCCAGGCTGGGGTGCAGTGGCGCTATCTCGGCTCACTGCAAGCTCTGCCTCCCGGGTTCATGTCATTCTCCTGCCTCAGTCTCCCAAGCAGCTGGGACTACAGGTGCCCACCACCAAGCCCAGCTAATTTTTTTGTATTTTATTTAGTAGAGACGGGGTTTCACCGTGTTAGCCAGGATAGTCTCGATCTCCTGACCTCGTGATCCATCCGCCTCGGCCTCCCAAAGTGCTGGGATTATAGGCACAAGCCACCACGCCTGGCCTTTTTTTTTTTTTTTTTTTTTTTGAGAGAGTCCCACTATGTCGCCCAGACTAGAGTGCAGTGGCACAATCTCAGCTCACTCCAACCCCTGCCTCCCGAGTTCAAGTGATTCTCCTGCCTCAGGCTCCCAAGTAGCTGGGACTACAGGCGCCCGCCACCACGTCTGGCTAATTTTTTGTATTTTTAATAGAGACGGGGTTTTACCATGTTAGCCAGGATAGTCTCGATCTCCTGACCTCATGATCCGCCCATCTCAGCCTCCCAAAGTGCTGGGATTAAAGGCGTGAGCCACCACGTCTGGCAGCCGTTCAGTGGTTTTAACTTGCGCTAGACTCACGGAAGCCCCAGCTTTAAAAGGGGAGGGTGAGTGTCTTCCATTATACTTCAGTATGAACAGACAATGGAGAAGCAAAAATAAAACATAGTATGAATTTTTTTAAATGAAAAGCTTCACTTCAGTCAGTTCAGCAAATGCCCTAAAAGTGAAAGGCACATTCACAGAGCTCTACTTGCCTGTTTAGGTTCCCGACTCACCAGTCCCTGGCCTGAACATTTCCTAATTTTGTCTACTTTCAAGTATGAGGTTGGTGCAAAAGTCATTGCGGTTTTTACCATTACTTTTAATGGAGCACAAACAACATTTTCTTTATACCTCATCCCATGTTTTCCACTGGGAAAATCGACCATATAGCAGGAAACACAAGTCCAGACAGAATTATTTTTCATCTTCCTCAAATGCTGAGAATAATGAGACAAAGGAAAACAAAGGAGAAGGAAAAGAGGAAAATGAATGTTGTTGTGTGTAGACCATAATCCTGGCACCGCTATTATCCGTAATATCAACAGGGCAACTCGGAGTCGTGTAGCCCAGAGGGTGAAGGATGCCATTTGCGGTTGTCCAGTCCTTGAAATCCTGCCACAACTATGAAATGCAGCCAGATACACAGAAAACTGCTGGTAGGTCAGTGCCCAGAAAGCCCTACTTTACATAATCTGGAGTATTTTCTCAAAATATTGTAGTCAAATACTATCACAGTCATTTACTCAGTTATTAATTTATTTGGATAAATTTTGAGGGTACAGGAATATTACTGAAAAATAATGAAGTTTAATTTCCTCTGCTCCTTTAATTTAATAATAAGCACAGTAACTATCTCCTGGCTTATAGAAGTTCAGAACACAGAAATATGCAGACTCTTGGGGGCCAGTGTTATTACCAGGAGGAAAGCTTCATGTACTCTATTTGACAAAGTTACTACTTAATTGATTGTTCTAAAATATTTATTTTACCTTTTTCTATTTCTTTAAAAGATTGCTTGGTTATTTTGGAGGTACTAACTCTATAATCATTTTCAATTAACTCTTCTGTTTCCTGTTTCTTCAAATCATGGAAAGAATCCAGTTCATCATCTAGGCTTTAAAACAACAATTGTATCACAGCAATCTAGAAGTTTACTACAGCATTTTAAAAAGATAAAACTGCTTTTCAAACATTAACAGCATAACAACTGAGAAAAAATGCAAAAGCATTTTTTAAACTGCAAAATGTAAACATGTAAAAAGGAAAAATGTAAAAAGTAACAGTCACGGATCATTGATAACCCACTACAAGATATTTTTCTACACATTAAATAGACAATTTAAAATGACATGTACCTACCTGTGGTATACTCTACAGCTGAGGAACACTTTATTTTGACTCCCAATAATCTGTTGTTATTTATAAGGTAGTTTTAGCCAAAACAATGAATGTTTAACGTAAGAAAACTAAACCTAAAGAAGTCAAATAACTGATGGGTGACATAACAAGTAGAAAGTGGAGCAGAACTAGAATCCCAGGTGTTCTCTCCAAAAAGACAATCTGAGTTGAAATTTCTAGAATAGTATTGTTCAAAAGCAATATAACACAAGTCATATAGATAATTTAAAATGTTCTAGTAGCACATTAAAAAACAAATTTTAAAAATACTATTTAATACAGTATATCTAAAAGTTTATCATTTCAACATGTAATCAATGTTAAAAATTATTAAGCTACAACAGGCATGGTGGCTCATGCCTGTGATCTCAGCACTTTGGGAGGCTGAAGTGGGAGTATCTCTTGAGTCCAGGAGTTCAAGTTCAGCCTGGACAACACAGTGAGATTCCGTCTCTACAAAAAAAAATAAATTAAATAAAATAAATTAGCCAGGAGTAGTGGTACACATATGTAATCCCGGCTACTCAGGAGGCTGAGATGAAAGGATCATTTGAGCACAGGAGTTGGAGGCTACAGTGAGTTACAATTATGCCACTGCACTCACAGCCTGGGCAACAGAGCATGACCCCGCCCCCTGCAAATCCACATACACCCACACACAAAATTAAGATATTTTACATTATTTTATCTATGCTTATTTATTTTTTGAGAGGGGGTCTCGCTCTGTCACCCAGGTTGTAGTGCAGTGGCACGATCTTGGCTCACTGCAACCTCCGCCTCCCGGCTCCAAGCAATTCTCCTGTCTCAGCCTCCCGAGGAGCTGGGACTACAGGCACCCGCCACCATGCCCTGCTAATTTTTGTTATCTATGCTAAGTCTTAGAAAGCCCGTGTGTATATGACAGTTACAGCATATGTCAATTCAGACCAGCCCCATTTCAAGTACTCAATAGATACATGCGGCCTGTTGCTACTGTGCTGCACAGCATAGTTTCAGACCAGATCACAACTAGGGGTCCAATGTTATGAAAATCTTCATAGTCCAAAACCTTTAGATTATAGTTCAGAATTATACCCAGGTCATTATTTTAAAAATGATAAAACTCAGTTAAAAAGAAAATAATTTCCATGAATTTATTACCTTAAAAGCAATTTTCACTTTCCTTACCCTACATTCAACATAGCTCATGTCTAAATCCTAAATCTAGATCAACTAGATTTTGTGAGTGCAAAATGAAACAGTAATAACAATAATGATAACAGCTAACATTTAAGTACTTATTATTTACCCAGAACTGTTCAGTGTATTACACAGATTTAACTTATTTAAGAAGAGAAACAGAAAACTGTATTAAAAAAAAGTCAAGCTCCCAAATACTACTTATGTTAGTAACATACAGATAATACTTTAGGTATAATTATTTTTTCTCTCCACGATTATCTCAACATTTCATTTTATATACATATACATCTTTATTTCAAAATGCTTACTCTTTCTTGATACCCATAGCATTTCTTTCTGCCACATATTTTTGGCATTAAATAATATCCAACTTAGATCTTTATTTTACCTTAGCTCCCACTGTTTTTTGTACTTTTTCCCCATAGTAAATAGTATCTTCCTTACAGAATGGCAACTTCTTTTAATCCAGCACTGTAGTTCCCATCTCCCCAGACTGCCTTCTTCAATCTCTCTCTTAACCACCTAAATACAATGTGTACCACACTACCAGACACACCAGAGATAGTAAAATGCTGCTGCCTAACAAAACTTGTATGGCAGTTTTTTTTGTAGTTCCTTTTTTTTTTTCTTTCTTCAGGACAGAGTTTTGCTCTTGTCAACCAGGCTGGAATGCAATGGCGCAATCTCAGCTCACTGCAACTTCCACCTCCTGGGTTCAAGTGATTCTCCTGCCTCAGCCTCTCAAGTGGCTGAGATTCCAGACGCACACCACCACGCCCGGCTAATTTTTCTATTTTTAGTAGAAACGGGGTTTCACCATGTTGGCCAGAGTGGTCTCGAACTCCTGATCTCAGGTGAACCACCCGCCTCGGCCTCCCAAAGTGCTGGGATTACAGGTATGAGCCACCGCACCCAGTCCATAGTTCCTTTTCTAAACATTTTTATTTAAAGAAAGGGAGCAGAGTCTGCATTTGGGTCCCGGATGAATAACCATAAAAATATTTTTTCATCTTTTACATTATATAAATAATTTTCCATTATGCTACACTAAACATAATGCTAGGTCTATGCTTTTATTACAGAGATCCTCAGTAAAAATTAGTAAGTGACTCGCTTCAACTATTTAGCAGGCTCCAGACTGCTTTATACTTGTTCTCAGGAAAGAGCAAAAATGTAACTTGCCCTTTTCGCTTTCTCAGTTTCTTGAGATACTGAGGGGGTAGCAACAGTAAAGTTTCAGGGTACTTTACCAATTCACATTTACGCGCTTGAATAAGCTGCACAATGGTGTTCTACAATGCTTGCTTTCATCAGAATATTTTAATGATGAACCAACTTTATCTCCAGAGTAGATATCCAAATCACCTGTCAACGACAAATAAACCACGAAAGATTACCAGAACAATATATCACAAAATATCTGGCACTGGCCACAAGTCTAAATAATATTAGTTTTAAAATCTTCTCTCTCAAATTTTTTTTTACTTTTCTGAGACTGAGTTTCGCTCTTGTTGCCCAAGCTGGAGTGCAGGGGCGCCATCTCAGCTCAGCGCAACCTCCGCCTCCCAGGTTCAACCGATTCTCCTGCCTCAGCCTTCCCAGCAGCTGGGATTACAGGCGCCCGCCACCAAGCTCGGCTAATTTTTTGTATTTTTAGTAGAGACGGGATTTCACCGTGTTGGCCTGGCTGGTCTCGAACTCCTCACCTCAGGCGATTCGCCTGTCTCGGCCTCCCAAAGTGCTGGGATTACAGACGTGAGCCACCGCGCCCGGCCTCAAATTAAACTTTTGAAACCCCCAAATATACAAAATACTGGCTTACCTGGGGAGGTTAGAGTTCTTCTCTTACATTTAGACTGATCAAAATTTGAAAAATCATACTAAAAAAGAGAAAAGATATTTAATTTGTATCCTAAGACTCAATTTACTGTCTCAAAATATTTCCCTACAAATTATGTATTAATTACAAAGGTTAGAGCGGAGAAATCCTGTAGACACCATCTTAACCAAGTGATCAAAGTTAATATCATCAATAATGTGACAAACCAACATCATGTGCCTCCCCACAGCAGATCACACATCACTCATCTCATGCTCCTGCCAAAAATGCATAATCAATCTAACGAAGAGGCATCCATAGATAAATCTAAATGGAGGAACATTCCAATAAATAATTCTTACACTTTTCAAAAAAACCAATCTTACAGAAAACAAAGGCTGTGAACCTGATCCAGGTTAAAGGCAACAAAAAGCACAATCAAATGCAATCAATGCTCGTTCTTGGATTGGATGTGCACTAGGAAAAAATTTTTCCTATAAAAGGCATTATCGAGATAATTGTTGAAATTTCATATGAACTCAAGATTACCAAATATATCAATTGTAAATTTCCTGAAAATATTACTGTGGTTATTAAAAGAGAACGTCCTTATGCTTAGGAAAAGCACACAAGTTATTTCTATCTAGAGGTAAAGGGGCATGATGCCTGCAAATTACCCTCAAATAGTTCAAAGGGAAAAAACGCGTGTAGGGAAAGAAGGCGAGAAAACGAATGGTAAAGCAAATGTGGCAAAATATTAATTTGTGAATGCAAGTGAGGGTACAAGGGAATTATTGGTACTACGGCAACAACTTTTGAGTAAGTCTGAAATTATTTCGAAATAAGCCGCTTTTAAAAAGCAATTCAGCTGTTTTCTCAACTCCACTCACATCACTGCAAAAATAAAAAAGCTGAATAATACTTTCTCTAACATCACACCATGCCCCGTATACCATGAACACAGAGGCATAGGTGAAGTGGCGACCCTGCGCCCCTGCACCGCAACGCCCGCCCCTCCCGCCCGCTTCCACGAGGCCCGAGCCGCAGCCACCGCGGGAGTGCCGGGGCCGGGACCAGAGCCGCTGCGCGCCCCCAGGCCGGCTGGGCGGAGCACGGGGTGAGCTGCTCCGCAGCAGCAGAAGCCCACCCGCGGACCTCGGAGCGGCGGCTTCACCTCGTCCGGGCAGCTGCCCCCGAGTCCGTAGCGGCTTTTGAGACGCTCCACTACTAAATCCTGCCCCGGAGGCTTGACGACCCTCGGCTCCATAGTACGCCGCAACCGCAGCGGTCTCCCCGGGAACCGCGTTCATCAAACCCGCGGCGCAACGCGGCCGCGGTGCGTCACGACGTGCAAGGCCCCGCCCCCAGAGACACGCAGGGCCGCAGGGAAGGGGCGGGGCAGAACTGGAGAACCCGGAGAAAGCAGCCAGGCTTGACCCTGCGTCCTCCAGGTCTCTCGTGCTATGGCTGCAGACCTCATAACTTGAGTAGTATTGCATCTCCCCGCGCTAGTGCCGCCCCGGCCGCCTGGGTACCACGGGTGGAGGAGCACCGAGGCCCCACACCTGCCTGCAGCGCTCCGCTTCAGCTCCATTTAACCTGTAAGTTTAGTGTGCGTTTGCGCTCACCATAGACCTGTCGCTCCATCAGAAGTGGCCTTTCCTAACTGCCATATAAAAGAAAAACCAAGACTATATCTGAGCCAGGAGTGGTGGTGCGCGTGTAATCCTTGCTGCTTAGGGAGCCTGGGAGTTACATCTACTCTGGGTAACATAACAAGACTCTCATCTCCTAAAAGAAAAAGAAAAAAAAAAAAAAAAAAAAGGAAAGCTGAGCATAGAAATTGCAGATTACCTCACTTTTCCTGTGTTCCATATGGGGTATAACCAGGTATTTAAAAGAATAATTAGAATGTAAGCTCCTTGAAAACAAACTTTTGTTTTTTGAAAAGAAAAAAGCTTTTGCCAGTACCCACAACAGTGCTAACCATAGTATACATCAACCTGAAAACCTGTTAAACAAAACTGAGGGGAACTGTACAACCACTTCATTTCTCATTCATACAATTACAGTGGTGTAATATTTTACTTTTCTAAGTTGTGACTGTCAGCTGCATCTCTGGACTAATAACTCCTAAAGTTTCTGGATTAAAGTTCCCAAATGCCCAAGTTTTATAAAATCTATATACTTAGCAGTTATTATCTGAAAATTACTTAAGCCATACTTTTTGCCATAAAGTACCACTTAAGATGTACAAATAATGAATTACTTTATTCTATCTTTAAGCAGATTTCAATGAGACAATATAAAATCCAGTTTAAAAGGAAAGATACATATCATTGTGGGTTTAGACCACATCAGTGATTAAATAACAAAATCAAAGTCCTTTCCTGAAATGTGACACAAAGACTTTCTCATAAATGCCACAAGCCACTGTTAAGCATCTTTGGAATACTAATACTAGAAAAGTCAGTTTACATGTCATTTTGTCAAATTTTTGGTCAAAGTTTAAAGCTTTTTAATTTGTAACTTTAATGCTTTAGGAAAGCATAGAAATCTGTAAAAAGTCTCTTAAAACGCACTTGCATTGTTAAGAATTTATTCTAAAATCATGACGAAGGCATCAGCTGTCTCAGCTGAAAAGTTACAACACACTTTACATCAGTTTATATTACATAGATTTCCAAATAAGCCAATTTGAAATATTTAGTGTAAACATATGTAATCCATGGTTCTTGAGTAGGTTTATTTCAGGTATCTGGCTTTGTGGCTGAGTGGAATGGTGATGGTATACCATCACTCATTACTCGCACAACATCCCTCCCCTCTTTTGAACAGTTACTTGCTTTAGGATACCCAATTTCCAAATCCCCATATAACAGGGAATAAACCTGTCTTTCCTCACTAAATAAAATGAGGTAATTTCACCAGAAAGAATGTGTTCTTTGGGTGGAAGAGAGTCAGTATTCATAATTGCAATATACAGAATTTTGTGTTCTACCTGGATTCTTTGTAGTTCCATATCGAGTAGGCCAATAAGAACATCCTCTTTTCTTTAGCAATTTGCCTAACATTTGATACAAGCCATTTCCAAATACATTTTCAGTGTATATCAAACTTGAGAAACTAGCTCTGGAAGTTAGGCGGCAGTTTGAATTTACTGCCTCTGAATTGTCTTCCTTTAGAATAACCAGAAGCACAAGTAATGAATTTTTTGAATGTCAGTGGCTCTTATGAATTGTCATTTTATTTCTGCTACAAAATTTACCAGAAGAGGGTACTGCAACAATCCTGTATAAAGCAAATCTTTAACCAAATAACATGGCATAGACTTTCTAAAAATATTCATACTTTATCACAGTAACTACAAGGAAAAATTCAATTTCTATCATCAGAACCAAGCTGCAGTTTCTGAGGTAGTAGAGACAGATGACAGAAAAGTTTAAAACAAAACCCCTAAAGGAAATAGTCAACTTGTTTAAAATGTAAAAATTAATTGAATACCTATGAAAGAGCACAGGAAGCTAGATATTTTAAGGAAGGAAGGTACACTACTTACAAAGTTAACTTGTAACCACACAGGAGGTGTAAAGATTCTAGAGAAGAGCACTTTGGTTAACTCTGTACGTTCTGTGGCTCTACCCATTCATAAATGAGTCTCTGTGCATAAATGAGTACACCAATAGTTAAGATTACCAAATATATTTCAAATCTAAAGTAAAATTATCCAAGTTGTGGTCCCTTTATTCAAATGGTAAGTATATCCATGCAGGAAGTCCAAATATCTTAAAAGGAATTAAAATTAAATTGCATATATCATATTCCTTCAATAGTTTGAGAAGGTCTATTGCTTTTAACAACATTAGTATTATTCCATTTTAATACAAATATGTCAGGAGTACATAAACACAAGTACACCTGAAATACACCAGTGTTTAAACTTTTATTTCACACCATGCAAAGTCAATTATAACATATTAAAAAGTGACAACAGCTATAAGCTGCAATTTTACATCTGTACATCAGAAACGTCCATTTTCAAAAGCTGAACATAATTATCAAATTGTAATAACTAAGCTTCAATTCAACTGCTTATACAGATAAAATTTTCTATGAAACACAATGATTTTATATCTGTCCACATTCTGTGATAGTTATTCTTCGACAAACAGACCCTTTGGGAGAACCAAATGATTCAATTTTTTTCACAGTATCCATGCCATCCTTAACAAACCCAAATACTACATGCTTAAAGTCCAAATGTTCTGCTTTTTTCAGTGTTATAAAAAATTGAGAATTATTGGTATTCTGGCCTCGATTGGCCATGGATAGTAAACCAGGACCAGTATGTTTCACATCAAAATTTTCATCTTCAAATTTATCTCCATAAATGGACTGTCCGCCTGTTCCATCATGTTTGGTGATATCTCCTCCCTGAAAAAAAATGTATAACAAAAGTTTAAAAAATTTTTTCAATTAATAGGAATCCTGAGTAAAATACTAAAATACACACAGAACTCATCGCTACAGGATAAATCCTAAAGCCCAGCTTTCCTGAGTATAATTTGAAACCTAAGAAATTCATATTGTTGGAAAGAAGATGAAAAATGAAAAGGTTTTTCCCATCCCTTAGTCTCTATCTACTAGGTCTCAAGTACTGAAAAATTTAATTTTTTTTTTTTTTTTTTTTTTAGACAGGCTGTCTCACTCTGTCGCCCAGGATGGAGTGCAGTGACGCAAACCTAGCTCACTGCAGCCTTGGCTTCCTGCATGCTCCCACCTCAGCCACCATGTAGCTGGGACCACAGACACCATCACGCGAAATTTCTGTGTTTTTTGTCCAGATGAGATTTTTGCCACATTGCCCAGGCTGGTCTCAAATTCTGGGGCTCAAGCAATCTGCCTGCCTTGGCCTCCTAAAGTGCTGGAATTACAGGTGTGAGTCATTGTGCCCAGCCTAAATTATTTTAGCGTGAAAGTTTTAGGCAGGAGCAGGGAATGGGTAGTGATGCCATGTGATTCCATGTGTGGAAAACCTAAAGAAATCTTAAACAAAACTACAGGATGAGGTCCAGGAAAAACACCCAAATTTCCCACTGGTGTGGTGCACTCTTTAAGACCTCAATTGCGGTATGTACTTAATAATACCTACTTGGCAAACAAAATCCGGAATTACTCTGTGAAAAATGGAATTCTTGAAACCAAAGCCTTTCTCTCCAGTGCATAGTGCTCTGAAGTTCTCAGCAGTCCGAGGAACAATGTTCGAAAATAACTCCATAGTTATCCGCCCTAGAGGTTCACCGTCCGCACAAACATCAAAAAACACCACAGGATTGGTCTCCTTTGATAATTCTGCTACATGTCCTTTCTGGAGCTGCAATAAATTCTGCTGACATTCTTCAAATGTTTTCTTGAAACAATCAGCTACTTCTTTAGTTTTAAATCTCACTGCAAGCTGTTCTACTTTTGCTTCTCCATCTATTAAGGAGGGAAAGGGGAAGGAGTGACCTTAGTGTTAAAATAACTGTTATAAGTTGTTTTGTTATAGATTTTAGAAAAGTCCAAAAAATGGAAAGTACATTTGAATGTAAAAACTCACCAGCATAATCTGAGGCAGTCCAAACTAAAGCATTATTTGAAACATTTAAGGGCTTTAATTCCATTGTTTTAGTAATAACGTGGTTTGCACACACTTTAAAAACCTGGTCTCTTCTCATAAGGATCCGGTAATAGTTCTTCATTGTATGCCAAAGAATCTTTATATCTCCAACACCACGTTCCTTCCACTGACTGACATCCCGATCCCATCTATAAAGTTTGGCTCTCTCTTTAAACAAAATTTCTTCATCTTCTTCTCCAGATTTTACTTCTACCTATAATAGGAGATGAAATACTCTATAAGCTGCTGCTTATAATAAATTCCATGACAAATTTCAAAGATCCAAATTCTTTTAAGGCATTTTCTTTGTGATGACAAAGAGAATTTGTTAATATGATAATTGGTTATATATCTTAGGGCTAGGAATACATCTGATGTGGCTGAGGGAGTAAAGACCTGATTTGTCATTAAATATTTTCTTTTATATAGTATTCATTTTCCCTTTGGAAATTAAGTGCTTTTCTTTATAGGAACAGAGGTTTCAAAAGTGTCTGCTACTGAAGAGAAATATATAAGATACTGAGGTTAAAAATGACAAAATAATTTTCCTAGAACAATGTTCTTGTCCAAAAAACACAGATTAATGTTTATTGAAAGGACTTTCGTGAGTATGAGGTTAATTTTTCCCCAGAATCATGTTATAAAAACAAACATGATATTCTAGAAACATACGAAAAAATTATTTCTTCCCAACAATTACATATAGAATTTACAAACCAATATTTATGTAAAAACTGCAAAAAGATAATTTATACTTAAAGGCTAGACATCTAATAAATAGAGCTTCCATTTCAAACTGTAAACATTCTTAAATGCCAACAATGATACCCTGAGAGATCAAGCCAGGGTAAGTTTTAAACTTAAAAATGAAAAATAAGTTATTAGTAAAAGTTTAATCCCTTAACATTTACCTCTGGTAGTGACACTATTGGTTCAAAATGGATATCTTCATTATGAACTACTTCTTCATCACTACCATCTTCATCTTCACCAACTTTACCAATTGACTGGGTTCCGACTGACTGTGTTCCAAACACAGCCGCTCCAGTATTTGCCCATTGGAAATTTTTATCTGATGAATAAATCAAGATATTTAAACACTGGTATCTATTTTTTACATTTTTCATCCCCCTCTTATTTTATCAATCCTTCTAATTCCCGATGATGTAATATGTACATCAATTTTAAATGTTTAAAACTATATTATTCTAGTAAATTCCTCACGCCTGTAATCCCAGCACTTTGGGAGGCCAAGGTCACCTGAGGTCAGGGGTTCCAGACCAAACCATAGCCAACATGGTGAAACCCTATCTCTTCTAATAATACAAAAATTAGGCCGGGCGCAGTGGCTCATGCCTGTAATCCCAGCACTTTGGGAGGCGAAGGTGAGCGGATTGCCTGAGGTCAGGAGTTCGAAACCAATCTGACCAACATGGAGAAACCCCATCTCTACTAAAAATACAAAATTAGCTGGGCATGGTGGCACATGCCTGTAATCCCAGCTACTCGGGAGGCTGAGGCAGGAGAATCACTTGAACCCAGGACGCAGAGGTTGCAGTGAGCCGAGATGGCGCCACTGTACTCTAGCCTGGGCGGTGAGAGGGAAACTCCGTCTCAAAAAAAAAAAAAAAAGCCAGGCGTGGTGGTATGCGCCTGTGGTCCTAGTTACTTGGGAGGCTGAAGCAGAAGAATCGCTTGAACCTGAGAGGTGGAGGTTGCAGTGAGCCGAGATCGCCCCACTGCAGTCCAGCCTAGGCAACAGAGCAAGATTCTGTCTTAAAAAAAAAAAAAAAAAGTTAGCGGTGTGTGGTTGTGGGTGACTGTAATCCCAGCTACTCAGGAGGGCTGGGGCAGAAGAATCGCTTGAACTTGAGAGGCAGAGGTTGCAGTGATCCAATATCACCCCACTGTACTCCAGCCTGGGCAACAGCAAGACTCTGTCTTACAAAAAAAAAAAATTAGCCGGGCGTGGTGGTGGGTGCCTGTAATCCCAGCTACTCAGGAGGCTAAGGCAGGAGAATCACTTGAACTTTGGTGGCAGAGGTTGCAATGAGCAGAGATCATGCCATTGTATTCCAGCCTGGGTGACAGAGCAAGACTGTCACCAAAAAAAAAAAACAAAAACCTTCATACTGGGAGTACAGAATACATTTGTTATTGTTTATGCTTAGAGATACAAAGATAACACTGTCACTGCTTTGGATAAACTTTGTAATACTAAACTACACAAGGACTTCCAGTAAAGAAGTTAAGTTCTTTACCTACTTCTAAAATTTCAAGTATTCACCTTGACATTTTGTAAACTTAGCTCAGCAGGCCAAACCTGCTACTTCCAAATTAGCCACAATAGCCTAAACATGTTTATAATTTCTGCATCTCTACTTCTTCCTGAAGAAGCTAGTGTAGATTTCTTGGCTGGGCTGGTGGATAGCAGCCTTGGGAGAACCTCACTGACTTCAACTGCCCAAAGGGTATTAGACTGTTAAACATCCTACTTCTGTGTGGGGGAACAATGATGGTCTCTCTCTTGCATACCTGCAAGAAGGTGAGAACTAGAAACTTCTCCATCCCACACCTCAATTTAGATGACCAAGTCCCCACTATCTTAGAGGAAAGAAACACCTCTCAACTTTTCATCACTTGCTGAATCACTGTCTTAAAGAACCCTACACCTTCTGCTAAAAACTCTTAAGAAAGAAAAATGTCACAGGGTCCATAACTCAGTATCTTAAAGAACACAATAAAAAACTCTCTTTAAGAAGGATTTAATGGAGGGGGAAAAAAACGTTTTTAAAGAGGAGAGAGGGAGGGCCAGGTGTGGTGGCTGAACACCTGTAATCCCAGCACTTCAGGAGGCCGAGGCGGGCTGATCACTTGAGGTCAGGAGTTCGAGATGAGCCTGGCCAACATGGCGAAACCCCATCTCTACTAAAAATACTAAAAGAATTAGCAGGGTGTTGCAGCACACACCTATAATCCCAGCTACTCAGGAGGCTGAGGCAGGAGAATCACTTCATCCTAGCAAGCAGAGGTTGCAGTAAGCTGAGATCTGCGCTACTGCACTCCAGCCTGGGTAACAGAGTGATCATCTCAAAAAAAAAAAAAAAAAGAGAGACAAAGACAAAAATTCTTAAGGACATAAAACAATTGTATTGCAAAGGAATGATCCGAGAACAAAAATCACAGGTTGCATGGGGACTTCCTGAGACCAGTAACCACTGATCTGGATGAGATACCAACTTAGGGGCTCAAAAATAACTGTTCAGGGCCAGGTGCAGTGGCTCATGCCTACAATCCCAGCACTTTGCAGGGCCAAGGTGGGAGGACTGCTTGAGCCCAGGAGTTTGAGACCAGCCTGGGCAACATAGTGAGACCTCTGTCTCTACAAAAAATGCAAAAATTAGCTAGGCATGGTAGTACACACCTGTGGTCCCCGCTACTTGGCAGGCTGAGGTGAAAGGATTGCTGAAGGGCCCAGGAGGTCAAGGCAGCAGTGAGCTGTGTTCATGCCACTGCACTCCAGCCTGGGCAACAGAGTGAAATCCTGTCTCAAAAACAAAAAAACACAAAATTGTTCAGCAACTTTTTTGTTGAAAGCAAAAATTTAAAAAATAACCCCAAGGGACATGTGGCAGAAGAATTCAAAATTCTTTCAAAATAGTGGTTCTCTACCCTGGGAATACATTAGAATCAACCATTTGTAAAAATATGTATAATATATCAGTATCTGGGTCTCACAGGTCATAAGGGGGTCTACAGTGATGTTACTGTAAGTGAATAACTAATTCAGCAAGCTTTGAGACATTAGAGAAAATAAGATTGAATCTCTAAATTATCTGGAAATTAACAAAAATATAAAGATTCCCTATGAAAACCTATGGATACAAACAAAACTGACTGCAGGGCATTTACAGTTTCAAATACTATTTTTAACAAGCACAACCTAAATTAACTAAAGCGTTCAATACACAAGAGCTTGGTGAATAATCTCACTAAAAATGACAAGTGGCAGTGAGAAGTGAATGTCAATGCATAAGGCTTATTTAGGCATGGTTTTCCTCCTGATATGTATTTTCTACTTTACACTTTAGTGTCCAATATTGACATAATACTTCAAAAAGGCTACACTGATTAACAAGGAGCCTATCTATTTTTATTTGGGATTTTTTTGTGTAAGTGTACCTACTATATTGCTTATTTGCTGACACACTACCCTTTGATTTCAGGCTATTTAATAAATTAAAACAAAAATAAATAACATCAGTGAAGCCCACGAATTCCAACATAACATCACATCTGAAGGTAATTCTAAAAGTTTTATGTGTTTCTACAGGTGGCAGGAGCTGTGAAAAAAGTGCAAATATGGAGGAGGAAAGAACAGAATTCTGAACTGCATTAATCATTTAAGCATATATCCTCAATAAAATGTATTCCATAAATCAAACACCTTGTACTAGAACTATTTAAGTGGTGCTATAAAGAACAATGTGAAAGATATTACAAGAATGAGAAAATACAATGAATGGTCTTATACTGGTAAACCCGATACAATCAGGGAAATGGATTATTTTCTAGAAATGTTACCAAAATGGATTAAAAATAGAAACTCCACTAAAGAAGATGGGCAAGCACACCAATTATAAACTTAGCACAATAAATTAGCACAACCCTAATACTGAAATCCAAAGATAGTACAGAAAACTACAAAATCATATCCTTAAAAAGTAATAAACTCACAAATCCTGAAATATTAACAAATCAAATCTGAAAGTATAGTTAAAAGAATAATGACCAAAGTCAGAGTCATTCCAAAGCTCGAAAATGGTTCTGCATTTCAGAATGGGGAGGACTATCAGCTTGGCTTACATAAAATTTAGAGAAAATTCTTATGATTATGTTGATGTCAAATAATAATAAAGTGTAGAAGCCCTTCATTATTAAAACACTAAACAAACTGGGGTGTAAGGGAAGAAACTTCTAATTTAGTTACATACTGCAACAAAAAACTAGTTTTTCAGTTGTGCTTGATTCTGTAACAATGTCATTAAAAGTCTCTCCTCTTCATCTTACCTTTAGAACCAAAAGCAAAATCTCCAGAATTACTGGAAGCCAAGTCTGCAAATGAGAGCCCTGTGCTACTTCCAAATCCAAATGAAACTATTTTGCTTTCCCCTGGCAAAAGAAAAAACAATTTACTATTTCATTTGTGCTGAATATCAAAGCTTTACCCAGGACCTAGAGAGAACAGTAGAGCCTTGTATACTCTGGGATGAGGGGAGTTATTTCAATTCTGACAAGTTACAAAATACATCCAATTCTGAGCTGCTTCAGTATTACTAATTTTACAGGTGCTATTCACAAAGAATACTACAATACTACACCAAATGCAAATGCATGCCAAAACTTATTTTTTATAAATGAGATGTAGCGCTATCTATATTACACCAGATAATAAACTACCATTTCTGCTCTATGGAGCCTACTATACTCCAAAGCAAGCATTCAATCAAAGGCAGGGTTTTAGGAAACATCTGTATAAAAACTTTTTGTGTTCTGTACTATAAGCTCATAAAAACCAAATGTCTCATTGACACTTCGTCATAAGGACTTTTGGGGTCTTCTCTTAATTCTGCTGATGTGAAGCTGCATGATCTCTGAAAGCCCCATGCCTTATTTTCCTCATATGAAAATATATGAGGCTTTAGGTATGAAGTCATCTTCTTCTTTTAGCACATTAAGACTCTCAAATGCCTATAAATGTAGTATTTGTGACACTGAAGGCTATTTCTTTTTTTAAAAGTAGGTAATATACACAAAGCAATACAACTTAAACTTCCCACTTCCATCCCCAAAATCGAAATGAAAGAGACAGCAATACCAAATATGTTACTGTAACTGAATAATTAATTTAGCAAGCTTTGAAACTATTAGAGAAAAGAAACATTAAATAGTACCATAAAACTTTCTTAAATCCCTATTATATTTCTACAATTTCTTCATAATTAAAACACTTTGAATATGCTTGAGTGATAATATAATTCAAACAATATTTAAATGAAAACGCTATCACAAAGGAAATTACATGTAACAACACTCTTGTCTTTTAAACTTAGGAAAATAGGTCAGAGTCATAATGCTTTGTATTCCCTAATAACCACAACTCTATCAATAAAAACATATTTGTTGGCAAGACAATACAATTTTTCTGATTATTATTACTACTACTACTAAGATGCCCCTTTATATACACATCAAAATTTGTTTTAAAGGGAGTTTTCAGGATCTGCCTTTAAAAGTCTATTTTCTCAAATATAAATAAGGTGTCCCTTATGTAATACATGATAAACATATATCAAGTTTTACCTTGGCTTGTAGAATCTGTATCAAGTTCCTTTCTAGTTGACAAATCTACAGGTTTGTCCATAGTTTCAGAGGAAACAGATGGTGAACTAATGGATTTGGTAGTAGAATCAGGTTCTTCAGATTTACAGAAAGAAGGTACCATCACTTCAGTCCCACCTGTATATACACTGTCAGTTGTGCTAGTTATTTCTTCTGTCTGAGATTTCTGCAAAGAGGAAGTCACAAAACACTATGCCACTTAAATGCTAAATTACAAAAATGACTATATAATCTATTTCAAAGGGAACTGAGAACTTGGGCTTCTGGAGAAGACAGAATAAAAACACTTTACCCTATCTCTCCCCAAAACCTACAACTAGATGCCTAGACTGAAACATACAGAGCACCTCTAAGAAGCCTTGGAAAGGTGGATAAAAACAGGAAGAAAAAGGATCTTGGGACCAGAGAGATAATCTGGAGGTTAAGATCCACGTGGAGTTTCTCTGCCACTCCTATAACCCAGCCTGCGTGCTACAGCAGCCAGAAAAAACTGGAACTGCCAATGGCACAATGTCAACAAAACAAGAGACTCTACTTTCTTCTCAAGTACACATGAGACATTCACCAAGACAGACCTCACAACATTTATGAGAACTGAAATTATTCAAAATGTTTTCATAAACCATAAAGGAATTAAACTAGAAATCAGTAAGAGAAAGATATACGGAAGGAAAATCACCAAATATTTGGAAATGGCACAGTAGCATCTAATGTACAGATCACAAAGAATGTCTCAAGGAAAATAAGAAAATATTTCGAACTGCATGAAAGAGAAAATACCACATATTAAAACTTGCCAGTTGCAGACAGGAAGTGCTTAGAAGGAAACTTACAGTATTAAATACTTATACTAGAAATAAAGAATGATCTTAAATTCGTAATTTAAGCTTTTTTAAATTAAGAAACTAGGCCGGGCACAGGGGCTCACGCCTGTAATCCCAGCACTTCGGGAGGCCAGGGCAGGAGGATCATTTGAAGTCAGGAGTTCGAGATCAGCCTGACCAACATGGTGAAACCCCGTCTCTACTAAAAATACAAAAATTAGCCACGCCTATAATCCCAGCTACTCAGGTGGCTGAGACACGAGAATTGCTTGAACCCAGGAAGCGGAGGTTGCAGTGAACTGAGATCATGCCACTGCACTCCAGCCTGGGAGACAGAGCAAGACTCTGTCTCAAAAGCAAAAAAAAAAAAAAAAAAAAAAAAAAGAAAAGAAAAGAAACTAGACAAAAGAGCAAAATAAACCCGAGGCAAGAAGGAAATAATAAAGAAGAGAAATAAACAGTATTTTTTAAAACTTAAGAAAACTCCAGACATGGTTTCATTGGTGAAAACAGCTCAACATTTAAAGGGAAAATGGCACCAAGTCAACACACTCTCTTCCAGGAAACAGCAATACAGAAAATGCTTCTCAATTCATTTTATGACACCAGTATTACCATTTTTCAAAGAGGTGGTTTCACTATGTTGTTGTTCAGGCTGGAGAGCAGTGGCTATACACAGGCACAATCTCAGCGCACTGCAGCCTGGAACTCCTGGACTCCCAAGCAATCCTCCTACTCCTCAGCCTCCCAAATAGCTGGGACTACACACACACATCACTGAGCCCAACCAGCATTACTCTTACATGGAAAACAAAGACAGTTTCAGAAAACTACAAGTATCCTGATAAATATAAACCCAAAAATTTATAACAAGATTTATGCAAATTGAACGCAACCACATATCAAAATTATACCCTGACCAAGTGAAGTTTACCCTGGAATGCAAAGTTAATTTTCTGAACATTTGAAAATGCAATGTCATTCACAGATTTAATAAAAAGAATCACGATTGTATCAATAGTTAAAATTTTTGACAAAAAGGTAAAAACGTTAGGTGATGATGTGTCAGTGTAGATTCATCAACTGTAACAAATGTATAAGCTTTTCTTTCCATAGAAATTTTAGAATTCACTTATGTATATCCATAAAGAATTCCTGGCCGGGCACGGTGGCTCACACCTGTAATCCCAGCACTTTGGGAGGCCGAGGCGGGTGGATCACAAGGTCAAGAGATCAAGACCATCCTGGTCAACATGGTGAAACCGTGTCTCTACTTAAAAAATACAAAAATTAGCTGGGTATGGTGGCGCGTTCCTGTAGTCCCAGCTGCTCAGGAGGCTGAGGCAGGAGAATCACTTGAACCTGGGAGGCAGAGGTTGAGGTGAGCAGAGGATTGCCCCACTGCACTCCATCTTGGCGACAGAGCGAGACTCCATCTCACCCAAAAAAAAAAAAAAAATTCCTGGAGGGGTTTTGACTGGTATTGTATTAAATCTATAGATTAATTTTGGAAAACTGATATTCTAGTTATTTTGAGTTTTCCAATCCAGGAACAGTATATCTTTCCATTAATTTAGATTTTTTATTTCATCAGTGTTTTGTGGCTTTTGGCATATAGCTCTTGTGTAGAACAAAATTAAAATTCCTTATTTCCTGGCCATAGCTGATTTAGTCTAGACCCCTCAACCCATTTAGTAGCCACAACCCATTATTACTATTTCGTAAGAACATTCTAGGTCAGGCGCAGTGGCTCACACCTATAACCTCAGCACTTTGGGAGGCCCAGGCGGGTGGATCACCTGAGGTCTGGAGTTCGAGACCAGCCTGCCCAACATGGTGAAACCCCGTCTCTACTAAAAATACAAAAATTAGCCAGGCAGGATGCCACCACAACTACTCGTGAGGCTGAGGCAGGAGAGTCACTTGAACCTGGGAGGTAGAGGCTGCAGTGAGCCACGAGCATGCCATTGCACTCCAGCCTGGGCAACAAGAGTGAAATTCTGTCTCAAAAATAAACAAGTAAGAACATTCTAAATTTACTGCATCAACAAAAGCAATGGAACTAAAAGGAAAATTTATTAGAGATATTCTTACTTGAGCTTCCTGAACTTTTTGAAGCTCTGATTGAAAGTCTTCCCCATTTCCATTGTCTTCATCAGTATCACTACAGACTCCACAAAAAAATGTAGGTGGAAGTTTTAACGTATCTGCTTTTGCCTTCTCTTCAACTGTTGGTTTCTTTTCCCAAACAATAATACATTCTTTCTCATTATCTGAAAAATCAGTACAACACAAGCAAACGAAATTAGATGAAGCCCAACTTCTCTACAACAATGGTAGTCATCAATATAATCTACAGACCCAGGTAACAAGACCTGTACATGCTAATGAAAAACAAGGACCACCCAGAAAAGAATATTTTTCACCTAATGTTAAAGTATTTTAAATCACCATGGGCATAGTAAAATTGATAATTATAGAAATTATCAGTCTAGGTTATTCCTTCTAAAGAGAAGACTTGTTAAAAGCAGTATAAATGTCCTTTACATTTCACATACCTGCTGTATTTTCTTCCAAGGGTCTACATTTTTCTGAGCCATCCAGATACAGTTTTCCATTAAGTTTCTTGACAGCTGTTTCGAAATCTTCATCTTAAAATACAATTGATTAAAAGAATTTCTAGTTAATTTGGGGGGTTTTCCTTGCTTAGGGACTATCTCCAACTTCACCCTTTCTCCCTCTCCCCATTTGAATTGCAGTCAATTTTGCCAATTTTATATCCTTAATACCTCTCTTACTGCTAGAGCTTTAGCTCAGCCTCTCATCTTGTTTGAGCTGCTCTCATTTTAACTCATCTTCCAATCTCCTTGTCCCATAATCCAATGCTGTATACCACTGTCCAACTGATTCTATTGAGACTTTTATTTAACTGCTCAGCTTAAAAAATGGCATACAAAGTTTTCCATTGGAACCTTGTCTGCCTTATCTCTCTCTTCCACATCTTTAAGACTCCAGAAAAATTATGATTATTTTAAATCCCCTCAAAACATGTGCCTGGCACATTAGCCATCCAAAAAATCCTTGCTCAATGATCACAGTCCTTTTGATCCTTATATCCATTGACCACTTACACATACATTTAGGGTGAATATACCTGCAAGGATATTAGTGATAAGTTCTAAGAGGCAGGCTTAAAATAATTACACCACACTCCCAATTTTACTAAGATTAGCAGGAACACAGTGTTTTTGAAATAACAAAAGTTTTACCATCCTCCTCTTCTTCACTAACATAATCTGGTCTATTCTTGTAGCAGAAGAAAGTTGGAGGAAGTTTCAGTTTGGTTGCAAGGGCTTTCTGCTCAGCGGTTGGAGTTAGTTCATATACAATGAGAACATCATCATCTGAGGGAGAATCCTCAGGTTTTTTCTTCTCTTTTGCTGTAACACCAGTCAAAAAAATTGACAAAGGTAAGGTATTAAGTATTGACATTAATACTCTTAACTGAAAATAAAAACCATAGAACTTGTCTGCAGGTTAAAACAGCATACTGATAAAAAATACATATACTTTGATGCAGAGATGTATGATAATCATGAATTAGAATTAGCATCCTGATTTAGTGTTCTACCAAAAACCCTTAGTGAACATAGAATCTATTTAAAACCAAAGAAAACAAAAAAGTCTTGTGTTTACTTAATAGTTATTGAAAAGAATTACTACTAATTTCTAGAATTTAAAAAGGTTAAAAATTTGAAAGTGTTGCCTAACTATACTTAGCATACAATAGGTTTATGAAAATATCCATGCATTTGCAGCAACTAAAAAACATCTTAAAGAAAACATAAGCAAGTATTAGTAGACATATGAAACTAATCCAAAGCCAACTGTGATTAGTTCCTGTAAGGAAAGTTAACAATTGCCAAGAATGGAAGGTGATTAGAGTTGCATCTACTTTGTCTACATTCAAGCATGATACTAGATAAAATTAAATAAAAACTGTTACTCTATGGGTAACTAACACTATAAAATCTAAGATGATTCATATGGCTGAAAACCACCCATCTCCAGCCACCATCAATGCAAAGGGCAAAAAATTAGAAAGAGAAAAAACTTCTATATGCAACCTGTTCTGATCTATTAATGTAAAGAAGAATTTCTGGCTAAAGGAGTTTAATAAAGTAAGCCGGTCAAGAAGCATGCCATGTATACCAACTGGTGATAGGGAAACATTCTGAGAGCTATGCTGTCCAATATGGTAGCCTAGCAACATTCTATTAAAACCTTACAAGGTGGCTAGTCCAAATCAAGACATGCTAATACTAAGTGTAAACACACACACTGCATTTTGAAGACTTAGTGAAAAACAATAATGTAAAATATCAATTTTTATGTTAATTAGAAGTTAAAATATTTTGGATATCATGAGTGAAATCAAATATATCAATAAAATTACTTTCATCTGTTTCCCTTTTTAACTGTTTCTTTTTATTCTTTTTAATATGGCTACTAGAAAATTTATTTATTTAATTTATTTGAGATGTGGTCTTGCTTCGTCACCCAGAGCTGGAGTGTAGTGATGTGATCATAGTTTACTGAAGCCTGGAACTTGTGGGCTCAAGTGATCCCTCTGCCTCAGCCTCCCAAGTAGCTGGGATTATAGGCACAAGCCTGCACCAAATGACAATTTTAAATTACATACACAGGTTATATTTTATTTCTATTGGATGACACTGCTCTGGAGAACCAGCGCCCTTCCTTTCACAATGTTAAATTTGTCCTTCTCCTTCATTATAAACAAAAACTTAGTATCATTTCCTAGCTAGGAGAAGTAACAGTACACCGTAAGATAAAGGTTCTTATTCCAGTTCTGCTATTACTCAGTAAAGACACCTTGGGTAAATGAGATAGCCTCTCTTGGCCTCAGTTTACTCATGTCTAAAGTCTTCATTTCTAAGGTGCCTTGGGACAATGACATTATCAGATTCAAAACAGAATAAGGCTCTTTGTTCTACAGTAGTGTATAGACACATTCGTTCTTAGGTCAGGGATTCCTAACCTAGAGCTCACAGAAACTGTATGCAAGTATACATCCACTTTCGAAACTGTATGCTAGTATACATCCACTTTTAAGTTCACTTTTCATATTTCTCAAAGACTGTATCTTTAAAAATAAAAGATTAAGAGCTACCTTAGCCAGTAATAAAACTGGTATACTTAAAAAAAATCAGAGATTGTTACTTTATCATTGTACTTGTTTGGCATGGCTAAGATGTGTTACTGGTCACTAATGGTGAGATTTCATTTCCCTAACCTTTCTAGAAGGCCTTCCACAGACCCCACTTCTTGTTCCACTCTAGTAGCCACACTTCTTCTTCTTTTTTTTTTTTTTTGAGACGGAATCTCGCTCTGTCGCCCAGGCTGGAGTGCAGTGGCTGGATCTCAGCTCACTGCAAGCTCCGCCTCCCGGGTTCCCACCATTCTCCTGCTTCAGCCTCCCGAGTAGCTGGGACTACAGGTGCCCGCCACCTCGCCCGGCTAGTTTTTTTGTAGTTTTAGTAGAGACGGGGTTTCACTGTGTTCGCCAGGATGGTCTCGATCTCCTGACCTCGTGATCCACCCGTCTCGGCCTCCCAAAGTGCTAGGATTACAGGCTTGAGCCACCGCGCCCGGCCGTAGCCACACTTCTAAAAATGATCTGTGCAACATATATAATACACAAGCTGTAGAATGCTGGCTGTTAAAAATGGGGTCCATTTTCAAATACATTTTTCTAAACCATGCACAAAAGAACAGCCCTACAGGGACACTCTTCCATATTGTATACATGCCGTTGCCAATACATTTGAATACTGGCAGACGTTAGTGGCTAAAGATAAACATTAGATAAAACATAGGTCTTCATTGAGCAGACTTGAAATAACAGAGTAATGAAGTACATTACAAATCAGCATCCCAGTATATTTTAAAAAACAAACCAACAATAAAGGATGTCATGCCACCAGTCAAAAGGTGCTTTGCTTAAACTGGCATTCTTTAACATGCATGTTGTAGTGTTAAGTACTTAATTTCATACAGCCACAGTTATTAATACTTTGCTAAGGGCTACCAGCTGCTAAAAACTGCTGTTATCTCATACTGAGAATGCTAGTTCTATACCTTTGTTCTCAGGCTGTGAGGAAGGGGTGCTAGTCCAAAAGGCCATGGGATTAGATTTAAAAAGGCTAAAATTAAATCCTAGAAAATAAAGAATATTTCATTTTTTAACATTTTGGGAAACAAAATGAATATGCTTTTAAAACATAAAAAGCCAGAATCCCTCAATTTATACCACCAATCTGATAGTCTTATATATTCATTTACCCCTGTAGTTTCATTCTTTGCTCATTTAATAAATGAGCAAGACTAACATACAACATATAAAATGAGAACATCTCAGTATCATGTTCTTTTTTTTTTTTTGAGACAAAGTCTCACTCTGTCACCCAGCCAGGCTGGAGTGCAGTGGCATGATTTCAGCTCACTGCTACCTCCATCTCCTGTGTCAAGTGATCCTCCTGCCTCAGTCTCCTGAGTAGCTGCTAATTCTAGGCACGCACCACCATGCCCAGCTAATTTTTGTATTTTCAGTAGAAACAGGGTTTCACCATGTTGGCCAGGCTGGTCTCGAACTCCTGAGCTTAAGCGATCTGCCTACTTCAACCTCCGAAAGTGCTGGGATTCTAGGCATGAGCCACTGTGCCCGGCCTCAATATCATGTTTTCTGAGTGACAAACTGAACAAATGAAAATGAAAACTTTAAAAAAAGACTCACGTTAACGCGCATGATTCAAGCATGAGTCCGTACACTGTACTGAGTTCTTTTGCTCTGCCCTAGCATGACAGAAGTATCTTCCAGTTACTGAAATGTCTTAAACTAAGTTCTGTTGCTCTTTGAAACCTCACCGTGAACTTATTAAGGGAGAAAAATATATTGCTCAAATATTTTGGGGGTGTTCACAAAGCATCGTTTATATCCCAACATTAGTATTCTACAAAGAGTGCATCAAGCTAAACATTAAAAGAAAAATTGTGCTTAACTTTAACAACAAAGTACTTACCCTTTTCTGGTGTTTTAAATGTGTAATTGATTGAAGATTCTTCCGTTGGAAAGGAAGCAAAGAGATTTTTGACTTTGCTATCTGAAGACTGTTCGGTATCAGAGTTCTTTGACAGTTCACATTTGTTAGGTTCCACTTTGCTTTCAGATCCACTCTGGGCTACTGAACTAGTTTCGCTATTGTTACTTTTCAAAGGTGCATTAAAACTAAATCCAAACAAAGACCCAGTGGCTGAACTATTGCCAAATGCAAATGGTTTTGATTTTTCACTACTAAAAATGCTTTTAACAGACTCTGAACCAAATACAAACTTTGGAGGAGAAACCACTGCTTTTGTTGTTGTTTCAGATGTGCTAGACACTTCAACTTCTGAAGTTGCATCTGCTACATCATCACCCTGAATAACATCTGTCCTCTCTCTTGTGGTCTCTTCTAATACAGCTACAGCAATTTTGCCACATGGTGACTCTCTGGGAGTGCCTGACCGAGAAACATGAGGTGTTATCAAAGAATCTTTTTCCTGGGCTGTTTTTGCTTCATCAAAAATTTTCTTAAATGAGTCTGCAACATCCTGTAGTTTAAAACGAACAGCTAAATGCTCTACTTTTCTTTCTCCATCTGCAAAATCACATGCAGTCCACACCCATACTCTTTCTGTCCCTTTCATATTTTGCAAAGTCATGTCTGGAGTTATTCTGTGATTGGCACAAAGTTTTAATACTTGGTCTCTTCTCATCACTATACGAACTTGCTTATTATCATAATTCTGTAAAATCTTTATATCACCAATGCCCCTTTCTTTCCACTGACCAACATCTTTATCGTATCTGTAGAGTTTTGCCCTGTGACTAAAAACAACTTGTTCATTTTCCTCACCACTGGATACTTCAACTAGATCAGGTAAAGGAACAACAGGTTCAAAGTACTGTCCATCTCTCTCTTCTTCTTGAGTAACATCAGATTCTTCATCAGTGCCAACTGATGTCCCACTCTGATTCAACTTGGCAGGAGACTTAGATGGACTCAAAGCAGATTTAAAACTGAAGTTAAATCCTGTTGTTGACTCACCAAAGCGGAAAAGATTTTTTCTCACAGGGCTACTTGCCAATGGAGAAGCATGTACTGAGCTACTACTAACACTATCATCCAAAGCATCTTCCCTTAAATCATAGTTATCCCATTCTAATGTGGGCCCAGTGTTTTCGGGATTGGGTTTTATTGTTGTGTCTGAGGCACTGGCAGAACCTGTACCTGAATTCTTATTCTCTTCTTCAGTGACTTTTGTTTGATCATTTGTCAAAAATGTCTTGAAATCTTTCAGTCCACTCTTCATTTCTTCAGCTCTCTGTATTAACTTGGCAGCTCTGCCAGTATCTACAAGTTTATGGGGAGTTTGAAGTGGTATGTCTAACAGAAGCCGCTGGCATTCCTCAAACTTCTGCTTGAATTCTTCAGCCAGCTCTGGTGTTTTAAATTTTGCTGCCAACTGCTCTAGTTTGGCATCACCATCAGAGAAATCACTGGCTAACCACATCCATGCTCTGTCTGATCCAGAGAGAGGCTTCAGATTCATCGTAGTCGTTATCCAATGATTAGCACACACTTTTAGTACTTGTTCTCTTCGCATCAGCATTCTTAGTTTGCCATTGACCTCATTTTTGAGAATTTTTAAGTTCCCCAAGCCCCTTTCTTTCCACTGACTTATCTCGGCATCAAACCTAAATAGTTTTACCCGCTGTGAATACAAAACTTTTTCATCTTCTTCTCCTGTTACAAGTTCTACTTTTTCAGGCATTTGAACTACTGGTTCAAAATGGATGTCATCACTGTCCTCAGTCTTATAGGCATCATCATCTTTCTCAAAGTCACCAGAAGTGTTTGCTTTATCGGCCATTTTACCACATTGTGATGAGAATAATTTTTCTCCAGCACCTGAAAATCCCTTGAAATTGGGGTCTTTTTTGCCAAACTGAAATCCTTCTCCTGAGGTTGATTTTGCAAGATCTGCAAATGTAAAAGTGCTACTTGTTTGACCAAAAATCACACCACTACCATTCTTCTGGCTACTAATATCCTGAGCCTGGAAGCCAGAATCATTTTCAAGAGGTTTTTCACTTTTCTTTTCTTGATTCCCTGGTTCCGAAATGCCAAATTTAAATCCATCAGCAGACACAGGGATGGAAAATCCTTCTTTGGTTGACTTAAATTCTGTATTAGAAGAACCCTGAAACATAAATGAAGGTGAATTTTCTTGATCCACATGCCCAAATTTGAATCCTTGCTCTGTATTGCCAAACTTAAAAGCTTTTTCTGAGAAATTACTTTTAAATCCTGTTCCCACCTGACTTCCAGAAGAGTCATGCAACTTCGTTTCTGAGCCCAATGTGAAAGCTGAAGGAGCTTCTGCAATAGGTTTATGAGATGGTTTAGAGGCATCACAAGCCACACATGTTAAGGAAGAACTCTCATTTTGTACACAGCAAACGCTACAATCCCACTGTCCTTTCTTGATGAACATTCCTTCAAATCCACTCTTTGGAGCCTTGCTTACCTCCGAAGAGGTAGGTGTTGAAATTGCAGTTGTTTGATTTTGTTTACTTGGATACTGACAAGCAATACATTTGCTAGCACTGGCTTCATTTCTTACTAAGCACATACTGCAATCCCACTGTCCTTCCTTCTTAGTGAACATTCCCTCAAATCCACTCTTTGGAGCCTTGCTTGTCTCTGAAGAGGCAGGTGTTGAAATTGCAGTAGTAGTCTGATTTTGTTTACCTGGATTCTGACAAGCAATACATTTGGTAGCACTGGCTTCATTTCTTAGTAAGCACACACTGCAATCCCATTGTCCTTCCTTCTTAGTGAACATTCCCTCAAATCCGCTCTTTGGAGCCTTGCTTGTCTCTGAAGAGGCAGGTGTTGAAATTGCAGAAGCAGTTTGATTTTGTTTACCTGGATTCTGACACGCAATACATTTGGTGGCACTGGCTTCATTTCTTACTAAGCACACACTGCAATCCCATTGTCCTTCCTTCTTAGTGAACATTCCCTCAAATCCGCTCTTTGGAGCCTTGCTTGTCTCTGAAGTACCAAACTTAAAAGAGGCAGGAGCTGGAACAGAAGTAGATGGACTTGGTTTATCTGGATTCTGACAAGCAACACATCTTGTAGCATTTGCTTCATTTCGCACTAAGCATGAACTGCAATCCCACTGTCCTTCCTTCTTAGCAAACATGTCCTCAAATCCACTTTTTGGAGTTTTACTTGTCTCTGAAGTACCAAACTTAAAAGAGGCAGGTGTTGGAATAGCAGTAGCAGGTAGACTCTGTTTTCTCGGATTCAGACAAGCAGCACATTTTGTAGAGCTCCCCTCATTTTGTACCAAACATACACTGCACTCCCACTGTCCTTCCTTTGTAGAAAAAACAGATCTGAAGTCACTGTTAACAGGTTTAGGAAGATCTCCCTGGCCAAATGTAAATGAAGCCTGATGAACAAATGAAGATCCACTTTTGTTAGCAGATTTTGTGTTCTGACACGCAATGCACCTAGATACAGTAGGTTCATTTCTTACTAAACAAATACTACAATCCCAGTGACCTTCTTTCTTTGGAGTCATCAATGCAAATCGATCTTGAATATTCTCTGGGCCAGTTTTAGGAGTAAAAACAGTTTCAGCTAATGGTGGGCCAACGAGTTCTTTATTGCTTGGGTTTAGATTTTGGCATGATACACATTTCTTAGCAGTTGCAGCATTCTTTAATGAGCAGCTGTTACAGTGCCACCAAGACCCTTCTTTCTTTCCAACTTGAAATTCAAAATTCATGTTTCCAGCATCAGATTTGCAAATATCCTTGTTATCATGACTTGTGGGTTCTTTTACAATTCTGATAGCCTGATTTGATGCTGTGGCTACATTTGTTCCTGGGGCTTTTAAAATGCTCTGGGCTTCTTCAAACTTGCACTTAAAAAGTGCTGCTTCCTCAGGAGTTTTGAACCTAATAGCAAGTTGTTCTGGTTTTGGCAACTCATCTGCATAATCAAGGGCATGCCATACAAAAGATCTGTCTGATCCAGCATTTGGTGTCAATTTCATATCTGGACTGATATAATGATTTGCACAGATTTTCAACACTTGCTCTCGTCTCATTAGAAGGCGAATTTTACCAGATGTTTTATGCCTCAGTATTTTTACATTGCCAATCCCACGTTCCTTCCATTCTTTGGATTCTACATCAAAACGGAACAATTTCGCACGGTTGCAAAAGAATTCTTCTTCATCTTCCTCACCAGTTTTTACTTCAATCTTATCAGGAAGAGGTACTACAGGCTCAAAGTGAGGACCATCATCATCATCATCCCCATGGGCACTTCCTCCATCTGTCTCATGATTCTTGTTTGCTGTCTCTAAAGTGGGTGTTCCAAATACTGATTTCCCTGGACCACGGAAAGTAAACATATCATCACTTCGCCGAAAACCAGAATTCTTTTGCTGAGCTGACCCCATGTTTTCTGTAAACGAAATTCCAGACACATTTTTGCTTCCAAAATTGAATGTATTTCGAGGCCCAATGGTCTGACCACCAGGAATTGGTTTGGGTCCACTATAGCCATCTCCTTGCAAGGGTTTATCTGAAGTCAGGAGACCTAAAAGGCTTTCACTGTTACTGTAAGCTGCAGGAGGGGGCTGTGTCACAACCTGTGGTGAGGAAAATGTGAAGTCACCATCATTTGATTTGAAATTTGAGTTAAATTTAAAAGGAGGTGGCTGTGTTGTGTGTGCTGGTGTTGGCAAAGATGGCCTTATTCCTTCACCTGGCATGGGCTGAACAAAATTAGTTTTCCCAAATTCTATAGTCTTAGATTCTGCAGATCTTGAAGCATGAGCTGCAATTGGAGGTTTTGTGAAATATCCTGGTTCTGGCAAAGGTGGATTTGTGCTTGTCTGCTGAACATTGTAATTAAAGTAATCATCACCCCTGGGCGATAGAATTCCTGTTGCAGGAGACTCAAAACGCAATGCAGGAGGACCATACATCTCCTGAGAGAACATACAAGCAGATGAGCTTTGCACTGGTGGTGTGTGCATCTGTTGCGGATAGGCATAAATATGCTGTTGGGGTGGAAGCCTATTCATGCCATAGACTGGGCCCTAGAAGACAGAAAGTTAAAACATTTTGTAGATTGTCTACAAAACTACAGATAACTAAATGCAAACCAATTCTCACAAACTTCAAACATGAATATTAAGTGAAGAAGATTATCATTAGGGGATGTAGTACACATCATTAACCCGTTTATGCCAGAGGCTGCAAATTTTCTGTGTGAAAAATCAGACCTTGGCAATGACCCTGAGCAGTAAGATATAAATAACTCCCATAAGCTTAGTGTTCCAATAATGGAACACTAGGCATAAACAGGTTAAGAGAAAACCACATTGCTACAAAGATACTTGCATATATACTTGGCATATAATGAAAATTAATTACAGCATCTTAAAATCTACAACTAAAGTCATAAAATAAATACCATCTTCATTCCTAAACAATTTATCAAATGATGTTAATAATGATGATGATGATGATGATGATAACACTTATTGAGCATTTATTAATGTGCCAGCTGGGCACTATTCTAAGCACTTTACATTATTATCTCATTTTAATATCCTCAAAAACCCTATGAATTAAGGTATTATTATTATCCTCATTTTACATATGAGGCAACTGATGCATTGAGAGGTTAAGAAACTTGCCTGTGGTCAAAATAAGCAGAAGAGCAAGGGTCTAAATGCACCCCATCACTCTGTCCTCAAAGCTATCACATTCAACTACCACTGTAATTTTGAGTCTTCAATCAATTGTTATATATATAGCTGTATCAGGCCTGAAAGTACTTACCACATAGTGGGTCAGCAAGGGCATTGTAGTTCTATTTCTGTTAAAACAGAATGATGAAGGATCCACCACTACCACTCCCATTTTAAAAATATTCTAAATATTCACACTTATTGTAACACAAAAGGTGACTAAGAAGTATAATTTCTATATCTGGAGATAAATTTAAATTATCTACACCTTAAGGGACATAAAAGTTTTAATACTGAACTGCTTTCTTGAATTTCTTTGAAGGAACCCTAAACAATTTAAAAAGGAAATAATTATAAATGTATAAATTATTCCTTTGTTACCTTTGTGGGAGTAACATTAGCTGCTGGTCTGAGAAGATACTGGGAATTATATGCTGGTGACTGACTATAATATACTGAAGGGCCAGTAGTTGCAACTAAAAAAAAAAAAAGAAAATAAAGAAAACACTGTTAAAGTCTATACTACAGTTAAGACTATCTAGGCAAGAGCTATAAATACAAAAACAATAGAAATTAAAGAAAGATTTAACTACATAAATTTTAAATTTCTGTACATCAAAATACACCAATCAAGATTATCAAATGACAAACTAGAAAAAAACTGCTAAATATGACATGAAGAATAAGAGAATAGCATCGCGTGATCAACAAGAATAACTACCTCACAAGCATTAAAAAAGGAATAAAGAAGAGAGTAGCTGGTGCCTTTTCTAAGAAAGATCAGTATGATGTGGAATTATGGACATTCAGTCACAGAAAGGACGTAAGGAACCAAGATGCCATCTGATGGTCAATGCATTTGAAGTGGGTCTAGAAAATCTGCAGAAAGACTAGGTTGTATTTTGTAAACTAAAGCTATTACTGCGAATGTTCAGCTCAAAAATCACCTGACAAATTCATGGAAAGGATCTCACAAATAACACAAAATGTGTTCCTTGGCTTAAAACAAAAAGCACATCAACACTCATGCTGATGTAAACTATCTGCTCCACCTGTTCTGTGTTTTACCAGGATGCCAGACAACTAGAAGGCACCCATGTTAATGGCAAAACTACCAACAGTCATTTGCTTGAACTGTTTTATGACAGTTTTACCAGAAAACCACCAAAAGACCTTTTATGCCTGTACATGGAAGAAGAAACAAATTGTGCCAAGAGGTTCCAAACAATTGCCTCTGGAAAGCACTGAAAAATCAAGACCTAGAAAAGGCTAGCCAGAAGCCCAAGTTTGATTTTGGAAACCTAATAGAGGTGAGGATAGCAATTTGGAAATTCCTATGGGGAGGAAGCAGGCACAGAACACAGAACAACCTGACAGAAAATGGCCCAAGAATCTTAAAGTCTTACAAGATGTCTGTCTGCATGAAAGCAAAAAGAAAAAATAAAAAAATAAAATTTTAAATTAAAAAAAAAAATCTTAAAGTCTGAAATTTAAGTAGGGACTTTAATTGACTACTGACTCTAAACTGTGGGGAAAAAAACTAAAGAGCTCTAATAAATCTACTAAAAGTAATCTAATTTTTGAAAGCACCACATGAATAGACAATTTAGGAAAGAAATATAATAGCCTCAAGGGCCGTGTTTTTGAAGTGAGCCTCGAAAATCTGCAAAATGACAAGGCTGCATCGTGCAAACTCAAGCTATTATGAAAATGTTCAGGTCAAAAAAATTACCGACAAATTCACGCAAAGGATCTCACAAGGAACACAAATGTGTTCGTTTGCTTAAAAAAAACACATTAACACTCATGTTGATACACAAACTCTTCTCCATCTGTTCTGTGAGTTTTACCAAAGAAACCAAACAACTGGAAGGTACCCACGTTGAAGATGGCAAAACTGCCAACAGCCATTTGCACAAACTGTTGAGCATGACTAGTATTAAAAAAACTTAAAAATTGGTATCACTTTTGTTCCTACAAATTGGCAAAGGATTTTATAAACTAGTAAGTCAGCATTAGCAAAAGTGCGAAGATGGCACTACCAGATACTAGTGGTAAGAACATAAACTGAACATTTTGAAAACTCTACAAAACTAGGACAGTGTCGTAGAATTTGTAATGGCATAAACCAGAAACAACATAAATAAAGGAACAGAATTTACAGTACTTCCATGTGATGGGATACCACAAACTCATTAATATTCAAAAACATTTAAGTTTAAAAATGCTCAGAACTAAAGTAACATTTAAAAAACAGGCTAGCTCATCCACACACAACATACTAACATGGTAACAATCTCATAAAAAATACTATATATAGAGAGAAAGAACCAGAAGGAAATGCTCTCAAATATAAGAAATGTTAATAAGATGGTTAGTTTTTAGTTTTCTTCAACCTGTTCAGTACTTCTGAGTATCTCCTACGAGCTTATTAATCTTTAATTTTAATCATCTTATTTTTAAAAAATAAGGACCATCTTGATATGTTTACTATTAAGGAAAAAAAATGTATGAACACAGGAACAGAAATCAGGAGATCCTGGCTCTCCCCCTTTCAGTGCCACAAAGCTGTTCTGTGATTGGAGTCTCCATTTTTCTCAATTGTAAAATGAGGATGTGCTGTTTTGTACACATTTCATAGGGTCATTGCAAGAATAAAATGAGACAATGAGAATGTTGTATTTATATGCTTGTAAAAGAACAGAGGACCTTTTATACCTGTACACAGAAGAAATGGAAATCATGACCCAAAAGGCACCAAATAACTGACTGCACACAGCACTAAAAAAGCCCCAGAAAAGGTCAGCCCGTTTGTTTATCCTCTTACAAGGACCTATATGATGCGTAAGGTTTTTAAGTAAATAAGGTTTGAGTGTTAGACATTTCATATACTTATCTATGACATGACATTTAATAAGCTTCACTTCACAAAGATTTTCTGTTACTTTGCTTGTGTTGAGAAGATACCATCGCAAAAGGCTAGTGGGGTTGCTTTAACTATATGAACCATCACACAAATGTGCTCATCTAAACTAGATTTTATTCTAAATCTTTCCTGGGCTAAAAAGAGAGAAAAAAAAAATGTGCACTACTACCATTTCAGGAGTCTGTCTTACGTAAAAGGAACATTTTTTGTTTTTTCTGGCTGCCTGGGAGCAATGTATTATATTGGCAAGTGCTTTGGAGTTACACCACTGGAGTTTGAATCTTGGTTCTATCAATAACTAGCTGTATAATAATGAGTAAGTTACCTAACCTTTCTTTATCCATTTCCTCATTTATAAAAAAGGGATTAATAATGGTACCAGCCATTCTAAGTTACTGTAACTAAATAAAATTACGTTCACAAAGCACTTTTGCACATAGCCAACCCACAGTAAACACTAATAGTAACCTTAGTTCATTAACTGTTTACTGTATACTCTAATAAATGTCTGATATACACCCACGCCCATCTGCACATACACAAATGCTCATAGTAATTATGTGAGGCAAGTATTATCTCCACATTTCAAACAGGTTAACTTACACAGCTATTACAGTGACAGAGCACAACTTAAAAACCCAGTATGATTCAGGTCCAAAGTCCTTTTCTTTCTTTATGTAACCATAATATTTCAAATTAAGTAAGATTTCCTATATAATGTCCTGCCTCTCATCATTATCATCAAAATAATTCCCCAGAGGTGTAGGTTCTTAATTAAGCATTTCTTAGTGCATAACTCTATTCATTAACATTTTTCAATTTAAGGAATAATCTCATCTCAGACAGCTTATCTGAGGTGTGGATTAAGGGTTCTTTAAGCCTTTATATACACGTGATCACATACAGCTCGTCTTTTCTGCTTGGGGTTATAAAAATCTCAGTAACACCAAATATAGCTTTTGAAGTAACATAAAAACTGACGTTGACATGTACATTAACAAATATATATAAGGTGATTTCACAAGTTATCTACTTAAAAGAGGCTAGTAAAGTAGTTTTACTAAAATATGCGATTATCCACTTGCCAGCTCACCTGTTAGTGGAGCCCCATGAAATGTCTGTGACCCCTGATACCCATCAGGCACTGAGTCTGGTCCATAACTCTCTGTGGGCCAACGATGAGGGGATGCTGAGTTACTGCTATTTAGTTTCAACTCCTGCATTTCTTTCTATTGGAAGAAAAAAAAATCAAATAATTTTAAACATTTAATTATATCATGCCAGAAACAGTGCTGGGGAAACTTACTCTTTTAAATTTAAATAACTGATTTTTTTTTTTTTTTTTTTTTTTTTTTGAGATGGAGTCTCGATCTGTCATCCAGGCTGAAGTGCAATGGCACAATCTTGGCTCACCGCAACCTCCACCTCCTGGGCTCAAGCAATTCTCCCACCTCGGCCTCCTGAATAGCTGGGATTTACATGCATCAGCCAGCACACCCGGCCAATGTTTTGCATTTTTAAAGTAGAGACGGGGTTTCACCATGTTTGCCAGGCGAGTCTTGAACTCCTGACCTCAAGTGATCCACCACCTTGGCCTCCCAAAGTGCTGGGATTATAGGTTGTATCTTTTTTTTTTTTTTTTTTTTTTGAGACAGTGTCTCACTCTGTCCCCAGGCTGGACTGCAGTGGTGCTATTTCAGCTCACTGCAAGCGCCGCCTCCTGGATTCATGCCATTCTCCAGCCTCAGCCTCCCGAGTAGCTGGGACTACAGGCACCCAACAACATGCCCGGCTAATTTTTTGTATTTTTAGTAGAGATGGGGTTTCACGGTGTTAGCCAGAATGGTCTCGATCTCCTGACCTCGTGATCCGCCTGCCTCAGCCTCCCAAAGTGTTGGGATTACAGGCGTGAGCCACCGTGCCTGGCTCTGATTATATCTTTTGAAAAATTCTATTTGCCAATGAGTTCTAGGTACCTGGTGCCGATTTTAAAATATGATTCTTAATTTGTTAAAACTTTACCTGCTCCCATTTTCATTCCTTAATACAAAACCTAATTCGTTAACTCTCTCACCTAAACAAATAACCTCTCCTAAATGATCATACCTTCGTTTCTATTCTACACTTGCCTACATTAATCTTTCTGACATTCACCTCCAGCCAAGACAATTCCCTGCTCAAAAAAACAAGTAACTTCAAATTAAACTTCTTTCCCCAACTTTCACAGTCCTCTAACATTACACTGAACATCTTTTCAGTGTGTTCTTTCTACACTGCTTTACTTTTCTGTCCATCTGGACTACTTGACATTCCAAATCACCTCCCCAAACTAGCTTTTCACTTAACCCCGTGCTGTAACAAAATACAACTAATTCTCAAGGTGATGTTCAAATGCCCCACCCGGAAAGGGAAAAAAGTAGTAGCTGCAGAGAATTTATTATGTATATAATAATATGTCCAATGCACTTAAACTCTTAATTTTTATGCTGTCTACACTGTAGACGGTAAACAATATTGGCTCCTACCTTAAAATGAGAGAAAGGGATGCAGGGAATAATAGCTGGAATTTGAACCAGATCTGACTCCAAAAATGTTTTCTTAACACAACTCTGCTGCCTTGACAAGATGGCTGATAGATACAATGCCATCTAGTGTAGCTATGTGGCTATCTGATCTCTGCTGAAAAGTAAATGACAGCACCATACCCAACCCTAGCACCTACAAAATGTCCCCTTACAAAACAGACACTTAACAGGAAATTCTTTCTTTTTCCAAAGAAACTGTAGTGGTATCAGAAAACAGGTAAATTTTGAAAAGTTTCAAATTTCTCTGTATCAGCCCCGGAATCTGACCAGTTGTAACAAGTGAGGTCAGAGACAGATCTAGCATGTCTGCTTTCTTTTTCTACAAGTGTTTCAAATAAAAATTTCCCAGAAAGACCTAACTATGAGGTCCAAAACTATCTCAAATTTTCAAGCTAAATAAAATTTCCCCCACTCATTCATCTACAGTGCCTAGTCCAGATGCTACATACACACATCCAAGAAATAAGAAACTAGTGGAATCACCTGGAAAACTTTATGGTCACTGTTGGTATCCGCAACACAGCTGTGAATTTGCAATCACTGTTTTAACTGTAATTTTTAACATTCAATGTGAACTGGCTTCAATAATTCTCATTTTAAAGATAAGAAGCCAAACAGTCACCAAGGAAGTGACTGGCCCAAGATCATTAATTAATGGCAGAGTCAGTACCAGTACCAAGCTTTTCAAGCTAATGGACTAGTGCTCCACTATACTTCCAGAGAATACAATGTCGGTAGCCTGAAACCTGTATGTTAAGTCAAAATTGTATATAATTATCATAGGCCACGACTACACAAAATTAACATTCAAAATTTTGGTGCAAATTCAAAAATGTCTTCCCCACCAAATAGTATTCTCTTAAGTTGCAAGCACTGCTGATCACACTGTAATAATCACCACATATCAGCATATCCTTGGTGTAACTTGAGAAGTATGAGTAATTTAGTTCTTGCCTGATAAGCATGAAAGAACATACTTGTATTTCCAATTCCAAAAAAGTCAAACTCCTTTGAACCCTATTGTTAAAATAACATATACATACGTAACTATTTCCTTACATAATTAAGTCAAATTCATATGGAAGTATTAAAATACAGTAAGACTTTTTGAAGCTCAGACCACTTTTAATTCCTAGCTATAAATTTGAAACACATGTACTCCACAGTTAATCTGGGAATGAACTCATAGACCAGAATATGATTAGTACATTGCAGTAGTTGAATCACTCAGGAACCTTCTCTGTGCCAGGAATTCTAATATTTTAAATAAAACAGTCTCTACCTTTGAAGGTCTCAAATTTTGTGGAACATAAGGAGACACATAAAGTACTTTCAAAAATATGGTAAAGGGCTGGGCGTGGTGGCTTACGCCTATAATCCCAGCACTTTGGGAGGCCAAGGTGGGCAGATCACCTGAGGTCAGAAGTTCAAAACCAGCCTGGCCAACATGGTGAAACCCTGTGTCTACTAAAAACACAAAAATTAGCCGGGCCTGGTGGCGGGTGCCTATAATCCCAGCTACTCGGGAGGCTGGGACAGGAGAATCACTTGAACCTGGGAGGTAGAGGTTGCAGTGCGCCAAGATTGCGCCATTGCACTCCAGACTGGGCAACAGAGTGAGACTCCATCTCAAAACAAAACAAAATATGGTAAAGGGTCAAGACTGAGGTATGTAGGCTGGGCGCAGTGGCTCACACCTGCAATCCCAGCACTTTGGGAGGCTGAGCCAGGAGTTCAAGGCCACCCTGGGCAACTTGGCAAAATCCCATCTCTACAAAAAATACAAAAACTAGCTGGGCATGGTGGCGTGTGACTATTTGTAGTCCTGGCTTCCCGAGAGGCTGAGCTAAGAGGCTCTCTTGAGCTAGGAGGTCGAAGCTGCAGTAAGCTGTGGTCATACCACTGCACTCCAGCCTGCACAACAGAACAAGACCCTGTCTTTTAAAAAAAAAAAAAAAAAAAAAAGACAAAATGTCCGCTTGCCATACTATTTGGATGGCAAGGGGACATTCTGACCAGCTTCAGAAAAAAAGCAAGGGAGTGGCCAGGGAAGGAATCTTGGAATAAAAAGTATAGCTAGAGAAATTAAGTAACTTACCTTAATGGCCTCTACTTGTTGGCAAATCATTTTCAGTAAAGAATTCTGATCTTCTGCCCATCGAGGTGGTGTTTTGGGAGAATACTAAAAAAAATAAAAATAAGAAAACAGTATTTAAAACACTTAGAAACATATTTCACAATGAAATGATTCATTTCTTCCCTGTTTACCTTGTAACTTTTACTTGGTGATAGTGAATATTTGGTAGGAGACGGTGTAGAATGTTTTATTTCTGAATCTGCATTTCGCGAAGAACCGTTTTTATAAAGAGGACCTCCTTCACTATAGTCTTCGAGTTCCTGCATGACTGAATTAAGCATCTCTTTTACAGACTCCAGGGGCACAGGCAACTAAAAATAAAAGACATTAATTAACAGCTTTCATTTGCAAAAAATTCCAAAAGTAAAAACTCTAAAATGATATATTTACATTTTTGTCACTTTAATAAGCACTTTATACTTTAATAATATACATGAAAGTGTTTTTTAAATTATCTTTCTTTTTCTGTTGTTTTGTATAATTTTTATTTTTTTGTCTTTATTCTATAATTTTTTTCTTCATGAACACAGAAAAATGGTATACAATCTAACATCTTCGGATTCTAAAGTCCACGCTCTTTCTATTACTTCTGTTAGCCATGAAAATGATAAAAGAATGTTAACTTAGAAAGCTTTTCCAAGTGAACAAAATAAGTTACTGATGTTTTCTAACTGATTTTGAATGGTGACAGAAATAGAGATGCTACAATACACCAGACAACATAAATCCTAATAAAAGAGTAGCAACACAAATTAATCAACAAAACACTCAGAAGACTGAACATAATTTAACATCATCATGCCAATCTCAAACAGCTGACAGCAAGAAAACAAGGGCGTTCATAATGGCTGATGAAGATGAGAAGAAATGCTCTTAAGTTGTCAGCAACAACTTTCAATTTCAGCAGAGTTCATTAAGAATTAGTCCTGAGGTTATATTTGTTTTGATTACATTGCTAAGATAACAAAATCAATGTCTTATCTTAGAAATCTTTTCTAATTCCCCAGGAAGTACTTTTTAAGAACATATACCTAGATTTCCAAGTTTAAAAAGACTCACCAAACCTAAGACAAAGCAAGCAAATATAAGCATTTAGACACACACATCCCTTCTATGCATTAGTAACATATTACTGAGTATTTTTGAAATTACCAAAATGTAAGACCAACGCAAAAACACTGATCAGTGAGTTATCAGTAAGAATATACATACAACAACCTGCTACTTACTTTCTTGACCACTGAAAGATTTGAATCACTGTCATCTAAAATCTTTATTAGGTAGTCCCTGGTCTTTCTCAGATAATTTTTGCATTCTTCTTGTTCTTCAGGAGAAAGGGCATCATTTTCAATGTCTTCTGCCTTCCTGTGAAAAATCTACACAAATAGTGCTTTTATGAAATAATCAGGTTTTTAAAACAAAAAACTTTTAGCTTGGCCAGGCATGGTGGCTCATGCCTGTAATCCCAGCTACTCGGGAGCTGAGGCACAAGAATCGCTTGAGCCTGGGAAGCAGAGGTTGCAGTGAGCCAAGATCGTGCCACTACACTCTAGCCTGGCCAACAAAGAAACTCTGTCTTTAAAAATAAATAAATAAATAAATAAATAAACAAACAAATAAAACTTTTCGCTCAAGTACCACATCTACTTACCAGTGCAAGATTCCAATAAGAAACAACACTTTTTATAGATTCAAAAGCAGTCATAGCATCTTCTATATTTCCATTTACTGCATCCAATATAGCAAAAGTTATGTGTGCGTCTTCTTCATATGCACCAATTTCTGATGCCTAAACACACAGAATAGTTTTCAGTCAAACTGTTTACACTCAGAATATAAAACCCAAATGATTTTCCAAAGATTTTATATGATCTTAAGAGATAAGCAACTCATTACTCTTCTCTGTCATATCTTATTTGTGAGAGCTAGTCAATTTAGAAAACAAGATTACCATTAAATAACAAGACAATTAATTTAAGCAGTTTATAGCTTCATGTCTTTGTTTATAAACTGGAAATTTCCATCTCCAGTAAATTCACAAAGGAACTCTGTTACCTGAATGTCTACACTATGAAAATGTTTAAACAGAGGATCAATAGGTTCAGGAATACTGTTCTTCTTTTTTATTATCTTCAACAATGGCAAAACTTTCTTCCAATAATGAACACTTCTCCCTATGTATTCTCGTTGATCATAAAAAGAATTAAGACCGCTGCCCTAAAAAAGAAAGTTAAAAGCACACACCTTTAAGGAACATGTATGATTAGATCTAAAGTTCATTTACAAGTTGTAAGAACTGGCTAAAATTTCAAGTCAAAACCAAATGGAACCTCACTAGTCATTTGTTCAACTTCCAAATGCTGTAATAACTAAACCACTTAATACCAGTGGTCATTCTACACTCAACGTTTTGTGTTTTTTCTTTTTTTTTTTTTTGAGACGGAATCTCGCTCTGTCGCCCAGGCTGGAGTGCAGTGGCGCAATCTCGGCTCACTACAAGCTCTGTCTCCTGGATTCATGCCGTTCTCCTGCCTCAGCCTCCCAAGTAGCTGGGACTACAGGCGCCCGCCACCACGCCTGGCTAATTTTTTTGTTGTTGTTGTATTTTTAGTAGAAACGGGATTTCACCGTGTTAGCCAGTATGATCTCGATCTCCTGACCTCATGATCCGCCTGCCTCAGCCTCCCAAAGTGCTGGGATTACAGGTTGAGCCACGGTGCCTGGCCTCTACACTCAACTTTTAAACACTTCTAATGATACCACCCTAATGTAGCAATCCAAACTACTTTTTAACAGTTGCCATTTTTAGACAGCTGAAACCTGCCTCTTCTGTAGTGTCATTCTATTCAAAAGGCTGACCATCTACACCTAATCCTGACCCAGAACACACCTTAAATATTTAGAAAGATCTATAATGCTCTTACTTACAAAGTCTTGTGGTAATTTTTTTTAATTTTCAGGCTGATTATCAGAACTTAATTATTAAGGAATAACAGTAACAGCTCAGCTAATATATAATATTCACTGTGTGCCAGGCATTGCTCCTCTAACTGCTTATATTTAACTACATTAACTATTTTGTAGCAATAAAAAACACATTCATCTGTCATAATATGAACAAGCTGCTGTTTTCAGAACAAAAAGACTTTCAATAAAAAGTTCATGATTTTAAAAAATTAAGGTAATGTTCTTTAAAATGTTTATACTTGAAAACTCACCGTTTTCTGAAGGCATTTTGCCCAATGTATAAGCAGAGCAGGTTGAAGGCCATGTTTTTCCTGGGCTCTTAGAGTGTTTATTTCATGCTGAACTAGAAGTCGCAATTTTGCTGAGTTTCCAGGTCTAAAAAATAGTTTAATTTACTAAAATAGCTTTCTAAATACACAGTTCAGCACTTACATACATATATGTTAGTGGGTCACAGGACAAATTAAATCTTCACATGAGGATTAAATCCCTGTTAAAACCTACGCACTAAGTTAAAGCAATATTTTTGTTTTACTACTTACACTGCTTTTCTGTGAATCAGAGTACAAACCGCATCCCACCAAGACTTTTGTCGTTCTGTACAAAGTTGTTTACACACAGGAAGGGGCAGGCATAACGGCTGATAGGAGCTGTGGTAAGAATTACATTTCTCCTTTAATTGTAAGTGGCTGGTATATACTACTCCAAGTAGAAATACCTGTTTTATTTAAGGAAAAGTTAAGTTAGGAAAAAAAAATTAAACAAAATTCAGAATATTTAATTTGTTAAAATCTTTGCTTACTTCAAGATCTAAAATACATATTGATTCAGGTGCATTTGTTTCAAGCCTTGAGGTTTCCTGGGGCAAATGATGGAAAAGCTGTTTTAGCCATTTTCGGATTGCAGGTAAGGCAGGCAATGAATTCCACTGTAAGCCAAGCCAAGTAAGGTGCTGAAGACTACCATTATGTGCCCGAATAGCGCCTGAAATAAAATTTAAAAATCGGCTTAAGGTTTTCCAAATTTTCTTTGTGCCATTAGTTTTGCCAAAATAAACAATTAATTCACATTATATATATCTTAATTATATAACTGCTTTTCTATATCAAAGCTGGGGGGAATTCTATGTTAGGCAAAATCTCATGTTCTTATTAAATGCATTCTCACTTATTTCTAGAAATTTTAATTAAAAAAGTAGTGAAGAATGTTTAAGTCCATCTAAAAAAATGACACTGACTAGAACTCAATAAACCAAAATCAACTGAGAAAAGCCAAATAAAGAACACCTAACCTAATAAGAAATTCTAAAACAATGGGTTTTCCTTTCAGTTAAGTCATTAAAGCAATGGAACACCACTATATTAATCCATAGGTATAGTAAAGAAATCTGTTTTTCTACAAGAAAGTCAATACTGAAAAAGTTATGTGCAGTCAGGAGTTCAAGACCAGCCTGGCCAGCATGGTGAAACTCCGTCTCTACTAAAAAATACAAAAAATTAGCCAAGCATGGTGTCACCTGCCTGTAGTCCCAGCTACTTGGGAGGCTGAGGCAAGACAACTGCTTGAACCTGGCAGGCAGAGGTTGCAGTGAGCCGAGACTGCGCCACTGCACTCCAGCCTGGGCGACACAGCAGAAAACAAAAGGAAACAAAACAGAAAACAAACAGAAAACAAAAAGAAAACAAAAGATTATGCACTTCTGGAAGCATAAAGAGGTATAATCTTTCTGTCATTTTGGCAATTTGCAAGACTTAAAAGATGTTAATGTCCTTTGTCTCAGTAATTCTGTTTTTAGGTATCTCTATGGAGATAACTTGCAATGAAGACACTTTTTGTTGAAGTTTTTATCAGAGTATGATTATTAACAGTGGAAAAGCTGAAAACAACTTGGATGCCCAGTAACAGAAAGTAGCAAATTATGACTACTTCATAAAAAAGATTACATTGCCAATAAAAGTGATATTTATACTTTTAATACAGAGTCTATAGTAGAGAATTCATGAAGGAAGCAAGATAAATCATACATATAGTATAAACATTATTTAGATGAAAAATATGGCCAGATGCAGTGGCTCATGCCTATAATTCCAACACTGTTTGAGATGAAGTCTCGCTCTGTTGCCCAGGCTGCAGCGCAGGGGTGTGATCTCTGCTCACTGCAACCTCCACCTCCCGGGTTCAAGCGACTCTCCTGCCTCAACCTCCCGAGCAGCTGGGACTACAGGCACACACCACCAAGCCCAGCTAATTTTTGTATTTTTAGTAGAGACGGGGTTTCACCACGTTGGCCAGAATGGTCTAGAACTCCTAACCTCAGGTGATCTGCCCGCCTCGGCCTCCCAAAGTGCTGGGATTACAGATGTGAGCCACTGTGCCTGCAGGGCCTAATCCCAACACTTTGGGAGGCTTAGGCAGGAGGATCACTCGAACCTAGGAGTTTGAGACTAGCCTGGGCATCAGAGTTAGACCTTGTCTCTACCAATTAAAAAAAAGATTATCTGGGCAGAGTGGCATGTGCCTGTGGTACCAGCTACTCAGGAGGCTGAGGCAAGAGAATCCCTTGAGCCCAAAAGTTCAAGGTAGCAGTGACCTACGATCATGCCACTACACTCCAGCCCAGGTGACAAGGCAAGACCCTGTCTCAAAAAACAACAAGGCTGGGCGTGGTGGCTCACACCTGTAATCCCAGCACTTTGGGAGGCCAAGGCAGGTGGATCACCTGAGGTCAGGAGTTTGAGACCAGCCTGACCAACATGATGAAACCCCGTCTGTACTAAAAATACAAAAAATTAGCCGGGCCTGGTGGTGGGCACCTGTAATCCCACTACTTGGGAGACTGAGGCAGGAGAATTGCTTGAACCCAAAAGGCAGAGGTTACAGTGAGGCGAGATCGCACCACTGCACTCTAGCCTGGGCGACAAGAGCAAAACTTGGTCTCAAAAACAATAACAACAAAAAAATACATGCCACCTCCACAGCACCACATTCGAACTCCCCCCAGCCCAACTCACACACGAAAGGAATACAGGAAAATATTAAGTCATTATTTCTGGGTAATAAGATTATGGGCAATTTATAAGAATTAAGATGCAGACAGTTTCCTCTGAAACATGTAACTTACCAACATCGTATCTAGCCAAATCTTCAAGCTCTGGTTCTTGTACATCAATGTTTCCAATACTATCACTACCAAGAAAAGATGTATCCTTAGGTGACTGACTAGAAAACAGAGCATCATATAATGCAGACTGCCCGCTTTTGTTGGCAAAAGACTCGACAATTTCTTTTAAAAAATCTTGCTTTCCACGACTTAAGTTTAGCAACATGTGCCCTGAAAAAAAAATTAAGTTATTTCCATCACTTTAAAAATACAGATTGCATTTGCTCATATTGTTTCGTTTGTACACCCAAAGGGGAAATAACATGATTATTGCAGACCTAACTCTCCAACCCAAAAAACATAGCTGGACAACAAAACAGGGGCTTATGTAGAAAATGAGAAGAGTACAGGTTTAATATTATCAGTATCTACATTAGACAGCAGAAGGCGGAAAAAAGACAGGAATGTGTATGAAAAATGCTAAACATATCTGCATTTTAGATGAAAAGGTCTGGATTTAAGTGGCCATAGGAGAGCAGGGACAAGCTCTTATTTTCTAATGTCATAAATTTTCTGATTTTAGATACACTGATTTCTAAACCTGACTGATCAGAATTCTCCTTTAAACAGCTTTTAAGAATTACTTCCGGCCAGGCACGGTGGCTCATGCCTGTAATCCCAGCACTTTGGGAGGATCATGAGGTCAGGAGATGAGACCGTCCTGGCTAACACGGTGAAACCCCACCTCTACTAAAGATATAAAAAAAAAAAAATTAGCCCGGCATGGTGGCGGGTGCCTGTAGTCCCAGCTACTTGGGAGGCTGAGGCAGGAGAATGGCGTGAACCCGGGAGGTGGAGTTTATAGTGAGCCGAGATGGCATCACTGCACTCCAGCCTGGGCGAAAGAGCGAGACTCCGTCTCAGGGAGAGAGAAAAAAAAATATATTCCCAGGCCTCGCTCCCAGAGATTTTTATTCCATAGGTTTGCAATAAGCAATCTAAAAAATCAGAGTCATCGGATAAAGTACTGATACATGCTATAACACAGATGAACCTTGAAAACCTTGCTAAATGAAAGAAGCCAGTCACAAAAGACCACATACTATATGATTCCATTTAAGTGAAATGTTCAGAATAGGCAAACATACAGAGCCAGATTAGTGGTTGCCAAGGCTGAGAGGTTTGGGTAAAATGGGAAGTGACTGCTAATAGGTAAGGAATTCCTCATGGAGTGATGAAAATCTTCTAAAACTGATTGTGGTGACAATGGTAATACTCTATGAACATACTAAAGCCACTGAACTGTACACTTTAAATGGGTGAAGCATATGGTATATGAATTGCATTTCAATTAAACTTTTTTTTAAAAACCCTCCCTTAATTCTGCTGGGCAATCAGGTTTGGTTACCACTACACAGTTGTGTCTCAGCACACTTGCAGAGGCACCCTCGGGATGCCCAGATCAAAGACATAAAAAAAATACAGGCAATTTTTATCTAACTGTGACACCATGCAAAGGCACTCACGACAGCCCTGCAAGGGTAGAAGGAAAACAGAAAAAGAAAAAAGTAGAAAGTCACTTTAAGGACTGAAAGTCTAACTCCCACAAAAAAAGTGAGCTATGGAATAGAAGAGCAATGTGAGCTTTGGCCAACAGCTTAACTATACACCAAAGCTTACAATAACTTTGATTTAATATTACATCTTGCTCTTTACAAAAGTCATCCAATTTTATATCGAAACTGCTCATTATAGAAAGCATTATGTTTCTTCAGTTCACTGCTTGATTCAATGGCCACCTAACTACCTTAAAGTTCGAATCTCAGCAAAAGCACAGGTAATATGTAACAGACCTTTGGGATTCATCCCAAGCCAAAAATGGGGAAAAAAATAGACAAATTCTAAGAGACTAATATAAGGTAAGTATATATCGTCTATCTTCCTCACTATGCTCTCAGCTCTTTAAGACAGATCTATATCTTCTTCATCTTTATATCCCCACAGCAGTGTTTTTAGAAGCAGCTGGTGTTACATGGTCGGCAAATCAATGATTATACTTAGTTCAGGAAGTGACTAAACAGGATAGAGGCTCTAGCAGCCAGATAAGGAGTTAAGAAATCCTCTCCACCTAGGAACAAACAATATCAAATATTCGTTTCTTTTAAAGAATGTGCTATTTTCTTCCCATCTCTTCCATACCTATTGCTCTTAACTGATACGGCAAAAAGAAATAATTTTGACAAATTATCTCCTGGACAGATGAAGATTTTATCGTAAGATACAACTTAACAGAAATTTCCTTTTTCTTTTTAAATTAAATTAGTTTAATATTACTATTACCTGATTGGCTCAGACGGTCACAGGCCATCATTTCCAGCAGATTTTGTCCAGTTTCTCCTTTTATTAATTTAATCTTTGGTCTTGGAACCTAATAATTTTAAAATCAAAAATCTTAATTTGATGATACCCACACTTCTAATAGTAAGATGGTCTTTTCTATTACACTGTACTTTTTTTGATAATGAATAAACAGTTAACCATTAACTAAACTGAATTGGAAACGACTGCAAAAACTGGGAACCAAGGAATTTATATAACCTATGAAAGACTGGCCAGGTACAGGCGCAGTGGCTCACACCTGTAATCCCAACACTCTGGGAGGCCAAGGTGGGCGGATCACTTGAGGTCAGGAGTTCGAGACCAGCCTGGCCAACATGGTAGAACCCAGGCTCTACTAAAAATACAATTCAAAAAAAAAAAAAAGGCAGGCACGGTAGCACACACCTATAATTCCAGCTACACGGGAGGCTGAGGTACAAGGATAGCTTGAACCTGGGAGGCAGAGGTTGTAGTGAGCCGAGCCTGCGTCATTGCACTCCAGCCTGGGTGAAAGAGCAAGACTCCATCTCGTGAAAAAAAAAAAAAGATGAGCCAGACACAGTGGCTCACACCTGTAATCCCAGCACTTTGGGAGTCCAAGGTGGGGGAATCGCTTAAGCCCAGAGTTCGAGACCAGCCTGAACAACGTGGCGAGACTCTATCTCTAAAAAAAATTTTTTTTAATTAGCCAGGCGTGGTGGCACACACCTGTGGTCCCAGCAACAAAGAGGCTTGAGGCAGGAGGATCACTTAAATCCAGGAGGTCAAGGCTGCAGTGAGCCATGATCATGCCACTGTGCTCCAGCCTGGGCGACAGAGTGAGACTCTATCTCAAAAAAAAAAAAAAACAAAAATGCATACACAGAGCACTTCTGAGAAATTAAGTTTCTACTAAAAGCACATTCATGTTACGTTCAGAGAAACGGAAAATTTAATTACATTACTTTTCTACCCTGAATAGGACAACAGCAGATGTTGTCCTACTTGAGTAGGTATGACAACTCTACTTTAAAAAGTACAGGTGAAATGACACTTGGAAATGCCACATTGTAGGTAGCACATTTTCAGAGTATGGATAATATGGGATAGCACTGGAATAAATGGGACAACCAGGAGATTAAAGAGATCCTAATGCCATAACCTATGAAAAAAAAAAGCTGAAAGCATGATGAATAGAATGGCAAAGGGAAGATGTGACAGCTGCCTTCAAATATTAAAATTATTTTATAAAAGAAATCATCAAAAGAAGAAACAAGACCAACAGGCAGAAGGTTTGAGGAATATTTTTATTCTATATAAGGAAGTTCCAAGAGCCAAATCACCTAAACATGCACTGGGCTATCTTGGTAAGTAATGAATGTCCATCACTGAAAATGTCCAGTCATAGGCAATGCCCACTTACTAGAAACATGCCAAAAGTAACTATATGGGGGACTAGAGCATTGGCTTTTAATTCTATCACCACTTTCTTGTGTGGTGGAAATGTAATTTGATACAACCTCTTTAGGGTTAGATATTTGGCAACAGCTCTAAAAATTATAAATGCACAGAAATACTTTGATACTGCAATTCTTTCAGGAATTCATGGCACAAGTTAATCATTGCTAAATTACTTGAAGTAGCATATTAAAAAAAAAGTAAAAGCAAGCTAATGTCCTGGTTTTAGGGCCCTGGTTTTAAAAACTCCAACACTACAGTACATCCATACAACGGAATAACATGCAAGCATCCAAACTAATGAAAATGCCCGTTATATATACTGACATGGAAATATCTCCAAGATACAGTTAATGGAAATAAAGTAAAAACAATGTTTAAACATTTTCCTCCTCTTTTTAAGGACAGGGGATGTGTGTGTGTTTCCTTGGAGATGCATAAAACATTTCCTGAAGAACACACAAGAAAGCAGTAACGTTAGTTTCTTTACGGGTGGAAAAAGTAAATAACTAGGGAACACAAAGGAATATTCTTAAGAGCCCCTAGAATTTTAAACCATGTATATATAATTCTTTCCAAACATGCTCTTTTTTCAAAAATATATTCTTTAAGAACTTAATAGCTTCTGATTTTCAATTTTAGAAACATCCACATTGCCTATCCTTTTACTCACAAATTTTCTAAACATCATATCAAAGTTTGTCATCTATATGTTGAAAAGAACACACAAAATAAGAAACAAAAAGTTGACATCATTCTTTTTGTTTTCGAACTGACCTCAATTCATAAACCTGGCCTCTTTTACAAAATCACTCAACAGCTGAATTTGTGACCAGTTAATTAGCTGTGAATCCAACTCAGTCAAATCATCTCGTCACTATTTTCCTTTTTTTTTTTTTTGAGACGGAGTCTCGCTCTGTAGCCAGGTGGAGCGTTGCAGTGGCATGATCTCGGCTCACTGCAACCTCCGCCTCCTGGTTTCAAGCAATTCTCCTATCTCGGTCTCTCGAGTAGCTGGGACTACAGGCACCTGCCACCATGACCGGCTAATTTTCGTATTTTTAGTAGAGAAGGGGTTTCACCATATTGGTCAGGATGGTCTCGAACTCCTGACCTCAGGTGATCTGCCTGCCTCGGCCTCCCAAAGTGCTCAGATTACAGGCGTGAGCCACCGCGCCTATTTCCTCATTTTAACTAAAAGGTTTCAAGAGACTTTGTTAAATACCCAGCTGCAATGCAGATGTACTTACTAGAACCATGGTATTCCTCTGATTAAGAGTCTGAAAATCATACCATAAAAGCTAGCCAATTCTTAAATACCCAAATGCCAGCACATAACCTACATTTTATGCTTATAATCATTTGATCATTAAGCTTTAAAATAAAATGATAAAATACAAGCATCTAAGATGTTTCTATTATATATTCATTCTAGAGAAATATGTCGTACTTAATAAAGACTTAGGTAGGCATCTCTGTGCTAAAGTGGAACAATGAAGAAACATTTAGAAAAGCAAGGCATCTGGCAATAGGTAAAGCACACCCACACTGAGGCACAGTATTTTTCAAAAGTAGAGAAAGAATGTATTGCACATGTGCATATGCAAAAAATATTTCTGAACACCCAAGAAACTCCTAATAGTAGTTGTCATCTAGGAAAGGAGACCTGAGTGAATAGATTAAGGGGGAAACTAACTTTTTATTACTAAAAGTTCACACTCAGGTGTGGTGGCTCATACCTGTAATCCCAGCACTTTAGGAGGCCAACGCAGAAGGATCACTTGAAGCCAGGAATTCAAGAACCACCAGCCCGGGAAACACAGCAAGACCCTGTCTTTACAAAAAATTAAAAAATGTAGCCAGGCATGGTGGCAGGCACCTGTAGTCCCAGCTACTGAGCTGAGGCTGAGGCAGAAGAGGATCACTTGAGCCCAGGAGTTCGAGGATGCAGGGAGCTATGATCATGCCACTGCACTCCAGCCAGAGCAACAAGAGTGAGACTCTGCCTCCAAAAACTACGTATCAAAAAATTTGAAGCTGTGCACAGTAGTTCACACCTATAATCCCAAGCACTCTGGGAAGCTCAAGTCCAATTCAACGTTACAGTGAGCTACGATTACACAACTGCACTCCAGCTTGGGTGACACAGCAAGACTCTAATAGACACAAAGACAGATAACTTTTAAAAGTTTCCATTAAAAATAAGAACTACTGGTCGGGCGCGGTGGCTCACGCCCGTAATCCCACCACTTTGGGAGGCCCAGGCGGGTGGATCATGAGGTCAGGAGATCGAGACCACCCTGGCTAACAGAGTGAAACCCCGTCTCTATTGAAAACACAAAACAAATTAGCCGGGCATGGTGGCAGGCACCTGTAGTCCCAGCTACTCGGGAGGCTGAGACAGGAAAATGGTGTGAACCCGGGAGGCAGAGCTTGCAGTGAGCCGAGATCACACCACTGTGCTCCAGCCTGGGCAACAGAGCTAGACTCCGACTCAAAAAAAACAAAATAAAATAAAAATAAGAACCATCAGCTACTTGAGAATTTCTATAACAACCTTTTAACGTTCATATTACCTAGTGAACCTCACTAAATCCATTAACTCAGAAGTACTGAGCCAATATTAGCAATTAACATGTGAACTGCCTATCAACAGTGTTTTTAAAAGATTTACAGGCCGGGCGCTGTTGATCATGCCAGTAATCCCAGCACTTTGAGAGGCCGAGTAGGGTGGATCACAAGGTCAGAAGATTGAGACCATCCTGTCTAACATGGTGAAACCCCATCTCTATTAAAAAATACAAAAAATTGGCCGGGCGCAGTGGCTCACGCCTGTAATCCCAGCACTTTGGGAGGCTGAGGCGGGCAGATCATGAGGTCAGGAGATCAAGACCATCCTGGCGAACATGGTGAAACTCTGTTTCTACTAAAAATACAAAAAAATTAGCCGGGCGTGGTGGCGGACGCCTGTAGTCCCAGCTTCTCGGGAGGCTGAGACAGGAGAATGGCGTGAACCCGGGAGGCAACGGAGCTTGCAGTGAGCGGAGTTTGCGCCACTACACTCCAGCCTGGGAGACAGAGCGAGACTCCCTCTCAAAAAAAAAAAAAAAATTGATCTATGTTGGGCCAGGCGTGGTGGCTCACGCCTAAAATCCCAGCACTTTGGGAGGCTGAGGCAGGCGGATCACGAGGTCAGGATATCAAGACTATCCTGGCCAACATGGTGAAACCGTGTCTCTACTAAAAATACAAAATTAGCTGGGCGTGGTGACGCGTGCCTGTAATCCCAGCTACTCGGGAGGCTGAGGCAGGTCAATCGCTTGAACCCAGGAGGCAGAGGTTGCGGTGAGCCGGATCACAGCATTGCACTCCAGCCAAATTCCACCCCAAAAAAAAAAAAAAAAAAAAAAAAGATTTATATTAGAAGGAGGGGCCTTCTCTAAAAGTAATGAATCCTTTATTTTCCCTCCCCAGACAAAAAATCCTTCTCTAAAATTAACAATCATTTTTCTAAGCCTGGTTTAATGCTTTTTTGGGGAGACTGCTTATTTCTTTTCCTTTCAAAAGTAATGCAAGCTCATTAAAAAAAAAAAAAAAAAAAGGCCGGGCGCAGTGGCTCACGCCTGTAATCCCTGCACTTTGGAAGACCAAGGCAGGAAGATCATGAGGTCAAGAGATTGAGACCATCCTGGCCAACATGGTGAAATCCCATCTCTATTAAAAATGCAAAACATTAGCTGGGCATGGTGGCACGCGCCTGTAGTCCCAGCTACTTGGGAGGCTAAGGCAGGAGAATGGCGTGAACCCAGGAGGTGGAGGTTGCAGTGAGCCGAGATCAGGCCACTGCACTCCAGCCTGGTGAGAGAGAGACTTGGTCTCAAAAAAATAAATAAATAGTAAGAAAAGGCTTTATGTTTTCAAAGATTAATATATTGTTACATATCATACACAACACAGTCATAAATGTTATATACATGTTTTTCAATTAACATGTTAAATGCAATCATATTCTTCTTTCATAGGTTATAAAGCCATTGCCCTACATGTACTTATTAGGATTTTGTCCAAGTCACACATCTTTTTGGATCAAGCTTTACCCATAAAGTGGGATTACATCTTTATCATGTTCCCAAAAATGGCAGAGTAATAAGATCAAACTCTTCAAATTTGTTTACAAACAAATCATAGCAATGCAGGCTTTCAACAGCAGTGCATTCAACATCCCTGTTTCACCAGCCTCACCACTATTGTGTACGCTTAGTTATTTTCCACTGTATCAAATTGACTATTTCATTTTAACTTTAATTCCACAGGTTTATTCACATATTGTCATTACATACCAGAGCACACCTTCATTTAAAACACATCAAGACTCAGTGAAATGTCAATTGCTCCTACAAGTGGAAGACTTACCTGAAATGCTATGAGATAGCACAATGCAGCCAGCTGAGAAAGAGCTCGCCATTGAACATCACTATGCTGACCCATCTTCAAAAGCAGAGAACCAGCATGCATGTAGAAATGTCCTTTCATTTCTAAGAAAGTAGCTGACAGTTCATCATTTCCACCCAAAGAAGATTTCACGGACTGAAGAGCACTATCAAAACTGTAATATGAAAATATCAAACAGATAATCCACTTACTGCACTGTGAATAATCATGGTTTATTTAATTCAAAACAAAATAAAAATTTTATTTCAAGCTTCATCTTCCACATTCAGCTTCTAATAATTCTTATTCCCCATGTTGTAAGTTATGAATCATCTAATGCTTATTTTTATCCTGCATACTTCCTATACTTCAAGCTTAACCTCTCAAATGATGTCTTATTCCCAGTTATTTCCAGCCCTCCAATCACAGGATAAATATAAGATTAGTGATTATAGGTGCACATTTCAAAATAAACCAGGATAAAGTTGGGAAACTATTTTGTAGTTTCTTCCTGATCATATAGTTTCATTAGTTAATTAACAGTTGTAATTTCTCAAATTAGACATACCATTTCCAAATTATAAGTAAATAACTGACACATATTTGAGTAACAATACAGTAATTGCTCTTTTTACTATATAAATTACAGAGTTAAATTGTCTTTCTTTTTTTTTTTTTTTTTTTTTTGAGACGGAGTCTTCTCACTATCACCCGGGCTGGAGTGCAATGCAACGATCTCCACCTCCCAGGTTCAAGTGATTCTCCTGCCTCAGCCTCCTGAGTAGCTGGGACTACAGGCGCCTGCCACCATGCCCAGCTAAACTTTTTTTATGTTTTTAGAAGAGATGGGGTTTCACTATGTTGGCCAGGCTGGTCTGGAACTCCTGACCTCATGATCCCCCCGCCTCAGCTTACCAACGTGCTGGGATTACAAGTATGAGCCACTGCGCCTGGCCTATTATTTGTAATCTATATTCTAAATTAGTTCTTCTAAATCCTAATGTTTCTCCAAATCTTCACTTTGGAAGAAAAGTAAAAGCAAATACTTAAACGTGAAGCATGATTTTAAAGTAGCTTACAATAAAGCAACCAGAGCAACTGAGGTCTAAAGATCTCTGAGGGTTCTTAAAAACCCCTTCAGGGGATCCATGAGGTTAAAATTACTTTTATAATAATACCAAAAAATTTTATATTTTACATTCTCATTTTCTCATATATGTAGAGCTGAGTTGTTTTTTGTTTTGTTTTGTTTTTGTTTTTCTGCCCACCTCGGCCTCCCAAAGTGCTGGGATTACAGGCCTGAGCCACCCCACCCGGCTAAGCTGAGTTTTCCAGAGGCTTCATGACATGTAATATAGTTTTACAGACTGAAAGAGGAAGCAAATGAGAATCTAGCCATGTTCTATTAAGTGAGACATTAAACAGATTTACAAAAATGCAAAAACAATGACACTTTTCTGACTACTTTTTTGTTGTTGCAAAATAATTATTTTTCATAAAAAATGCTATTATTGGTCTGGCGCGGCGGCTCACACATGTAATACCAGCACTTTGGGAGGCCGAGGCAGGTGGATCACCTGAGGTCAGGAGTTCAAGACCAGCCTGGCCGACATGGTGAAACTCTGTCTCTACTAAAAATACAAAAAATTAGCTGGGCGTGGTGGTGGGCACCTGTAGTCCCAGCTACTTGGGAGGCTGAGGCAGGAGAATCGCTTGAACCTGGAAAGCAGACATTTCAGTGATCCGAGATCGCACCATTGCACTCTAGCCTGGGCAACAAGAGCAAAACTGTCTCAAAAAAAAAAAGCTATTATCATTAACATGCAACGGGCTTATTACATTTTTAATGGATTATATATTTTCTTTAATTTCTAACGTAATAAACACTAATAGAAATAACCCACATACGGCCAGGAGCAGTGGCTTAGGCCTGTAATCCCAGCACTTTGGGAGGCCAACGCAGGCGGATCACGAGGTCAAGAGATTGAGACTTCCCAGTACTTTGGGAGGCCAAAGTGGGCGGATCAGGAGGTCAAGAGATCGAGACTGGCCAGTCACGGTGGCTCAAGACTGTAATCCCAGCACTTTGGGAGGCCGAGGCGGGCGGATCACAAGGTCAGGAGATCGAGACCATCCTGGCTAACACAGTGAAACCCTGTCTCTACTAAAAAGACAAAAAATTAGCCGAGTGTGGTGGCGGGTGCCTGTAGTCCCAGCTACTCGTGAGGCTGAGGCAGGAGAACGGCATGAACCCCAGAGGTGGAGCTGGTGGTGAGCCGAGATGGCTCCACTGCACTCCAGCCTGGGCGACAGAGTGAGACTCTATCTCAAAAAAAAAAAAAAAAAAAAGATCGAGACCATCCTGGCCAACACGATGAAACCCCATCTCTACTAAAAATACAAAAATTAGCCAGGTGTGGGCCGGATGTGGTGGCTCACGCCTGTAATCCCAGTACTTTGGGAGGCCAAGGAGGGCAGATCACGAGGTCAGGAGATCGAGACCACCCTGGATGACAGGGTGAAACTCCATCTCTACTAAAAATACAAAAAATTAGCCGGGTGTTGTGGCAGGCGCCTGTAGTCCCACCTACTCAGGAGGCTGAGGCAGAATGGTGTGAACCCAGGAGGCAGAGCTTGCAGTGAGCCGAGATTGCGCCACTGCACTCCAGCCTGGGCGACAGAGCGAGACTCTGTCTCAAAAAAAAAAAAAAAATAACTAGGTGCGGTGGTGGGCTCCTGTAGTTCCACCTACTCAGGAGGCTGAGACAAGAGAATCACTTGAACCCAGGAGGCAGAGGTTGCAGTGAGCCGAGATTGCGCCACTGCACTCCAGCCTGGGCGACAGAGCGAGACTCTGTCTCAAAAAAAAAAAATAACTAGGTGCGGTGGTGGGCTCCTGTAGTCCCACCTACTCAGGAGGCTAAGACAAGAGAATCACTTGAACCCAGGAGGCAGAGGCTGCAGTGAGCCGAGATTGCGCCAGTGCATGCCAGCCTCACGAGAGTGACACTCAGTCTCAAAAAAAAAAAAAAAAAAAGAGACTGAGACCACCCTGAACCCTGTCTCTACTAAAAATACAAAAATTAGCTGGGCGTGGTGGTGCGCGCCTGTGGTCCCAGCTACTCGGGAGACTGAGGCAGAAGAATCACCTGAACCCAGGAGGCGGAGGTTACAGTGAGCCAAGGTCGCACCACTGCACTCCAGCCTGGCAACAGAGCAAGACTCCATCTAAAAAACAGAGATGAGAGGGGACGGGAGGGGTGGGGAGTGGGGAGGGATGGGGAGTGGGGAGGGATGGGAAGCAGGGAGGGAAGGTGGGAAGGGAAGGCAGGACAGGGGAGGGATGGGAGGAGGGGGGAGGAAAGGAGAGGGGACGGGAGGAAAAGAAAATAACCCACATACAAAGATCTTTGATGTCCTTAAGAAAAACGTAAAAGGAACTTGTGACCAAAAAAATTGAGTACACAAGGAATACAAACTAAAACATCCTACATGTTTTCTAAAATAATCTTAAAGTTATTTCTTTCAGATACTGGTCTTACCCTACCAATTTAGGACACTATGTACTTTTTCAAGAAAATTACCTACTCCCTGCACTCAATGAAGTGAGTTTCTTTCTTTATACCAGATGGGGAAATAACTTCCAAACAAATGGACAGCCTAAACTAGCGATCAGTAAACTTTTTCTATAAAGAGGAGATACTAATCTGGCTTTACAGGCATACAATCTCTGCTGCAACCACTCAACTCCAACCCTATAGTATGTAAGCAGCCACAGACAATTACATAACCAGAGGCATGCTGTATTCCAATAAAACTTTATTAACAAAATTAGGCAGGGGCCATATTTGGCCCACAAGTTCTAATCAACTCCTGCTCTAAACTAGCATCTTTATATAAATCCAAGTGATGTTTTTGTCCAATGGAATTTATTTTCAAAATGGAGACACTGGTTCTCAAAATCAAAATTTAAGAAAAAAGAAAAATCACATAGTTGAGTCATTTTGTTTCTTAGCTAAAACAGTATTTTCTGAAATACTAGTGATGCTAAGTACATATGAACCTAGCCATCTGATGACAGATGAACTTTTTCACTCAAGATTATATCATTATAAAAAATAAAATATGAAATAGCAGTTAGAACATTCATTTTAAGTTTGACTATGACAAAACTGAGTAACCATAAGGCTAATTTTAATCAAGCTTGAACTGTAAGAATTCTCTAAAAAGCAAAGTCATATAAAACCAATTAGAACTTCTCCATAAAAGAAGAAAAATAAGATTGCCTCCTAGTGGTCCAGTGTATTAACTATAACTCCTAGGTACATTATAGAAATAACGATTCAGTAAAGAAGTTTAGAGCAATGAACTTACTGTAAAAAGAAAAACTGAATTTACACTAAAGTGTTCTCGTCAAAGTCAACGTACCTTTCCAGTAATTCTCTACTTTCCTGCACATCTCTAGTGGAAAGGGTAAGAAGTGTGAGATTAGCATAGGCCAGCAGTAAGTCTGTATTGGTTGCTCGCCAGTCACTTTTATCAGACTCCAAACACTCTAAAGACTCCAGATATTCCTATTTTGTGGAATGAACAGTAAGTTACAAAACTTAATCAAATGTTAAGAAATTAACCATTTTATGCCTACAAATTCCTTTTCCCACTCCATGTTTGTGAAACTATATTGATTTTTACATCAACCTTATAAATGAAAACACCAAAAATATATACATTCATCACAGTTATCTCCCCAATCTTCCCATTATAAATTTAACTGATCCTAGTAAAAAATTTCATTTTATAATTGTTCTACATAAATAAAAGAAATGTAAGTCTTGAGGGGCACTGCTGCTTTAGTACAAAAAGAAATATGCTAATTGCCTACATAGAAATGTAAAGACCCAATAGCTTTTACCTACCTTAAGGGTCTGTACAACACATGAATTCCATTCTAAACTTGAACGCAAAGCGATGTTCCTCTCTGCCTCATGGCAGTGGGCCACAGCATCCTTCAACCTTTTATTTGAGCGATACAACTCCACTAGCCGGATGTTCACATGGACGTCATCAGGTCTTACATAAAGTTCTGACTGAATCAAGTCAAAAAGTTTATTCCATCCATCTTCACCTTCACAATCTAGAAGCTGTTCCTATTTAGAGGGGAAAAAAATCATTAGAGTAACACTTGTGCAATTTTAAACAAGTCATGCTCCCAAAGAGCACCATTCCACTATGTCTAGCTTTATGATGATGCCACCAAAAACACCATCCTATAAGCCTTATTCATCCCTTCTGAGAGTTGCTTACAACCTAGAAACTAACCCTCAAGAACTGTATGTGAAGAAAAGCATCTGTGATTACTGCAGTAGCTCATACTCTCCTTAAAGAGACTACCAGGACTATTGCCACACATCCCCGTCCATCTGAGTCACCACCAGAAGCCTAGACGTCCCCAGTGAATCCTCGGCAACAAAGTTCTTACCTTCAAACTGCTCTGTATCTCCTCAAATCTGACTCAATCCCGCATCACCTCTCCTCCCACTGTTCTGTTACCTTCATCATCATCTCAAAGCACTGTCATCACCTCCTGACCTTAAATGAAGAGAGTGTCATCTCAGGATAACCCCCACTGCCATGATGACAAGGAGAGGAAGTAGGGTTTGTGGCCACTCACTTCTCATTTGCGATGCTCTCACATCAGCCTCTCAAGAAGCTAGGACCACAGGCATGTACCACCATGCCTGGCTAAATTTTTTTAATGTTCTGTAGAGATGGGGTCTTGCCGTGTTGCCCAGGCTGACTACTCAGTTCTTTAATCACCTCATCTCCAGTGACGTTGTCCTCCACTCCAACCTCAACCATCCACTTGCCACTGACACAGGTTTTCAAAATTTGTATTTTGGTCATACCACTGAAACCAGCATACCACCCTTCTTACTCTTCCACCTCACTGGGAGCCTATATAACCTTACTGCCAGAAATATACTTCTCCACCACATGACAAGTTCCCTTCAGGATAATGACATCATCAAGTTTTAAACACCTGTAAACACATATAAATACACACACTTTCTTCTGTCAGGCAAAAAATGCTATACTCCCTTATATCCATAATTGCTGTTTGCTTACAGATCCCTTCAACTAATTCCCTCTTATCCTCAGAAGAACCTTCCCAATTGGTTTCTGCGTGCTTAGATTTGGGAAATCACAATCCCAGGCTAACTGATTTCATTTTCATTATCTCAACCCTCAAACTGGTCCTGCCTAGAAACAAAATACCATTTTAGTACTAACAGTTCACTTTCTCCACTCCCTGACACTTCACACCTCCTATTTCCTCAACTTTCCCATACCTTCCTTTGACTCTCACTTTCAACTTATAACCTAGATTCGACCCTCACTGAGAAACCTGATGCTATCACATATAAATTCCATTTTACTTTACCTACTTAAACTCATCTTCCCCCAACTCTCTCTGCTATCAAAGACCAAGCCACCCATTTGCAGTCTGTATTTCATTCCCCTCCCTCCTTTATCAATTTCTCCTCTTCTGGATGAGAGGGATGATACCCTGGCCTCTCCCTATCTGCAAAAGCCCTAGTCTTTGACTCTATGTTAAAAAAATTTTTTTAGACCACTGAGTGCTTTTAAAAAGTTCTATCTCATACTCGAGAGAAAAAGCCTTCTCAACAGTAATACTCTCATTCATTAAACAAATGTCAGAAATTATTTACCTTAGCAAGCCTTAAATTTTAGGAGAAATGGATTTGCTTTGCATGAGAGTTATAAATCTCATGGATTTCAATTCCAAAAAAAAAAAAAAAAAAAAAACCTGACACAGGAAAGGTGTAACAGTGCCTTCAAGTTATTAAAGAAAGTCTTTAAAGAATGCTTCGAAGTATCTAACTTGTTACACTGCAAGAAAAGAATCCCCTACCATTATGTACGTTCTTTAACACTACTGACACCAAATTAACTGGATTGCCACGCCCAAAATGGGAATTATGTTTGAGGCATAACACCTAAAGAATATAGTAAAGAAATCTGCACAATTAGACCTAACGTTTTAGACTAATATTTAAAATCCAGCAGCTTACTACTGGGGAGAAAAACTTAACTTGTTAGTAATATGTATCTTTGGAAGCATTTTCAATGCTTTTTCAGCTTCAAAAATCTGTACATGATTGTTCATAGCAGTTGAAAAATAGCCAAAACCTAGAAATAACCAAAATGCCCCTCAAAAGTGAATGGTTAAGGTTGGGCGCCGTGGCTCACACCTGTAATCCCAGCACTTTGGGAGGCTGAGGTGGGTGGATCACCTGAGAACCCGGGAGGCAGAAGTTGCAGTGAGCCGAGATGGTACCACTGCACTCCAGCATGGGCGACAGACAGAGCAAGACTCTGTCTCAAAAAAGAAGAAAAAAACAAACAGTGACTGGTTAAATTGTGAACCATGAAATACTACTCAGAAGTAAACGAACCAACTATGGATATACAAAACTTAGATGAATCACAAATTGTATTATGCTGAGTGAACAAGCCAACCTCAAAAGGTCACATGCTTGCCCGGCACGGTGGCTCACGCCTGTAATCCCAGCACTTTGGGAGGCTGGGGTGGGCAGATCACTTGAGGTCAGGAGTTCAAGACCAGCCAGGCCAACATGGTGAAACCCTGTTTCTACTAAAAATACAAAACTTAGCGGGGCATGGTAACGTGTGCCCATAGTCCCAGCTACGAGGGAGGCTAAGGCAGAATAGCTTGAACCTGGGAGGCGGAGGTTGCAGTGAGCCAAGATTGCGCCACTGAACTCCAACCTGGGCAACAGAGCGAGACTCCATCTCAAAAAAAAAAGAAAAAAGAAAAAAAAGTCACATGCTTCATGATGACATTTACATAACATTTTGAAATCACAAAAGTATAAAGATGGAGAACAGATTAATGGTTGCCAGAGGTTAGGCACAGTGAAGAGAAGGAAGTAGCGTGACTACAAAAGGGGTAGCATGAGGAATATCTCTGTGGTAATAGAGTAGTTCTGTATTTTGACGGCGGTGGTGGTATGAATCTACACATGTGATAAAATGAAAGAAAACTATACACACACATTGTGCCAATGTCAAAATTCCTGATTTTGATATTGTGCTTGGTCAGGTAAAACGGGTTGAGTATCCCTTATCCAAAATGCTTGGGACCAGAAGTATTTCAGATTTTGAATTTTTTCAGACTTTGGAATATTTGCAGGATACTTAGCAGGTAGAGGATCCCAAATTTGAAAATCTGACATCCAAAATGTTCCAATGAGCATTTCCTTTGAGCATCAGGTCAGTGTTCAAAAAATTTCAGATTTTGGAGCATTTAGGATTTCGGATTTGGAATGCTCAACCTGTATAAGCATTGGGGAAAAATGAAGTAGTATACAGGATCTTTCTGTACAATCTTTGCAACTTCTTGTGCAAAAAAATCTATAATTATTTCAAAATTAAAATTTTTTAAATTTCTATCAGAAACATATAATGGGAGTAGGAGGCTGCTAAAGGCAAATATACATTTATAATTTAATATTGTACATGCACAATAAAATATACATTAATAAACATTACAATATACATTTTAAATGTTTGCCAAACATATTTGTGTAGATTTTCTCCAGAACAGTTAGTTTACTAAGTAACTGTTTACTCTATAAAGAATATCAGAACCAGTCAACACACTGGCAAGAACTTCCTATCATTTTTAGTAATTACGTCTTATATACTAGACAAACCACCTTTATCTTTTGCTTGAAAACCTTACTATCTCAAAATATAATCCCTTCTACTTTCAGACAATAATTATTAGAAAACTGTTCTTTAAAATATCCCTAAACTGTTATCCTGTAGGTAATTTTCACTTAATGAATCAAAAATTGTACACCAAATTCTTTAATGTAAATCTTAGCTCTACTTAATTTACAGCTACTAAACTGTAAAATCCCTAAAATATTAATTATCCCAGAAGGGTAAATGTCACTTATAAAGTATAAGAATGCCTAATAAGACAGCAGTTACTCAGAAAGGTTTTAATACACTTTTTAAAGAAAAATTTTAAAGGAAACACAAACACCTAGGCTTAAGGTTTGCTACTGAAAAGTAATTTAAACTCCAAATATTAGAAATGGTTATGTCTCAAGTTTTCTCCCTTTACGTTTTGTTTTTTTACCTTTAGTTTATAAATTGCAGGACTTCCTGGGAAAAGTTTAGCTGCTCTTTCAACCCAGTATTTTGCTCTTCCATCAGTAACATCATTTTTACAAAGCAATTCTGCAATCTTCAACACAAGATCTTTTTGTGTTGGGTTTAATTCCACTGAACGCTAATATCAGAAAAGAAATTAAAGATTAGTAAATTGTATGTATGTATGTAGGAGAATATATACTTATATATAAAGGTTAAAAAACTATCACTCCAACCATTAAAAAATTCTACTTCTAGAGAAAACATGTTACTTCAAAGGTGTTAAAGTGCCTTGGAATTTTCTGGAAATTAATCAAATAAAAATTATATCTGTATCATTTGAATGCAAAAAACACAAAAGAACACCGTGTCTGACCGTTAGACTTACGATTTACAGGTGTTAAACAATTCTAAATCTGTTCCAAGCTGTGTCGCATAATGGTACTGTGATACCAATGCCTGTTTTATCATATTCATAAAACATATTTGACTTACTCATATAAATTTGTCTTGGCATCATGTGTTTGGCTATGCAAAGGCTATATTTGAATCCTATAACTTACCCTGTAACATTCAACAGCTTTGTCTGTGTTTTCTTCCAATTCATAAAGAAGACCCAGAAATCTGTGAGCTTTGGGATCTCTCTCTTGCACATTTATATAAGTACATATGTATCTGTTTTTCAAAATACAAAAGTAAATTAAACTTAGAACTGTACTTTTAAATGCTAACTGAAGAATACATCTTAAACCAAAGCAACCACTAAACTTGTTATATATTGTTACTCAAGACTACCACTATTTATGCAGATAACTCAAAAGTATTCATAGAAAGAAATGGGTAATACTTAAAAACACGTACACAGAGTTGACCACATACTCATTTTACCATTAAATGTCACAATTACCAAATTTTTCTCCAGTGTTATCCACACATAAGAAAGGAACATATACATTGCTTTTTCTTTCTGATCACATTTTAGTAAAGCACTAACAGTTTTGCAAATAAATTAGAAAAGTAATTACAGTAAACATTTTTAAAGTTATCATAATGCAAAATACTAAAGAGCAACAACTTCCCAGACAACAAAGGGAAATATATTTACCCTTTAAGCGAGAAAGTAATTTCTAACAGTACTATATCCAGCTAAAATTGAACAGAAGAAAAATTACTAATTATAGTACCAAATACAGGAAATTTCCATTTCTCAAATCAAGTAACAACTAAAATAAGTAAATATCCTCTAGGTTCCTTGACAGTATTACGATCAGAGAAATTAGGCCAGACCTAAACTAAGGGAGCAAAGTCTCACAGTAAAAAGGTACAAGGGTTAACAGTCACAGTGCTGCTAGTTACATAACTTATGTACCACCATTTTTCCTTTCTTACCAGCATTTCCATCTTTGAATGCCTTTAAAAGCCTGCCTCCCGGCTGGGAGCAATAACACACACCTGTAGTCCCAACACTACAGGAGGCTGAGGCAGGCAGACTTCTGTGCTCAGAAGTTCAAGATCAGCCTGGGCAACACAGTGAAACCTGTCTCTACCAAAATATGCAAATCTTAGCTAGGTGTGGTGGTGCACATCTGTATCCCCAGCTACTTGGGGCGCTGAGGTGGGAAGATCTCTTGAGCCCGGAAGTCAGAGGTTACAGTGAGCCAAGATGGAGCCAGCCGCTGCACTCCAGTCTGGGCAAGAAAGACAGATACTGCCACAAAAAGAAAAAAAAAAAAAAAAAAAAAAAAAAAATGCCTGCCTCCCTCTTCATTTCCTGATTTAATCCACCCCAAGTCAGGAAATCAGAATCACCAAGCTTCTTATCCCTAGGATAGAGCCTTAGAGCATCACATATTGTGTCAATTAAAGATCTTTTATACAAGCTATTCTCCTGTCTTGCAATTACAGTTTAATTTTTATTCACTGCTATTTCCCATCTGATTAAGGTATCGGATATCTAACCAAAAATAAATTAAGATATAGGCATGGTCCTCTTTTACTCTAACACAAGACAATTTTTAGAAAAAGTGTTTTAAGACAAACAATTTCTTGCCCTTGGTATAAACAAACAGCAGCATACAGAAAACACTAATTACAGTTTCAATCTCAATGGACTCTAGGTTGGTCCTTAGCATCAGTCTGAGTGATAAATCCCTTATTTCAGAATACACTTAGGAAGAACTACTAAAGAACATATTTTTACCTATTTCAAAGAAAATGACAAAAGGCATTGATTTTTAAAAAAACAAATACACGTTACAGTTTGTACTTACTTTTTAGCAAGATCATATTCTTTAGCTTCATAATACAGCTTTGCAAAATAGAATCCTTTCATTGACTTCTAAAAAAAATTGAAAATTGTTTTACTTTTCATACAGAAATATTTTCCAATATTTTTTCAAAAGTAGTAAAAATTTGTCCTAAATTTATGTTCAGATATGCTGTTTTCACTCATTTAAAATTTTTAAAAGCCTGAAAAATGCATAATTCCATGTTTTATAAGTTCCTATCATAAAACAAAAAATAGAGTTGGATGCGGTGGCTCATGCCTATAACCCCAGCACTTTGGGAGGCTGAAATGGGCAGATCATCTGAGCTCGGGAGTTTGAGACTAGCGTGGCCAACATGGTGAAACCCCATCTCTACAAAAATACAAAAATTAGCCAGGCACGATGGTGGATGCCTCCCAGCTACTCGGGAGGCTGAGGCACAAGAATCAGTTGAACCCAGGAGACGGAGGTTGCAGTGAGCCAGAGGTTGCAGTGAGCTGAGATCGTGCCACTGCACTCCAGCCTGGGCGACAGATCAAGACTCCATCTCCAAAAAAAAAACTACTAGTAATAATAAATAAGCTGGGTGCAGTTGGTCACACCTTTAATTCTATTTAATTCTAACACTTTCAGAGACCAAGGTGGGAGGCCTGCTTTGAGGCCAAGAGTTTGAAACCAGCCTGTGCAACACAACGAAATCCTGTCTCCAGGGGGAAAAAAACAGCCGGGCATAGTGGAGTATGCCTGTGTTCCTAGCTACTCAGAAGGCCAAGACAGGAGAATCACTTGAGCCCAGGAGATTAACTCTGCTGTGAGTTATGACTGTGACACTGCACTCCAGCCTGGGTGACACAGGGAGACCCTGTCTCTAAATAATAAATACATACACACAAAAAATAAATTCAAGAAAGACAGACAGACAACAGAAGTTAAGAATTTTCATCAGCCTTGGAAATCTTGGAAACCCTGTGGTACCACTCTCTCACTTAACAAACAAAAGAAACCAGCTTTCTCGGGGGAGGAAAGGTATTCCAGAAATCTCTTCTCCTACCATGTGTAAATCTCTATGGGAAAGAATAAGTAAGTACTTAGGACCTATTAAGGCACTGAGGATTCCCTGGTCCATGTACTGTTCTCCCTACAGATCAGATCAGTATTTTACAGTCAAGTATTCAAAAAGGCAAAAATAAACATTGAATTCTTCAAGTAATAAACAAGGTCCACAGCCTGGTTCCTTGGTTACATAAACTCCAAAGTTCAAAATGCTGATACACACCAGGCTGGGTGCGGTGGCTCACACCTGTAATCCCAGTACATTGGGAGACTGAGGCAGGCGGATCACTTGAAGACAAGAGTTCAAGACCAGCCTGGCGGCCGGGCGCGGTGGCTCAAGCCTGTAATCCCAGCACTTTGGGAGGCCGAGGCGGGTGGATCACGAGGTCAGGAGATCGAGACTATCCTGGCTAACATGGTGAAACCCCGTCTCTACTAAAAATACAAAAAACTAGCCGGGCGTGGTGGCGGGCGCCGGTAGTCTCAGCTACTCGGGAGGCTGAGGCGGGAGAATGGCGTGAACCCGGGAGGCGGAGCTTGCAGTGAGCAGAGATCACGCCACTGCACTCTCAGCCTGGGAGACACAGCGAGACTCCGTCTCAAAAAAAAAAAAAAAGACCAGCTTGGCCAACATGCAGAAACGTCATTTCTACTAAAAATACGAAAATTAGCTGGGTATGGTGGCACACACCTATTAATTCCCGCTGCTCAGGAGGCTGAAGCCAAGAATCGCTTGAACCCAGAAGGCAGAGGCTGCAGTGAGCCAAGATCGCACCACTGAACTCCAGCCTGGGCAACAGAATGACTCCATTTCAAAAAAAAAAAAAAAGATGCTGATACAACCAGATTATGTTCCATCCATGTGATAAAGAGTATACAGCTACTCAAACATCTTATTTTTGAAATTCCAAGACCCCAGTGAATGTCCAAAACGATGAATAGTACCAAACCAGGTTGCCATCAATCGAAACATGTTTCCTGTTTGTGTCCTCCACCCACAAATTTAATGTCTTGTCCATCTTAACTAAGCACTTATCACACACTGTGGCTGTAACTTTTGCAGTTTGGGGTGTCACAACAAAACTAGCACAAATTTCTTTTTCCTTCTTCACAATTTAATGGACAAAAGATTTGTTCTTACCATAGATCTTAGCAAGCCCAGTATATGATCTTTTTTCTTTCCTAAGTCAAACACTCACCTTTTCACTTAAAGGAAGAACTGTATGGCTTCTCTCTGGCCTATGTGAATTGCCAGCATTGCTACTCTTGCTCTTTGGTGCCATTTTAAATAGTATAAGGGTTACCTGAACACAAGCACTGCAATACTCCAACAGTTGATCTGATAACTGAGATGGCTAGTATGTAATTAGCGGGTGGGGAGCACATACAGCATGAATATGTTGGACAAAGGGATGATTCGTGTCCTGGGTAGGACGCAGCAGGCTGTGAAATTTTATCGTATTATTCAGAACGATTTGCAATTTAAAACTTATGAAATGTTTATATAATCTTCCATTCAATATATTTTTTTTTTTTTTGAGATGCAGTCTCGCTCTGTCGCCCAGGCTGGAGTGCAGTGGCACAATCTCGGCTCACTGCAAGCTCCGCCTCCCGGGTTCACGCCATTCTCCTGCCTCAACCTCCAGAGTAGCTGGGACTACAGGCGCCCGCCACCTCGCCCAGCTAATTTTTTTTTGTATTTTTAGTAGAAACGGGGTTTCACCGTGTTAGCCAGGATGGTCTAGATCTCCTGACCTCGTGATCCGCCCGCCTCAGCCTCCCAAAGTGCTGGGATTACAGGCGTGAGCCACCACGCCCGGCCTCATTCAATATTTTTGGACCATGGGTGACGCAGGTAAGTAAAACTACATAAGGCAATACTGTGGATAAGAAGGGACTACTGTACCATCAACGAACACTCAGAAAAGGAAGTTAAGAAAGCAATTCCATTTACAATCGCATCTAAAAGAAAAAATACCTGGGAATAAATGTAAACAAGGAGGTGAAATACTTGTATGTTTAAATTATAAAACGGTGCTCAAGGCCAGGCTAACACCTGCAATCCCAGCACTTTGGGAGGCCTCAGCAGGGGATCACTTGAGCCCAAGGGTTCGGGGCCAGCCTAGGCAACATGGAAAAACTCTGCGTCTACTAAAAATGCAAAATAAATATCCAGGCATGGCAGCATTTGCCTGTAGTCCCAGCTACTCCAGAGACTGAGGCAGGAGGATGGCTTGAGCCCGGGGAGTCAGGGCTGCAGTGAGCAGTGATAGCACTACTGCACTCAAGCCTGGGTGACACAGCCAAACCCTGTCTAAACAAAAACAAAAACAAAACTGCTCAAAGAATTTAACAGACCTAAATAAATGGAAAGACATCTATGTTCATACATAGGAAGACCTAATATTGTTGAGCTGTCCATATTCTCCAAAGTGAGCTACAGATTCAATGCAATCCCTATTTCCCAAATTTGGAATCCCAAAACTCCAATGGTCACTTCTGCAGAAATGGAAAAGCAAATCCTCAAACTCAGATGAGATTGCAAAGTGCCCAAAAGCCAAACTCTTGAAAAAGAACAAACTTGGAGGAACTCACACTTCTCAATTTCAAAACTTACCACAAAGCTACAACAATCAAAACAGTGTCATACGGCATAAAGATACACACAGACCAATAAAACAGAATTGAGAGTTCAGAAATAAACCCATAAATCTATGGCCAGTTGGTGCTGGCAAGGGACCCAAGTCCATTAAATAAGGAAACAACAGTCTCTATAAAAATGGTGAAGGTACAACGAAATTTCCACATGCAAAAGAATAAAGTTGGACCCTACCACACTCTATATACTAAAATGACCCCAAAATGGACCAACAACTTAAATATAAGAGCAAAAAGCACAACACTCTAAGAAAAACAGGGTAAATCTTCATGACCCAGGATTTAGCAATGTATTCTTAGATATGACACCAAAAGCACAAGAAACAAACAAAAAAAAAACCAGATAAAATGGATTTAATTAAAATTATTCTGTAGCCTGGCATGGTGGCTCACGCCTGTAATCCCAGCACTTTGGGAGGCCAAGGTGGGTGGATCACCTGAGGTTGGGAGTTCAAGACCAACCTAACCAACATGGAGAAACCCTGTCTCTACTAAAAACACAAAATTAGCCAGCCATGGTGGCGCATGCCTGTAATCGCAGCTGCTCAGGAGGCTGAAGCAGGAGAATCGCTTGAACCTGGAAGGCAGAGGTTGCGACGAGCCACGATGGTGGCACTGAACTCCAGCCTGGGCAACAAGAGTGAAACTCCATCTCAAAAAAAAAAAAAAAAAAATTATTCTGCAAAACCTACAGAATGGGAGAAAATATTCGGAAACCACATATGTGACAAGGGTTTAATATTCAGAATATATTAAGAATTTTTACAATTCAACAAAAAAGACACCCCAATTAAAAAACCCAAGTCATAAAAGTAGAATACACTAAAAAAAAATTAAAAATAAATAAAATAAAAGCCCAAATCAAAGGACTTGAATAGGCCAGGCTGGTGGCTCATGCCTGTAATCCCAGCACTTTGGGAGGCTGTGGGAGACCAGCCTGGGCAACATGGCAAAACCCAGCCTCTACCAAAAAAAAAAAGAACATCACCCAGGTGTGGTGGCACATGCCTATACTACGCGGGAGGCTGAGGTGAGAGGGTTGCTTGAACCCAAGAGGTCAAGGCTGTAACCCTAGCCTGGGCGACAGAGCGAGAGCCTGATTTTTTTTTAAAAAAAGGACTTGAATAAACATTTCTATAAGGACATATACAAATGGCCAATAAACCATGAGAATATTCTCAACATCATGATTCATTAGAATATGCAAATCAAAACCACAATGAGATATCACTTCACACCTATCCCAGCCGATACAATCAAAAAGAATAGAAACTAAGTGTTGACAAAGATGTGGAGAAATTGGAACTCTCATACATTGCTGGTGGGAATGTAAAATAGTGCAGCCACTATGGAAAACAATTTAGGGGTTCCTCAAAAAGCTAAACATAAAATGTTTCCATATGATCCAGCAATTCTACTCCTAGGTATATAACCAAGGAAACTGAGAGCAGGCACTCAAGATACTGTTCACCAGTGTTGACTGCATTACTTGCAAGTCAAAAGAAGGAAACAACCCAGGTATCCAATGACACATGAAGAGGTAAATGAAATGTGGAATATATATACAATAGACTATTATTCGGCTATAAAAAGGAATGAAATTCTGGCACATGCTATAAAACATATGAACCCTGAAAACATGGTAAGTGAAATGAGCCAGACACAAAAGCACAAATACTATATAACCCTATTAATATGAAATATCCAGAATAGGCAAAGTCATGACAAACAAAGTAGGCAGAGGTTTCCAGGGACTGCAGAAAAGAGGACCTGTAGAGTCACTACTAAATAGCTACAGGATCTCTGTAATAGAATCTTTTGAAAATAGACAGTGGTGATGTCTGAACAACACTGTAAATGTAGTTAATGTCACCAAATTGCACGACTAAAAATGGTTAAAATGGCAAATTGTTATAGTTTTCTACAACTTAAAAAATTAATAATGTAATACACCAAAAATCAAGTAATTGTACACTTTAAATGGATTAATTGTATGGTATATCAATTCTACCTTAATAAAGTTGATTTTTTAAAAAAACTATGTCAAAAAGTGACACTCAGAGCTGGGAGTGTAGCTCACATCTGTAATCCCAGCACTTTGGGAGGCCAAAGCAGGCAAATCACTTAACCCCAGGAGTTTGAGACCAGCCTGAGCAACATGGCAGATTCTGTGACACTCAGAAAACTATTCCAAGTGATCCTGGTATGACAGTATTTTGACTGTCCATCCTAAACAGAATACATCTTAAAAGTAAAAAACTGTAAGCGGCTGGGCGCGGGGGCTCATGTCTGTAATCCCAGCACTCTGGCAGGCCGAGGCGGGCGGATCACGAGGTCTGGAGATCTAGACCATCCTGATCAACACAGTGAAACCCTGTCTCTACTGAAAATACAAAAAAATTAGCCGGGCGTGGTGGCAGGCGCCTGTAACCCCAGCTACTTGGGAGGCTGAGGCAGGAGAACAGCGTGAACCCGGGAGGCGGAGGTTGCAGTGAGCCAAGATGGCTACACTGCACTCCAGTCTGGCAACAGAGCAAGACTCCGTCTCAAAAAAATAAATAAAATAAAAAGAACTATAAGCAATCTTAAACTTCACTTAGTATTCTTAACAAAGACTTGAGAAAACAGGTTAAGAACTGAACTGCAATTAAACACAAATACTTTTTAAAGCAGGAAGAGAATACATAAGAACTGGGTACACAGTCTCCCCTCCCCATTAAATGCACAAATTTAAAAGATACAGGAGAAAATATGTGACAAAAATAATACACAATAGTCAGGACAGCATGTAAAGAAATAAGAGCTTGTTTCCCCCTTTCTTTCTTTTTTCGACATGGAGTCTCGCTCTGTTGCCAGGCTGGAGAACAATGGCTTGATCTCAGCTCACTGCAACTTCTGCCTCCCTGGTACAAGCTGGGACTACAGGCGCACGCCACCACACCCAGCTAATTTTTGTATTTTTAGTAGAGATGGGGGTTTCACCATGTTGGCCAAGATGGTCTCGATCTCTCGACCCCATGATCTGACCTCCTCCGCCTCCCAAAGTGCTAGTATTACAGGCGTGAGTCACCGTGTCCGGCCAGTTCCCCCTTTTCAAAATGAAGAAATAGATTCAAGGTACAACGCCAACACATAATAGAAAAATAATTCCATTACCTTCTTTGCTTACAACTATGTTATTAAAGTAGACAATCTTAAGATAAACAACTTTATAAATTATCTTTCTATATTCTATTTTGCCTCTAACCTCATTTTACAAGGGAACTGAAGCTCAAACAGGTAAGTGCCTTGTTTAAAGATATACAGCTAGGAAGCAGCAGAGCCCATGTTATGTAAACAGGACAATACTTGATTCAAGCAGTACTTCTTTCCATGACAGCAGATGTCACTATAAGCAAATACCTGAATTCACTTAAGGTGCCAAATATCAAGAACTGATGTAGGGCTGACAACAGGAACAGTCAGACCCTAAGAGACACCACATCATCTCTATCTTGCACAGTCAAATGGATTCCTCTACCCCTAAAATCCTCCAAAAAAGCTGCTGTTCTCAGCAAACCCATCTGATCAGATCCAAATCTGTGAAGTTCCAACAAGGGTGAAGGCAGTGATTATACAGGACAATGAAGAAAAGTCTAGATAGTGAACCATGAGTTCCCCAATCTACTTCCCCTGGAACATAAGGGTAAATCTCTCAAAAGGCAGAACAAAAAGAGGAGGAGGCCGGGTGCGGTGGCTCACACCTGTAATCCCAGCACTTTGGGAGGCTGAGGTGGGCAGATCACGAGGTCAGGAGATCAAGACTATCCTGGCTAACAAGGTGAAACCCCGTCTCTACTAAAAATACAAAAAAATTAGCCGGGTGCGGTGGCGGGCGCCTGTAGTCCCAGCTACTCCGGAGGCAGAGGCAGGAGAATGGGGTAAACCTGGGAGGTGGAGCTTGCAGTGAGCTGAGATTGCACACTGCACTCCAGCCTGGGCAACAGAGCGAGACTCCGTCTCAAAAAAGAAAAAGAAAAAAAAAAAAAAAAGAGGAGGAGAATAAGAGAAAAATTAGAGAAACTCCAACTTTCAGGTAAACATCATAAAAAAAAGGTAAGAAATGGTCAAAGAAATAATACAAGAAATGTTACAGAACTGAAAGACATGAGTTTCCCAATTGAAAGGACACTTCCAGAAAACCTTTAAGTTACCAAGAACAAGAATCTCATGGGACTTCTAACAGAACTTCTAGAAAATGGAGCAATGATCTCAAAATCGAGAAAAAAATTATTTCAAACTCAGAATTCGATAACCAAATGATCAACTAAATTAAGTAAAGATGTTTTGCAGGCATACCATTAGTTTCAAGACCAGCCTGACCAACATGGTGAAATCCCATCTCTACTAAAAATAAAACAATTAGCTGGGCATGGTAGCGCACACCTGTAATCCCGCTATTCAGGAGGCTGAGGCAGGAGAATCCCTTGAACCCGGGAGAAGGAGGCTGCAGTGAGCCGAGACCACCCCACTGCACTCCAGTCTGGGCAATAGAGCAAGACTCCGTATCAGAAAAAAAAAAAAAAACACACACACACAACAAAACAAAAACCTCTCATCCACTTTTCCTCTAAGCAAGTGAGGCTATGCTACACCAAAACAAAGAAAGTAAATCAAGAGGACATGAGATACAAGAAACAAAGTGTCTAACTCAGAAAAGAGGTGAAGGGAATTCTCAGGCTGATGACAAAGGGAAGTCCCAAGAGCACAGCTGCATAGTAAAGAGGAAGAAAAACCAGTCCGGGTTGGAGAAGTCTGTTAGTAAGGGTATCTTAGGTAGAAAGACAATCAATCAAGCAATGTTTTAAGCTGAAATTGATGGGATTATGTGACCAGTATGACCACATTTGAGGGTTTAAATTGCTGAGTTTAAGAAAACAAGGAGTAACACAACATAAACCAAAAAATAAAGCAATTATTCAGTCCAGGAAAAACAAAACTGCATAACAGGGGCAATTCAAATGCAAAAATATTTACCTTATGATATTTATATAAATGTGAAATATTCATTTAAGCAAAAACTGCAGTACTGAAAGAATGAGGGGCAAACCAAAGTGTCTGAGGACAGTTTGGGAGGAGCATAGTAGAAAGTCAATAGAAAATGTCTAAAATGGGGCTGGGCGCAGTGGCTCACGCCTGTAATCCCAGCACTTTGGGAGGCCAAGGTGGGCGGATTACGAGGTCAGGAGATCAAGACCATCCTGGCTAACACGGTGATACCCCGTCTCTACTGAAAATACAAAAAAAATTAGCTGGGCATTGCGGCGGGTGCCTGTAGTCCCAGCTACTCAGGAGGCTGAGGCAGCAGAACGGCATGAACCCGGGAGGTGGAGTTTGCAGTGAGCCAAGATCGTGCCACCGCACTCCAGCCTGGGCAATAGAGCGAGACTCCGCCCCAAAAAAGAAAAAAAAGAAAATGTCCAAAATGGGAGAAAGGGAATTAAAAATAACAAAAGTATGTATGTGTGTTACTCAGAAATATGAAGTATAGATGTAAAGGGCAGAAAAAACAACTAACAGCTGTCAAAGGCACCTGCTTGTAGTCCTAGGTACTCAGGACACAGAGGTAGGAAGATCATTTATGCCCAAAAATTTGATGCCAGCCCGGGCAACACAGCAAGACCCTATTCTAAAAAATAATAATAATAATAATAAGAGCTGTCAAGTAGCCTTTGAGAAGTAGGAATCAGCTGCAGAAGAAGAAACCAACTTGACAGAACCTAGAAAAACTAAACAGAAGCCATATGGAAAAAGAAAAACTAGAGAAAGAATTATATTTTTTTTTAATTTTTTTTTTTTTTTTGAGACAAGAGTCTTGCTCTGTCACACAGGCTGGAGTGCAGTGGCGCAATCTCTGCTCACCGCAACGTCCGCCTCCAGGGTTCAAGCAATTCTCCTGTCTCAGCCTCCCAAGTAGCTGGGACTACAGGCGCCTGCCACCACGCCCGGCTAATTTTTGTATTTTTAATAGAGACGGATTTTCACCATATTGGTCAGGCTGGTCTCTCGGCCTCCGAAAGTGCTTGAATTACAGGCGAATAATATTTTCAAGAAGGGCAAAAGCACGTGAGGAGAGTAGAAAAACGGCAAAACAAAGAGGAGACTAACAAATGAAAGCACAATGGAAGACTAGAAAGATAAGATACACAGACACATCATCACACTCCAAAACTCAGACATTCTAGAAAGCATGGTCAGTTCACAGATGGCCAGCCTCTGCCAAACTGGGGGAGAATACCAACCTCTTTATATTCTTCACAGACACTGCCTCTTCTCCCTCCATTCTTTACCTTCTATCCAAGCACACTGTTTTGTCATTTCACTCAAACCTAACTTTATAGAATAGCTTCACATGTTCCAAAGTTACTCACTAGCTAATCCATATTCCACTGAAATCCCCCAGATTCTAATGTAAATGACTTTCAATTTGTTTGGGGGGAAAAAAATATTCTTTAAGTGTAAAGAGAGAGGTGGTCATAACAATGAATCCTCAAAATTTTGCCACCACTCCACTTTATTTAATGGAAAAGTTATGTAGTTGAAAGAACATTCTAACTTCTGTCTAGACCAGTGGTTTTTAATCTTTTGGAAGCCAAGGTCCCCCCTAAGAATCTCAGAAAGGCTCTAAGCTTGCTTTTTTTTTTTTTTTTTTTTTTTTTAAGCTTGTTTAAAAAAAAAAAAATCACGCTGAGCAGAGTGGCTCACACCTGTAATCTCAGCACCTGGGGCCAAGGCGGGAGGATCACTCGAGCCCAGGAGTTGGAGACCAGCCTGGGTAACATAGTGAGACCCCGTCTCTACATTAAAGAAAAAAGTTAGCCGGGCATGGTGATGCATGCCGGGAGCTGGCATGCCTGTAGTCTCAGCTACCCAGGAGGCTAAGGTGGGAGGATGGATTGAGCCCAGGACGTCAACACTACAGTGAACCATGATCCCGCCACAGCACTCCAGCCTGGAAGAGACCTTGTCTCAAAAATAAAATAATAGCCGTTGCAGTGGCTCACGCCTGGAATCCCAACACTTTGGGAGGTGGAGGCAGGGAAATCACTTGAGCCCAGGAGTTCGAGAACAGCCTGGGCAACATGGTGAAATCCAGTCTCTACCAAAAATACAAAACAAAACAAAAAAAAACAAGCGGGTGTGGTGGGTGCACCTGTGGTACCAACTACTCAGGAGACTGAGGTGGGAGGATCGCTTGAGCTGGGGAGGCGGAAGTTGCAGTGAGTCGAGATAGCGCCACTGCATCCAGCTGGGTGACAAGAGTGAGTGAGACCCCACCTCAAAAAAAAAAAAAACATAAAAATTAAAGTCTTTAATTTCAGGAGTTACTGGAACCCTCAATAAGGTCTGTTTTAGACCCTATCACCACGTTCATATTTATGACTACGCCAGCAGTTTGAAATTACAATGTACAAGTAGGTATCTATTCCTCCTCTCTGGAGGAACAGGCTGTAACTTACTCCACAGTTCCCAAGAGAAACTAAATCAGACCCACTGCCAAAATTCTGCTGCACTTCCTATTTGACCCTGAACAGGTATCTTTAATCTCTACAGGTCTCAATATCCACAGGGCTGCTGGAAGCACAAAATAAGATAACCTACACTTAGTTACGATAAAAGACACAATTGTGCTGCTATTATAATCATGGTCATCCGTGAGTTTCCGTTTGTTTTTTTGTTTTTTTTGTTTTTAATTTTTATTTTTGATGGAGTCTCCCTCTGTCGCCCAGGCTGGAGAGCAGTGGCACGATATCGGCTCACCGGAACCTCCGCCTCCCAGGTTCAAGCCACTCTCCTGCCTCAGCCTCCGGAGTACCTGGGACTACGAGCGTGCGCCACCACGCCCGGCTTTTTTTTTTTTTTTTTTTTTTGGATTTTTAGTAGAGACGGTGTTTCAACATGTTAGCCAGGTTGGTCTCGAACTCCTGACCTCAGGCAATCCGCCCTCCTTGGACTCCCAAAGTGGCGGGATTACAGGCGTGAGCCACCGGGCCCCGCCAATATCCTTTTAACATCAACAATAAAAACAGTGACTTGTAGCTAACATTCAGTGCTATGTATCAAGCACAACCCTAAATGTTTAAAATGGATCCTATCAAATTCTATCAATGTTACAACTCCACCTATGGATGAAAAGTGTAACTGGCCCCAAATACCCAGCTTATGAACGACAGAGCTGATTATTCAAGCCAAAGCAAACTGACTCAACATTCTGTGCACATCCACCTTTAATAGCTTCTTCCGTCACTCTTTAGATCCAATTGCTAAAGTCTTATTGAATCCAAAACAGATCACATTATTTACCTATAAAGAGGAAAAATATCCTAAGAACATTTGTGGAAAAGGTTAAAAATTGTAAGCCATACTAACGATTTATAAGAAATTTATAATTTTTTTTTTTTTTAAAGCAAAAGCAGCTACCAAACTGTTCTGGGGTGGGGGAGGTGAGTATGAGGAGTGGAGCTGGACCCTTATAAAGGGACAGCGACAAACACCTCATACTCAAAACAAGGGGACTTCGCGTGTCATTTGCGCCGTCGGGCCGTTGCAAACGTTCGCGCTGAGATCCCTACGTTGTCACTCGTCACAGCCGCCAAAGCGCACCCCGGAGCTGCGTCAGTCCCCACTGGGTTCCCCCAGGCCAAGGAGGTACGACCTCCGCCGCAACACGTAAAATGTCCGGGGGATGGGAAGAATCCCGCCGACATAGCAGCCGGGTGCCCAAGCCCCCCGAGAACTAGGCCGCGCGGGTACTACGCGGCGCGCGACCGGCCAGAAAGCCCGGGCCAGGGCGGGCCCACGAGCGAGGACCGTCGGGAACAGGCCGGGAGAAAGAGGAAGCGCCGGCGCCAACGGTCTCCCGCCCACAGCGGTCCCCCCAGGGCTCTCCCTGCGCTTGCCAGCGCCACGCCGCCCACAGGACCGCGCTAGCCGGCCGGCGCCTCAACAGTGCGCGCCAGGGAGCAGCGCCCGTCGGGAGCCATGACGCCCGAGCCTCGCGAGGCCGCCGCCCGGCCAGGTCGAAGCCGTCGGTCTCTTCGAGATCCACTCACCTCTCGAGGCGACGGGGCGGAGCCCTGCACCGAGGCGATGTACCGCTCCACGTCGGCCTTGCTGCGCCTCATCGCGCCGCCAACCTGGCTCCCGAGGCGCGGGAGACCAGCGCTCAGCCCCGCAGCAGTCGCAACTTCCAAGAGGAAAGCGCCTGCAAACCAGTGACGCAGCGACGTCGCCGGCGGAGGACCATCCCGACGAACTTGCGTACTGCGTCAGCACTGTGCGCCACGTTGGCGACGTCGGCGCTAGAGCTGCACACAGCCGGGCTCTTGGTAGCTCCCTGGGTTCTGAGCGGTGTCTTGGGAAGCCGGGATCAGATTTCGGCCCCCGCGTCCACAGCGTAGGCGTAGATTTCCAGCAGATAACAATTTGCGTGATGGGCTCTTAAGCGTTTTGGTCGCTTGTTCTAAATTATAAGTGCGCCATGCATTGAAAGAAAAAAGCACTCAGGCCAAGTTGGTGAGCGTGTAAATTGGAACAACGTTTCTGGAGATGACTGGTTAAATACGTTGCATCGGACATGTGTGAATACTAAAGTATACATTTTAAAATTCGTATCTATTAACAGAAATGAGGGCCGGGCGTGGTGACTCACGCCTGTAATCCCAGCACTTTGGGAGGCCGAGGCGGCCGGATCATGAGGTCAGGAAATCGAGACCATCCTGGTTAACCCAGTGAAACCCCGTCTCTACTAAAAATACAAAAAAAAAAAAAAAAAATCAGCGGGACGTGGTCGCACGCACCTGTAGTCCCAGCTACTCGGGAGGCTGAGGCAGGAGAATCGCTTGAACCTGGGAGGCAGAGGTTGCAGTGAGCAGAGATTGCGCCACTGCCCTCCGCTTGGGCGACAGAGCGAGACTCCGTCTGAATTTAAAAAAAAAAAAAAAAATTTAGAATTGCATAATGAAAAAGTAGGCCACAAATACTAAGTTTTGGACAATTACAATTTTTTAAACAGTCATCCCTTGGCGGGGGATTGGTTCCAGAACCACTGGTTTATGCCAAAACCCACGCATTCCGCTGGGCGCGGTGGCTCACGCCTGTAATCCCAGCACTTTGGGAGGCTGAGGCAGGCGGATCACCTGAGGTCAGGAGTTCGAGACCAGCCTGACCAACATGGCGAAAGCCCGTTTCTACTAAAAATGCAAAAAAAAATTACCTGGGCATGGAGGTGGGCACGTGTAATCCCAGCTACTCGGGAGGCTGAGGCACGAGAATCGCTTGAAACTGAGAGGCGGAAGTTGCAGTGAGCTGAGGTCGCGCCACTGTACTCCAGCCTGGGCGAGAGTAAGACTTCCTCTTAAAAACAACAACAACAAAAAAAATCCGCGGATTTTCAAATCCCGCAGTCAGTGCTGAGGATGGAACTCTCAGAGGAAAAGTCGGACCTCTCTATATGCCGGCCCCTCGAATACTGTATTTTCTGTCGGCTTATAAGTGGACCCAGGCAGTTCAAACCCATGTTATTCCAGGTTCAACCGTGTATATAGGAATAACCATTCGCCCCACAGAGTGGCTCAAGCCCATAGCCCCAGCACTTTGGGAGGTCGACGCGGGAGGACCCCTCGAGTCCAGGAGTTCCAGGTTGCAATGAACTATGATAGCGCCGCTGCATTCCATCCTGGGCACCAGAGTGAGACCCTTGTCTCAAAAAAAAAAAAAAAAAAAGAAAAGGAATAGCGCCCCAAATGTATATATATTTCACTAGCAGAATAACAGGGCATACCAAAATTTAACAGTAATAATGTCAAGATTTTGAACCATCTGTATCTTCCAAATCTTCAAAAATGTCTATTTTGGGAATTTGGATGTTAAACTCTTACTTTTAAAACAAGATTTAACAAAATGTTTTTAATAGTGAGAACCTTTTACATTTTAAAAGATCACATTTGTGTAAACATTACGGTCTTAATTATGCAGGCAAATATCAAATGCGTTGACATTTTTAACTGGAAATTTAGGCTATTTTGGTTGTGGATACATTTTTATCCTGTTTGTTTTTCCATATTTTCTAAATTTTGTATAATGAACAAGTATTGCCTTTCTAAAAAAAGGAAAAGCAGCGTTTTGTTTTGTTTTGTTTCAACCATACTGGATGTGAATAAAAGAAAAGAAAAAGATGATTCTGAGCTTACCAGTGTGTGTGACCCACATTAACAGAAATGACATGTAAAGAAAATCTAGTTTGGAGTGGAAAATCCTATTTTAGGTAGTTGATTTCTTTCACTTGAGGTACCATTTATATATCCATGTGGGATAGGCTAGTAGGAAGATGAAATGGTAGGACAAAGATCCTGATGGAAGCCAGTAGTCATGGCACAGTTCGGAGGCCCAGCTACTCCAAAGGCAGCGGGGGAGAAATCCCTTTAGCCCGGGAGTTGGAGACTGCGATTAGTTATGTTCATGCCTTTGCACTCCAGCCTCTGGAAGAGAATGAGATTCCTATCTCTAAAACGAAAAGAGGGCTAGGCACAATGGCTCACACCTATAATCCCAGCACGCTGGGAGGCCCAGATGGGTGGATTGCTTGAGGCCAGGAGTTCAAGACCAGCCTGGCCAACATGGTGAAACCCCATCTCTACTAAAAATGCAAAAATTAATTGGGTGTGGTGGTGCATGCCTGTAATCCCAGCTTCTTTGGATGACTGAGGCACTGGAATTGCTTGAACCTGGGAGGTTGCAGTGAGCTGAGATTGTGCCAATGCACTCCAGCCTGGGCAACAGAGCAGACTCTGTCTCAAAAAATAACAATAATAATATTTAATTAATTTTAAAATAAAAACAAAAAGAGAAGATCTGATGGACTTAGAAGTCATAAACCTCGGCTGGGCACAGTGGCTCACGCCTGTAATCCCAGCAATTTGGGAGGCCAAGGTGGGCGGATCACGAAGTCAGGAGATTGAGACCACCCTGGCTAACACGGTGAAAACCCATCTCCACTAAAATACAAAAAATTCTCTGGGCATGGTGGCGGGCGCCTGTAGTCCCAGCTACTCGGGAGGCTGAGGCAGGAGAATGGTATGAGCCCGGGAGGCGGAGCTTGCAGTGAGTTGAGATGGTGCCACTGCACTCCAGCCTGGGCGACAGAGCGAGAAAAAAAAAAAAAAGTAATAAACCTCAGGTGATAGGTGAAATCACGAATTTGCCTTGAAAACTGTGTTGGTAACAATAGCCATAGCTAACAAGTACTTGCTGTGTTCCAAAGCTCTTTTTTTTCTTTAGCACTTCACTTGTATTAACTAATTTCGTTCTTCCAACAACTTTATACGGGTACTGTTATTATCCTCGGTTTTTACAGATAAGAAAACCAAAAGACAGCCAGGCACCATGGCTCATGCCTGTAATCCAAAACTTTGGGAGGCTGAGGTGGGAGGATCACTTGAGCCCAGTAGTTCAAGACCAGCCTGGGCAACATAGCAACACCCTGTGCTTACAAACAAAAAGAAATTAAAAACTAGCCAGGCATGGTGATGCATGCCAGTAGTCCGAGCTATTTGGGAGACTGAAGCAGGAGGATCTCTTGAGGCTAGGTGTTGGAGGCTGCAGTGAGCTATGTTCACCTCACTACATTCCAGCTTAGGTGACAGAGAAAGACCCTGTCTCCCAAAAAAAAAAAAAAAAAGGAAACCAAGAGAATGAGCACTGAAGCAACTTGCCCAAACACACTCACCTTGTAAAAATGGTATCGTTAATCCATTTACATTGAATGTATTGAAAAGGAGTGCCCAAAGAGAGAATCTTCTTTTTTTGTTGTTGTTTTTTTTTTGTTTTTTTTTTTTCCTTGAGACAGTGTTTTGCTCTGTGGCCCAGGCTGGACTGCAGTGGCGCAGTGTCGGCTCACTGCAACCTCTGCCTCCCAGGTTCGAGCAATTCTTGTGCCTCAGCCTCCTGAGTAGCTGAGATTACAGGTACGTGCCACCACACCCAGCTAATTGTTTTATTCTTTGTAGAGATGGGGTTTCACCATGTTGGACAGGCTGGTCTTGAACTCCTGGCCTCCAGTGATCCATCTGCGTTGGCCTCCCAAAGTGCTCGGATACAGGTGCCCAGCATCCACCGTGCCCAGCATCCAAAGAGAGAATCTTCTTGAGGAACTCAAAAGACTTTTATCTTTTGGACAAGCAGTTCATAGTTCTGCATTAATTAGGGATTTTCACATTTTACTTCATTTTACACTACTTTTTTGTTGTTGTTGTTCAGTGGTGTGACATTTTCACCAAGGCACTGAAAATTCCATTTGCACTAATGTCCAATGTCATATATTCCTACCATGTTGCAAATACAGTTCATTTGCCCAGCTTTATTGAGGTATAATTCACAAATAAAAATTATATATATTTACTAGGTACAACATGATGTTTTGCTATCCAAGCATACCTCATGTAATTGCACTACATTTTATTGTACTTCACAGATACTATGTTTTTTACAAATTGAAAGTTTGTGCCCACCCTGTGTCAAACAAATCTCTCGGCATCATTTTTCTTTTTTGAGACAGAGTCTCACTCTGCTGCCCAGGCTGGAGTATAGTGACATGATCTCAGCTCACTGCAACCTCCTGTGGCAGGCCAGGTCTCACCAATGCAGGCTTCCATAACAACTCTTTCAGTAATGACTGAGTGGTTAAATTCAATATTAAAAGCCAGTGCCCTTATAGAAAGGCTGGGATATAACAAAAGGCCATCGAAACGTTTGCCTAGGCCTTTCCTGGGCCTTAAAGCATGAGAAAATAATGAAGGAATTCTTTTTTTTTTTTTTTTTTTTTTGAGATGGAGTCTTGTTGTGTCACCCAGGTAGAGTGCAGTGGTGGGATCTTGGCTCACTGCAACCTCTGCCTCCCAGGTTCAAGCAATTCTCCTGTCTCAGCCTCCTGAGTAGCTGGGATTACAGGCGTGCATCACCACGCCTGGCTAATTTTTTAAATTTTAGTAGAGACAGGCTTTCACCATGTTGGCCAGGCTGGTCTCGATCTCTTGACCTCATGATCCACCCGCCTCAGCTTCCCAAAGTGTTGGGATTACAGGCATGAGCCACCGCATTCAGCCCATAACGAAGAAGTTCTTAACAGGACCCATTTAGGATTAAACAAGTTTTATTGTGGGTCTGAAGAAACTCCCCAGGTCTCCACAGACAAGTTTACTGGGAGTCTGAAAGAACTTCCCAAACCTCCATGATTTAGCGGAAGCCAAGATAAGGGTAATCACCCGGCACCGAGGCAGAGCTTGCGGTGAGCCGAGATTGTGCCGCTGCACTCCAGCCTGGGGAACAGAGCAAGATTCCATCTCAAAAAAAAAAAAAAAAATCACTCCAGCATCTACATCCATTAGTTTAAGTGAATTTACTGAGGCTCCAGAGGAAGGTCTTTAGGACTCACACCTTAGTTATAGATTAAAAGAAGTGAATCACTTATGTCTTTAGATGAATGGGCACTTACACGTAGACATATAGCTTAGAAGGTATATAAGCTCTGGAAAACTTTGTAATTTTGAGTGGGTCTGGTGATAATTTCCAGGCCTTCTCCCTGTAACTGGTTGCAGAAATAAAAACTCTCTTTCTCCCCAGTTCCTCTGCATCTCGTTATTGGGCCATGAGAAACAGCAGCCCGACCCTCAGTTTGGTCCGGGAACACTCCATCTCCCAGGTTCAAGTGATTCTCCTGCCTCAGCTTCCCTCGTAGCTGGGATTACAGGTGTGTGCCACCACGCCTAGCTAAATTTTTTTGTATTTTTAGTAGAAATGGGGTTTTACCATGTTGGCCAGGCTGGTCTCCAACTCCTGACCTCAAACGATCTGCCCGCCTCAGCGTCCCAAAGGGCTGGAATTACAGGCATGAGCCACCGCACTGGCCTCAGCACCATTTTTCCAATAGCATGTACTCACCTCATGTATCTGCATCCCATTTTGGTAATTCTCACAATATTTCAAATTTTTTCATTATATAATATCTGTTATGTTGATCTGTGATCAGTGATCTTTGATGTTACTTATTGTAATTGTTTTGGGGTACCACAAGCCATGCTCACACAAGACAGCAAACTTAATTGATGAATGTGTGTGTTGCATCTGACTGCTTCACTGACCCGCCATTCCCAGTCTCTCTCCCTCTCCTCAGAGCTCCCTGTTCACCTAGACACAACAATACTGAAATCAGGGCCCTTAATAACCCTATAAGGCCTTCTGTGTGTTCACATGAAAGGAAGAGTTGCATGTCGCTCACTTTAAATCAAAGCTAGAAATGATTAAGCTTAGTGAGGAAGGCATATCAGAAGCCAAGATAAGCCAAAAGGTAGGCCATTTTTCCAGAAAAATGATTCCTTTCAAATTCTGCTGTTCATTGACAATGCGCCTAGTTACTCAAGAGCTCTGACGGAGATGTACAAGTAGATTAATGTTTACCTAGCAGCTAACACTATGTCCATTCTGCAGCCCATGGATCAAGGAGTAATCTTGACTTTTAAGCTTTTTTTTTTTTTTTTTTTTTTTTTTTTTTTTTTTAAGATGGAGCTTTGCTCTTGTCAACCAGCTGGAGGCCAGTGGAGCAATTTTGGCTCACTGCAACCTCTGCCTCCCAGGTTCAAGTGATTCTCCTGCCTCAGCCTCCCAAGTAGCTGGGATTACAGGCAGCTGGCCACCATGCCCGGCTAATTTTTGTCTTTTTTTTAGTAGAGATGGGTTTCACCATGTTTGGCCAGGCTGGTCTCAAACTCCTGACCTCCGGTTTAAGTTTTATTATTTAAGAAATGCATTGCTCTTTCTCTTAAGCACACCACTGAAGATCCTGGTGTCACCATCGGCCACCGCCCCATCCGTTGTTACCGGTATTGTAAGAACAAGCTGTACCCAAAGCCTCGCTTCTGCCGAGGTGTCCCTGATACCAACATTCTCATCTTTGACCTGGGGCGGAAGAAGGCAAAAGTGGATGAGTTTCCACTCTGTGGCCACATGGTGTCAGGTGAATATGGGCAGCACTCCTCTGACGACCTGGAGGCTGCCTGAATTTGTGCCAATACGTACATGGTAGAAAGTTGTGGCAAAGACGGCTTTCACATCCGAGTGCAGCTCCACCCCTTCCACGTCATCCGCATCAACAAGATGTTGTCCTGTGCTGGGGCCGACAGGCTCCCCACAGGTATGCAAAGTGCCTTTGGAAAGCCCCAGGGCACTGTGGCCAGGGTCACATTGGCCAAGTTATCACGTCTATCCGCACCAAGCTGCAGAACAAGGAGCATGCGAATGAGGCCCTGCACTGGGCCACGTTCAAGTTCCCTTGGCCGACAGAAGATCCACATCTCAAAGAAGTGAGAGCTTCATCAAGTTCAATGCGGATGAATTTGAAGACACGGTGACTGAGAAGCGGCTCATCCCAGATGGATGGTGGGTCAAGTACGTCCCTAGTTGTGGTCCTCTGGGCAAGTGGCAGGCCCTGCACTCATGAGGGCTTCCACTGTGCTGCCCCCTCTTAATACTCACCAATAAATCCTACTTCCTGTCCACCTTAAGTTTTTTTTTAAACAATGCATTTAGTAATGTTACAGCTGCCATCAGTGGTGATTCCTCTGGTGGATCTGATCAAAGTAAATCTGGAAAAGATTCACCATTCTAGGTGGCATTTAAAACATTCATGAATAGGCCAGGGGCGGTGGCTCATGCCTGTAATCCCAGCACTTTGGGAGACTGAGGTGGGCGAATCACCTGAGGTCAGGAGTTCAAGACCAGCCTGACCAACATGATGAAACCCTGTCTCTACTGAAAATACAAAAATTAGCTGGGCATGGTGGCGTTTGCCTGTAATCTCAGCTACTCAGGAGGGTGAGGCAGGAAAATTGCATGAACGCGGGAGGCAGAGTTTGCAGTGAGCTTAGATCATGCCACTACACCCCAGCCTGGGTGATAGCAGGCATGCACCACCATGCCTGGCTAATTTTGGTATTTTTAGTAGAGACGGAGATTCACCATGGTGGCCAGGCTGGTCTCAAACTCCTGACCTCAGGTGATCTGCCCACCTCAGCCTCCCAAAGTGCTGGGATTACAGGTGTGAGCTGTGGCACCTGCCCTATGTTTTGGTTATTAATGCCTTGTCAGATAGATAGTTTGCAGATAATTTCTCCCCTTCTATGGGTTGTCCCCTCACTTTGTTGATGTTTTCCTTTGGGGTGCAGGAGCTTTTTAACTTAATGTGATCCCATTTGTCCATTTTTGCTTTGCTTGCCTGTGCTTTTGAGGTATTACTCAGGAAATCTTTGCCCGGACCAATGTCCTGAAGACTTCTCCCAATATTTTCTTGTAGTAGTTTCATAGTTTGAGGTCTTAGTTTTAAGTGTTTAATCCATTTTGATTTGATTTTTGTATATGGTGAGCAAGAAGTCTAGTTTCATTCTTTTACATATGGATATCCAGTTTTCCCAGCACCATTTATTGAAGAGATTGTCCTTTCCCCAGTGTATGTTCTTGATAACATTGTTATAACGAGTCCACTGTACTGTGTGGATTTGTTTCTGGGTTCTCTATTCTGTCCTAGTGGTCTATGCATCTGTTTTTTGCCAGTACCATGCTATTCAATTACTATAGCTCTGTAGTCTAATTTGAAGTCAGGTAATGTGATTCCTCCAGTTTTGTTCTTTTTGCTCATGATGGCTTTGGCTATTCTGGGTCTTTTGTGGCTTCATATAAATTTTAGGATTATTTTTTCTATCTCTGTGAAGAATGTCATTGGTATCTAATAGGGATTGTGTTGAATCTATAGATTGCTTTGGGTAGTATGGACATTTAAAAAATATTGATTCTTCCAATCCATGAATATGGAATATTCTTCCATTTATTGGTGTCCTCTTCAATTTATTTCATCAGTATTTTATTATTTTCATTATTAGAGGTCTTTCACCTTTTTGGTTAATTCCTAGGTATTTTATTTTATTTGCAGCTATTGTAAATAGGATTACTTTCTTGATTTTTCAGATTTTTGCTGTTGGCATATAGAAATGCTACTGATGTTTGTATGTTTATTTTTTATCATCCAATTTTACTGAATTTGTTTTTCAGTTCTAATAGTTTTTTGGGGGGAGCAAGTCATTAGATTTTTCAAATATAAGATTATATCATCTGCAAACAAGAATAATTTAACTTCTTTCTTTTCAATTTGAATGCCCTTTGTTTCTTTCTCTTCTCTGATTTCTTTCTCTTCTCTGATTTCTCTAGCTAGGACTTCCAGTACTATGCTGAATAACAGTGGTGAAAGTGGGCATCCTTCTCTTGTTCCAGGTCTTAGAGGAAAGGCTTTCAGTTTTCCCCCATTGAGTATGATACTGGCTGTGGGTCTGTCATATGTGGTTTTTATTATGTTGAAGTATGTTCCTTCTATACGCAGTTTCTTGAGAGTTTTTTTTTTTTTTTAAATCACAAAATACGTTGATTTTCCCATCTCAGCCTCCTGAGTAGGTGGGACTACAGGGACACACCACCACACTTGGTTAATTTTTTATTTTTAGTGGAGGTGGAGTCTTGCTATATTGGCCAGACTGGTTTCAAACTGTTGGCTTCAACTGATTCTCTCACCTTGGCCCCCCAACGTGCTGGGATTACAGGCATGAGACACTCACTGTGCCTGACCAAGATAAGCAACATTATCAAACGGCTTTTTCAATCTAGTGAAGTAGTTGTATCGTTTCTGTCCTTCGTTTTGTTGATATGATGTATGTATTACATTGATTGCTTTGCATATGCTGAGCCATTCTTGTATTCCTGGGATAAATCCCACTTGGTCATGATAAATGATCTTTTTCAATGTGTTGTTGCATTTGGCTTACTAGTATGTTGTTGAGGATTTTTGCATCAATTTATCAATAATATTGGCCTCTAGCTTCCCTTCCCCTTCCCTTCCCTTTCCCTTCCCCTTCCCTTCTTCCTCCCTCCCTCCCTCCCCTCCCTTTCTTTCATTTTGATTGTGTCTCTGTCGGTGGAGCAGTTGTAATTACTGGCTGAACGACCAAGATTCTCCTCCTATTTAAATAGTTGAGTCGGATTTATGGTTCTTTAAATGTTTGTAAAATTCATGGTGAAGCATAATTTGTGGCCTTCCGAGACTTTATTGGCTTTGATCGCATTATCTGTTACCAATCTATTCAGGTTTTCGATTTCTTCATGATTCAATCTTGTATTTGTCTGAATTCTTCCGATTTCTTCTAATTTCTTCCACCTCTTACTGGCATATAGTTGCTCAAAGTAGTCTCTATTGATCCTTTGAATTTCTGCGTTGTCAGTTGTCATGTCTCATTTTTCATCTCTGATTTTATTCATTTGGGTCTTCTCTCTCAGGAAGTCTGGCTAAAGGTTTGCCAATTTTGTTTATCTTTTTAAAAACCAAGTTTTCATTTCATTGATCTTTTGTATTGTTTTTTCATTTCCATTTTATTTGTTTTTACTCTGATCTTTATTATTTCTTTCCTTCTAGCAATTGTGGGGGTTTTTTTCTTGTTTTTCAGTTCCTTAAGATGCATCTTAGGTTGTTTATTTAAAGTTTTTCTACTTTATCGATGTAGGTGTTTATTGCTATAAACTTTTCTCTTACTATTGCTTTTGCTGCATTCCATAAGTTTTGGTATGTTGTGTTTTCATTTTCTTTTCTTTCAAGAAATGTTTAAATTTCTATCTTAATTTTTTCATTGACCCACTGGTCATTCAGAAGCATAGTATTGAATTTCCATGTGTTTGCATAGTTTCTAAAGTTCCTCTTATTTTTTATTTCTAGTTTAATTCCATTGTGGTGAGAAAAGATACTAAATAGATTTCCTTTTTTTTTTCACTTTTTTTTTTTTTTTCATTTTGAGACAGAGTCTAGTTTCTGTTGCTCCAGGCTGGAGTGTGCAGTGCATTATCTCGTTCACTGCAAGCTCGGGCCCCAGGTTCACACCATTCTTCCCTGCTTCAGCCTCCCGGCAGGTAGCTGGGACTACAGGCACCCACCACTGTGCCCGCTAATTTTTTTTTTATTTTAGTAGAGACAGGGTTTCACCATGCCAGGATAGTCTCGATCTCCTGACCTTGTGTTCCACCTGTGTTGGCCTCCCAAAGTGCTAGGATTACAGGCGTGAGCCACCGTGCCTGGCTTTTTTTCACTTTTTAAAGACTTGGTTTTTTTGGCCTAAGATATGTTCTCTCCTTGAGAATGCTCCATTTACTTAGGAGAAGAATGTGTATTCTGCAGCTATTGCATGAAATGCTCTGTAAATATCTATCAGGTCCATTTGGTCTGTAGTGCATATTAAGTCTGACTTTTTTGTTGTTGATTTTCTGTCTTGATGATCTATCCAGTGCTAAAAGTGGAGTCTTGAAGTCTCTAGCTATTATTGTATTGAGGGCTATCTCCCTCTTAAGCTCTGATAATACTTGCTTTATATAGCTGGGTGCTCTAGTATTGGGTGCATATATATTTGTAATTGTTATAGTCTCTTGATGAATAGACCCTTTGTCATTATATAATGAACTTCTTTGTAGTTTTTATAGTTTTTGTCTTGAAATCTATTTGGTATGATGTAGTATAGTTACTCTGGCTCTTTTTTGGCTGCCATTTGCATGAAATATCCTTTCCCTATTTTCAATCTATGTGTGTCTTTATAGGTGAAGTGTGTTTCTTGTAGGCAACAGGTTGTTGGGTCTTTTTTTTTTTTTTAATCTATTCTGCCACTCTGTGTCTTTTGATTGGAGAGTTTAGTCCATTTACGTTCAATATTATTATTGAAAAGTAAGCACTTAACTACTTCAATGGTGATACTTGTTTCCTGGTGGTTTTGTAGTTCCTTCCCTTCCTTCCTTCCTTCCTTCTTGTGAAGGTGATTTTCTCTGGTGATATGTTTTAATTTCTTGCTTTTTATTTTTTGTGTATCTGTTTTAGGTTTTTTTTTATTTGAAGTTACCACAAAGCTTGTAAATATCATCTTATAATTTATTATTTTAAACTGATGAAAACGTAACACTGTGAAAACAAATAAGCAAAGAGAAAACTAATAAAAATTCTACACTTTACCTTCATCTCCCCACTTTTTAACATTTTGTTTTTTCTTTTTATATCTTATTATATTGTCTATGTCTTGAAAAACTTGTTATTTTTTGATAGGTTCATCTTTTAGTCTTTCTACTCAAGGTATGAATAGTTTACACACCACAATTACAGTGTTATCATATTCTATGTTTATGTGTGTACTTACTATTACCAATGAGGGTTTTTTTTTAACCTTCAGATGATTTCTTATTGCTTATTAATGTCCTTTTCTTTCAGATTGAAGACCTCCCTTTAGCATTTCTTGTAGGACAGGTCTATTGTTGATGAAGTACCTCAGCTTTTGTTTCTCTGGGAAAGTATTTCTCCTTCATGTTTAAAGGATTTTTTCACTGGATATACTATTCTAGGAAAACAGTTGGGTTTGTTGCGGTAGTTGTTGCTGTTGTTGTTGTTTTTCTGCTCTTTAAATATGTTATGTCACTCTCTCCTGGCCTGCAAGGTTTCCACTGAGAAGTCTGATGCCAGATGTATTGGAGCTCCTTTGTATGTTATTTGTTTCTTTTTTCTTGCCATTTTTAGTATTTCTTCTTTATCCTTGACCTTTAGGAGTTTAATTATTAAATGTCTTGAGGCAGTCTTATTTGGGTTAAATCTACTTGGTGTTCTATAACCTTCTTGTACTTGAATATTGATATTTTTCTCTAGGTTAAGAAAGTTCTCAGTTATTGGCTGGGCGTGGTGGCTCACATTTGTAATTCTAGCACTTTAGGAAGGTGGATCACCTGAGGTCAGGAGTTTGAGACCAGCCTGACCAACATGGAGAGACCCCATCTCTACTAAAAATACAAAATTAGCCCAGCAAGGTGGTGCACGCCTGTAATCCAAGCTACTTGGGAGGCTGAGGCAGGAGAATCACTTGAACCCAGGACGCAGAGGTTGTGGTGAGCAGAGATTGCGCCATTGCACTCCAGCCTAGGCAACAAGAGTGAAACTCCATCTCAAAAAAAAAAAAAGAAAAAGAAAAGTATCTGTTATTACCCCTTTGAGTACACTTTCTACCATGATCTCTCTTTTTATCTCCTCTTTAAGGGCTGTAACTTTTAGGTTTGCCCGTTTGAGGCTGTTTTCTAAATCTGGTGGGCATGCTTCACCATTTTTTTCTTTTTTCTTTTGTCTCTTCTGATTGTGTATTTTCAAATAGCTTGTCTTCAAACTCACTAATTCTTTCTTCTACTTGATCAATTCTGCTATTGAGAAACTCTGATGCATTCTTTGGGATGTCGATTAAATTTTTCAGCTCCAGAATTTCTGCTTGATTCTCTTTATTTCAATCTCTCTGTTAAATTCATCTGAGAGGATTCTGAATTCCTTCTCTGTGTTATCTAGAATTTCATTGAGCTTCCTCAAAACAGCTGTTTTGAATTCTGTGTCTGAAACATCACATATCTCTGTCAGTCTGGGATTGACCACTGGTGCCTTATTTAGTTAGTCTGGTAAGGTCACATTTTGCTGGATGGTCTTAATGTTTGTGGATGATCGTTAGTATTTGAGCATTGAAAGTTTATATATTCATTTTTAAATTATTTTTTAATTATTATTATTATTTTTTTTTTTTGAGACAGGGTCTCGCTCTGTCACCCAGGCTGGAGTGCAGTGACAAGATTGCAGCTCAATGCACCCTTGACTTTCTGGCCTCCAGCAGTCCACCCACCTGAGCCTCCTAAGTAGCTAGGACCACACACATGTGCCACCACACCCGGCTTATTTTTGCATTTTTGGTAGAGATGGGGTTTCACTTGTTGCCCAGTCTGGTCTTGAACTCCTGAGCTCAAGCAGTCCACCCACCTTGGCCTCACAAAATCCTGGGATTATAGGCATAAGCCACCATGCCCGGCCTGGTTAGATATTTATTACAATTTTTGCAGTCTGGCTTATTTGTTTCTGTCCTTCTTGGGAAGGCTTTCGAAGTATTCAAAGGGAATTGAGTGTTGTGATCTAAGATTTTGGTGACTGCAGCTGTATCTGCATTAGGGTGCACCCCAAGCCCAATGATGCTGTGACTCTTGCAGACTTGTAGAGGTACTACCCCAGTGGTCTTGGGTAAGATCTGGGAGAATTCCCTAGATTACCTGGCAGAGACTCTTGTTCTCTTTCCTTGCCTTCCCCTAACCAGAGTCTCTCTCTCTTTCCATGCTGAGCTGACTAGACCTTGGGGAAGGATGACATATGAACCCCTGTGGCCACGACCACTGGGACTGCACTGGGTCAGACCTAAAGCTAGCACAACACTGGGTCTCACCCAAGGCCTGTGGCAACCACTGCCTGGTTACCGTTGTTTCCTCACAGCCCACAGGCTCTACTGTCAGGAGGTTGTGAATCCAGCCAGGCTTACTGTCTTCCTTTCAGGGAAGTGCATTCCCCCTGTTTCCAAGTATGTCCAGAGATGTCATCCCATCTGGGAGTCAGGGCCTGGGGTTGGAAAACTTGGGAATCTATCTGGTGCTCTATTCTATTGCTGACCTGGCACCCAGGCCACAAGACAAAGTCCTTCCACTCTTCTCTCTCCTTTCCTCAAACAGAAGGAACCTCTCCCTATGGCCACCACCATCCCAGGCCCGCAGCGAGTATGACTTGGCTACTGCCAGTGTTCACTCAAACCCTGAGAGTTCTTCAGCCAGCTTCTGGTGATTGCTGCCAGGCTGGGTCTCTTCTTTGAGGGCAAAGGGCTCCTTCTCACCTACAGCAAGTCCAAAAATGCCATACAGGAGCCAAGGCCTGGAATCAGGGACCCCAGGAGCCCACCTGGTACTCTATCTCACTGTGACCAAGTCCCCTTTACTCTTCCCTCTCCTTTCGTCAAGCAGAGGGAGCCTCTCCCCATGGCCATTGCAGCTGGGAATGCACTGGGTCACACCTGAGGCCAGCACGGCACTGGGTCTCACCCAAGGCCCACAGTGGGTGGGGCCCGGCAACCACTGATGTTTATTCAAGGCCCAGGCCCTCTTTAGTCAGCAGGTGATGAATTCTGCCAGGACCAGGTTTTTCCCTTCAAGGTGGCGGGTTCCGTTCCAGCCCAGGGTGTGTTCAGAAATGTCATCTGGGACCTGGGGCCTAAATGGGGGCCTCAGGACTCTGGTGCCCTATTCTACTGTGGCTGAGCTGGCATCCAGGCTGCAAGGTACAGTCCTCTTTACTATCCCCTGTCCTCTCTTCAAGCAGAAGAAAAAAGTCTTGGCCAGCTATGGTGGCCCATACCTGTAATCCCAGCACTTTGGGCCATCAAGGCTGGAGGACTGCGTTAGCCCAGGAGTTTGAGAGCAGCCTGGGCAACATAGTGAGACCCTTGTCTCTACAGAGAAAAACAAATTAGCCAGGCATCGTGGGGCATGTCTGTAGTCCCAGCTCCTTGGGAGGCTGGTATGAGAGGATCACTTGAGCCTGGGAGGTCAAGCGTGCAGTGAGCCATGACTGCAGCACTGCACTCCAGTTTGGGTGACAAACCAAGAGCCTGTCTCAAAAAAAAAAAAAAGAAAAAAGAAAAAAAAGAAAAGAGTCTCTCCCACAGCTACACTACCCCAGCTGCACTACCTGGGGTGCTGCGCCCTCAGCCACCCCATCTGATGTCTCATTATGTCATGCGCACCCCAAGTTCACTGGCTCTGAGCCCAACAAAGCACAGCACCGGAGTTGCTAAGAAATTGCAGTCCTTAGCCGGGCGCGGTGGCTCAAGCCTGTAATCCCAGCACTTTGGGAGACCGAGACGGGCGGATCACGGGGTCAGGAGATCGAGACCATCCTGGCTAACAAGGTGAAACCCCGTCTCTACTAAAAAATACAAAAACTAGCCGGGCGAAGTGGCGGGCGCCTGTGGTCCCAGCTACTCGGGAGGCTGAGGCAGGAGAATGGCGTGAACCCGGGAGGCGGAGCTTGCAGTGAGCTGAGATCCAGCCACTGCGCTCCAGCCTGGGCGACAGAGCCAGACTCAGTCTCAAAAAAAAAAAAAAAAAAAAAGAAATTGCAGTCCTTGTGGCCTGGACTGCCTTCTAAGTTTAGTGCCCTAGGACAGGAGGGCACTTTGGCCCACGGTGACAAGGCTTGCTGGAGTTCAGGTTCTGACAGCTAGGACGGATCATTCCCTTCTGGCTAGGGCTGGTCTAAATGCTGCCTCCAAGGGTACCTGCTGAATGTTGCCCTGTGTTGCTTTCCGGTGTTACAGGGAAGCACTGAGTTCCAAGGCAAAGTCTCACAATCACAGCACTCTCCTTCCCCAGATCACACAGATTCTCTCTCATCATGAGGCTGCTGCTACTACTGGGGAGATGGGGGAAAAGTGGCATCAGCTGTTCAAGACTGTCTTTCCTTCCCTCTTCAGTGCCTCTTTCCTTGATATGATGTTACAAACCAGTACTGTGATCACTCATCTGATTTTTGTGTCTTATGAAGGTGCTTTCTTGTGCAGATAGTTGTTCCATTTGGTGTTCCTGCAGGGCAGAGGATTGGGGCGATGCTTGCTGGAGGATTCTAGTCAGACATCTGCTCTGCCTCGTCCTCTAAAAGCTCACTTTTGAAAAAGTGGTACAGACCAAAATCCACCTGCCTATGGAAAAGGAGGAACTAGGTGGTAAGGAAACAGGTGCTCAAAGTGGTGATTACCTTTTTGTGAAATAGAGAGAATGGATATAGGTATTTTCAGTATATAATCATATAGAAAAGTTGCCCATTTAGGGGGTGTAGAGTTCTACACATTTTTTTTTTTTTTTTTTGAGATGGAGTCTTGCTGTGTCGCCCAGGCTGGAGTACAGTGGTTCAATCTCAGCTCACTGCAACCTCTGCCTCCCAGGTTCAAGCGATTCTCCTGCCTCAGCCTCCTGAGTAACTGGGAGTACAGGCACGCACCATCACACCTGGCTAATTTTTGTATTTTTAGTAAAGGCGGAGTTTCACCATGTTGGCCAAACTGGTCTCAAACTCCTGACCTCAGGTGATCTACCCGCCTTGGCCTCCCAAAATTCTGGAATTACAGGTGTGAACCAATGCGCCCGGCCAGTTCTACAAACTTTTTGTAGAAAAAATTTGACACGTACGTCCAGATTCATGTAACCACTACTACAGTAAGGGTACATAACAATTCCAACATTCTAAAAACTCATTCATATTATTATTCCTTTATAGTTATACCTTCCACTCACCCCCTTACCACTGATTACTTCTCCACACTATATGCCATATAAATGGACTTATATGGTTTATAACCCTTTGATAAGTTTGCTCACAATGTTGTGTAACCATGATCACTATCCATTTCCAAAACTTTTGATCATCTCAAATAGAAACTCTGCGCCTATTAAACAATTACTCCCCACTCCCCACTCCACAAGCCCCTGGTAACTCTAACTCTACTTTTTGTCTTTATGAATTTGCCTACTAGCATTTTTTCTTATTGTTTTGTTTTGTTTTTTGAAACAGGGTCCTGCTCTGTCGCTCAGGCTGGAGTGCAGTGGCATGATCTTGGCTCACTGCAACCTCCGCCTACTGGTTTCAAGTGATTCTCAAGCCTCAGTCTCCTGAGTAGCTGAGACTACAGGCGTGTGCTACCACGCCCAGATAATTTTTGTATTTTCAGTAGAGATGGGGTCTCGCCATATTGGCCAGGCTGGTCTCGAACTCCTGGCCTCAAGTGATCCACCTGCCTCAGCCTCCCAAAATGCTAGGATTACAGGCATGAGCCAGTGCGCCCGACATTGTAGCTTTTAATGACTGAATATGTATTAATATTTTATAAACTACTTGATTCAATTTGCAAATTTTTTTGAGGGTTTTGGCATCTAATTTCATGAGGGATATTTATATTTTCTAATTTCTCTTCAAATATTCTCTTTGAAACATGGATTAATTTAGAAGTCTGTTGTTTAATTTATAAGTGTTCAGGAATGCTCCTATTACGTTTGTCTTATTGATTTCTGGTCTACTTTTGTTATGGTCAGAGACCATGCTTGGCATGATTTCACTTCATTTAAGTTTGCTAAGGCTTGTTTTATGACCCAGGATATGGTCTATCTTGGTGAATGGTTCTGTGTGCACTTGAAATAATGTATAGTCTGCTGTTTACAGGTATCAAAGTTCAATTAGATACAGTTGGCTAGTGGTGCTGTTTAATTCTCCTCTTCTTTGTTGATTTTCTTTTTCTTTTTTTTCTTTCTTTTTTTTTTTTTTGAGACGGAGTCTCCCTCTGTCGCCCAGACTAGAGTGCAGTGGCGCGATCTCGGCTCACTGCAAGCTCCGCGTCCCGGGTTCACGCCATTCTCCTGCCTCAGCCTCCCGAGTAGCTGGGACTACAGGTGACCGCCACCATGCCCGGCTAATTTTCTGTATTTTTAGTAGAGACGGGGTTTCACTGTGTTAGCCAGGATGGTCTCGATCTCCTGACCTTGTGATCCGCCCATCTCGGCCTCCCAAAGTGCTGGGATTACAGGCGTGAGCCACCATGCCCAGCCTTCTTTGCTGATTTTCTATCTAATAGTTCTACCAATGATTGAGAGAGGAGTATTGAAGTCTCCAAATATAATTTTGGGTTGTCTATTTGCTTTCAGAATTTTGAAGCTGTGGTGTAAGGCGCAAACATATTTAGGATTGTTATGTCTCCTTGGTGAATCAACTATTTTATCATGATGTATGATCCTTTTTTGTCCCTAATGATTTTCATTGCTCTGGAATTTGCTGTGTATGATATTAACATAGCCACACCAGCTCTTTTGATTAATATTTCCATGGTATATCTTTTCCTTTTTTTTTTTTTTTTTTTGAGATGGAGTCTTGTTCTGTCACCTGGGCTGGAGTGCAGTGGCGTGATCTCAGCTCACTGCAACCTCCACCTCTCGGATTCAAGTGATTCTCCTGCCTCTGCCTTCTGAGTAACTGGGACTACAGGCAACACCACTACACCTGACTAATTTTTGTGTTTTTGGTAGAGATGGGGTTTCGCCATGTTGGCCAGGCTGGTGTCGAACTCCTGACCTCAAGCAATCCACCCGCCTTGGCCTCCCAAAGTGCTGGGATTACAGGCGTGAGCCACTCTGCCCAGCCTCTATTCTTTACTTTTAACCTACATATATCATGTTTAAAGCAAGTTTTGACTGGGTATGGTGGCTAATGCTTGTAATTCCAGTGCTTTGGAAGGCTGAGGTGGGAGGATTGCTTGAGGCCAGGAATTTGAGACTAGCCTGGGCAACTTGGTGAGCCCCTGTCTCTATAAACAAAACAAAACAAAACAAAAAACTAGTCAGACGTGATGGTACATGCCTGTAGTCTTAGCTACATGGGAAGCTGAGGCAGGAGGATTGCCTGAGTCCAGGAGCTGGGAGCTGCAGTGAGCTATGATCATTCCATTGCACTCCAGTCTGGGCAACAGAGCAAAACCTTGTATCTAATAAATAAATAAATAAATAAATAAATAAATAAATAAATGCAAAACATTTTTTAAAAAATGAAAAACATTTTAAAAAATAAAAGAAGTTTCTTGTAAATAGCATATGGCTGGGCACTGCTTTTATCCATTCTGACAATGTCTGTCTTTTAAGATTTAGGTTTAGTCCATTTATGTTTAATGTAATTCTTTATGTGTTTGGATATATGTCTACCATCTTCTTCTTCTTCTTCTTCTTCTTCTTATTATTATTATTATTATTATTATTATTTTGAGACAGAGTCTTGCTCTGTCACCCAGGCTGGAGTGCAGTGGCACAATCTCGACTCACAGCAACCTCCGCCTCCCAGCCTCAAGCAATTTTTGTGCCTCAGCCTCCCAAGTAGTGGGGATTACAGGCGTGTACCACCACGCCCAGCTAATTTTTCTATTTTTGGTAGAGATAGGGTTTCACCGTGTTGACCAGGCTGATCTCAAACTCCTGGCCTCAAATGATTCACCCACCTCAGCTTCCCGAAGCTTTGGGATTACAGGTGTGAGCCACTGGGCCCAGCTCCATCTTATTACTTTTTATTTTGCTCCATTTTTTATCCTTCTGCTTACCACTTTCTGCCTCCTTTTTGGTTATTTAAATGAGTTTTAGCATTCTGTTTTAACTCATATATTGGTTTTGAATATATCTCTTTGAGTAGTTTTTTAAATGGTGACTCTAGGGATTACAATATACTTAATTTTTCACAGAATGAACATATTACCACTTCAAGTGGAATGCAGAAAACTTACAGCTGGATAGGTATTTTTACCTTCCCCTCTCTACATTATAGATGTTTTCTATTACATTTACATGCATTGTAAACTCCACTAATGTTATAATTTTTGCTTTCTTTCTTTCTTTTCTTTCTTTCTTTCTTTCTTTTTTTTTTTTTGAGACAGAGTTTCGCTCTTGTTGCCTAGGCTGGATGCAATGGCTCAATCTTGGGTCACTGCAACCTCCCCCTCCTGGGTTCAAGTGCTTCTCCTATCTCAGCCTCCCGAGTAGCTGGGATTACAGGTGTGCGCCACCACATCTGGCTAATTTTTGTATTTTTAGTAGTGACGGGGTTTCTCCATGTTGGTCAGGCTGGTCTTGAACTCCCAACCTCAAGTGATCCGCCTGCCTCGGCCTCTGAAAGTGCTGGGATTATAGGTGTGAGCCACCACACCCGGCCTAATTTTTGCTTTCAACCATCAAATGTATTTTTAAAAACAATAATGGATAGGTCCACTAGACAGGGATCATCAAGAAAATACAAGACTTCAACAATGGTTTAAACAAGCTAGACCAAATAGACATCTATAGAAAACTCCACCTAACAATATCAAAATACACATTCTTCTCAAGTGCACTTGGAACACTCTTTAGCATAAACCATATGCTAGAGCATAAGACAAACCTCAATGATTCTTTTTTTCAGTAAGTCTTTGTACTCCTAAACCCTCAATAAATTTAAAAGAATTGAAATCATAAAGAGTATGTGTTCTGACCAGAATGGAATGAAATTAGAAATCAACAACAGAAATTTGAGAAATTCACAAACATCTGGACATTACACAACACACTTCTAAATAACCAATGAGTCAAATAAGAAATCACAAGGGAGGCCGGGTGTGGCGACTCATGCCTGTAATCCCAACACTTTGGGAGGCTGAGGCGGGCCAATCATGAGGTCAGGAGATTGAGACCATCCTTGGCTAACACGGTGAAACCCCGTCTCTACTAAAAATAAAAAAATAAAAAAATAAAAAAAAATTAGCCAGGCGTGGTGGTGGGTGCCTATAATCCCAGCTACTCACGAGGGTGAGGCAGGAGAATGGCGTGAACCCAGGAGGTGGAGCTTGCAGTGAGCCGAGATAGCGCCACTGCACTCCAGTCGGTGACAGAGCGAGACTCCAACGAAAAAAAAAAAAAGGAAAGAAAGAAATCACAAGGGAAATTAGAAAGTACACAGGAAATTAGAAGAAATCACGACATGTGAAATTAGAAAATTAGAGAAATTTGAGATGGTTAAAATGAAGATACGACATACGAAAACTTATGGGATACAGCTAAAGCAACACCTAGAAGGAAATGTATACCTGTAAAGACTATATTTAAAAAAGAATGACCTCTAAAAAGTAAGGGATCAAAGCATACCACTACAGAAAGTCATCTAATCATAAGGAAGACAGCAAGAGGGGAAGAAAGGAACAAAGGATCTATAAAACAACTAGAAAACAATTTTTTTTATTTTTGAGACACAGTCTGACTCTGTCACCCAGGCTGGTGGAGGGCAGTGGCGCAATCTTGGCTCACTGCAACCTCTGCCTCCCGGGTTCAAGCAATCCTCGTGCCTCAGCCTCCCAGGTAGCTGGGACCACAGGTGTGCACCACCTCGTGGGACTAATTTTTGTATTTTTAGTAAAGACAGAATTTCACCATGTTGTCCAGGCTGGTCTTGAACTCGTGGCCTCAAGTGATCCGCCCACCTCAGCCTCCCAAAATGCTGGAATTACAGGCATGATGGGATTACAGGCATGAGCCACTGTGCCCAGCCGGAAAACTTTTTTTTTTGAGATGGAGTTTCACTCTTGTTGCCCAGGCTGGAGTGCAATGGTGTGATCTTGGCTTATGATAACCTCCGCCCACCGGGTTCAAGCGATTCTCCTACCTCAGCCTCCTGAGTAGCTGGGATTACAGGCATGTGCCACCACGCCTGGCTAATTTTGTATTTTTAGTAGAGACTGGGTTTCTTCATGTTGGTCAGGCTGGTCTTGAACTCCTAACCTCAGGTGATCCGCCTGCCTCGGCCTTCCAAAGTGCTGGGATTACAGGTGTGAGCTACTGCGCCTGGCCCGGAAAACAATTTTTTAAATGACAGTGGTAATCCTTACCTATCAATAATTACCTTGAATATCAGTGGACTTAAAAAGAATGATGTCAAATCAATAGCCCGGGAAAAAAAGAGCAAACCGTGCCTAAGGCAAGTGGAAGGAAGGACATAAAGGTCAAAGCTGAAATTAGTGAAATAGAAACTAGAAAGACAATAGAGACCTCAATAACAACAAACAAAAGTGAGCAAAAGGCTTGACTAGACATTTTTCTAAAGATGATACACAAATGTATAAAAAGCATAAGAAAAGATGCTCAGGCTGGGTGCGGTGGCTCATGCCTGTAATTCCAGCATTTTGGGAGGCCAAGGCGTGGTGGATCACTTGAGGTCAGGAGCTCAAGACCAGCCTGGCCAACGTGGCAAAACCCCGTCTTTATTAAAAATCCAAAAATTGGAATTTGCACCAAAGCAGCAGCTGCATTCCCACAGTTCTTTCTTCACCTTCATGATGTTTCACTTGGTCAAAAACCGCACTAAGTCATCTGCAAGTTCGAAGCATTCAGCAAACAATGGCAATGCAGAGCCACCAGAAAAGTACACCTGATTTTCATGACAAATACGGTAATGCTATATTAACTAGTGGAGCCACTTTCTGCATTGCTATATGGACATATGTAGCAACACAAATCGGAATAGAATGGAACTTGTCCTCTGTTGGCAGAGTCACCCAAAGGAATGGAGAGATCAGTAATCATCCCAGCTGGTATGATAATGAATTGTTTAAAAAACAGCTCATAATTGATGGCAAGTTAAAACACTGTGACCCATTAAGATATGGCATTATTGAAGAAATAAAGTATATTTGAAACCTTCAAAAAAAAAAAAAAATTAGCCGGGCATGGTGGCAGGCACCTGTAATCCCAGTTACTTGGGAGGCAGAGGCACGAGAATAGCTTGAACTCAGGAGGCAGAGGTTTCAGTGAGCCAGGATCGCAACACTGTACTCCAGCCTGAGTGACAGAGTGAGACTGTCTCAAAACAAAACCAACACCAAAAACAAAACAAAACAAAACAAAACAAAAAAGATGCTCAACATTCCTAATCATCATTAGAGAAATGCAAATGAAAATCACAAGGCAACATTATCTTACACCCATTAGGATGTCTACTGTCAAAAAAGCAGAAACACAAGTGTTAAAGAGGATGTACAGAAATTGGAGCCTTTGTGCAATGCAAGGTGTAGCTACTACCGAAAACAATTTGATGGGTTCTCAAAAGAATAAAAAAAGAATTGCCATATTCACTTCTGGACATATATCCAAAAGAATTGAGAACAGGGTCTTTAAGAGATATTTACACATCCATATTTATAGCAGTATTATTCATAATAGCCAACATGCAGAAGTAGCCTAAATGTCTATCAACAAACGAGGGGATAAACAAAATGTGGTGTATACAAATAATGGAATGTTACTCAGCCTTAAAAAGGAAAGGAATTCTGTTACATGATGTAACATGGAAGAACCTTGAGGACATCATGCTAAGTGGAATAAGCCAGTTGCAAAAATACAAATACTGTATGCTTCCACTTATATGAGGTATCTAAAGTAGTCAAATTCACAGAAACAGCAAATCAAATGGTTGTCACTAGAAACTAGGGGGAGGAGAAAATGGAGAGCTATTGTTTCATGGGTATAGATGTTCAGTTTTAAAAGATAAAAAGTTGGGCCAAGTGGTGGCTCACGCCTGTAATTCCAGCACTTTGGGAGGCCGAGGTGGGAGAATTGCTTGAAGCCAGGAGTTCAAGAACAGCTTAAGCAACAAAGCAAGACTCTCTCCAAAAAAAAAAAAAATTAACCCAGTTCAGTGGTGCACATCTGTAGTCCCCAGCTACCTGGGAGGCTGAGGCAGGAGGATTGATTGAGCACAAGAGTTCGAAGTTGCAGTGACCTATAATCGCACCACTGCAGTCCAGCCCGGGTGACAGTGAGATCATGTCTCAAAATAATAAATAAAGATGAAAACGTCCTGGAGATATATTGCACAACAACATAAGGCTACTGCATTGCACACTTAAAAATGGTTAAGTTGGGCCGGGCACGGTGGCTCATGCCTGTAATCCCAGCACTTCGGGAGGTCGAGGTGGGCTGATCATGAGGTCAGGAGATCAAGACCATCCTGGCTAACACAGTGAAACCCCGACTCTACTAAAAAATACAAAAAAAAAAAAAAAATTAGTTGGGCGTGGTGGCAGGCACCTGTAGTCCCAGCTACTCGGGAGGCTGAGGCAGGAGAATGGCATGAACTCTGGAGGCAAGCTTGCAGTGAGCCAAGATCACGCCACTGCACTCCAGCCTGGGTGACAGACTCCATCTCAAAAAAAAAAAAAAAAAAAAAAGGTTAAGTTGGGCTAGGTGCGGTGGCTCACGCCTGTAATCCCAGTACTTTGGGAGGCCGAGGCGGGCAGATCACGAGGTCAGGAGTTCGAGAGCAGCCTGCCAACATAGTGAAACCCTGTCTCTAATAAAAATACAAAAAATAAGCCAGGCATGGTGGTGGGCGCCTGTAATCCCAGCTACTCAGGAGGCTATGGCAGGAGAATTGCTTGAACCCGGGAGGCAGAGGTTGCAGTGAGCCAAGATCCAGCCTGGGCGCCATTGCACTCCAGCCTGGGCCAAAGTGTGAGACTCCATGTCAAAACAAAACAAAAAAAAACCACAAAAACTTGACTTGCAAGGATGCCTTCTTTCTTCACTTTTATTCAACACAGTACCGGATGTTCTAGCCCAGGCAATTAGGCAAGAAATGCAAACAAAAGGCATCGAAATAGGAATAGAATAAATAAAACTATATTCTAGATGACATGATCTTATATATAGAAAACCCTAATGAAACTTCAAAAAAAAAAAGATCTAAACTATCAGTGATAATAAATGAGTTCAAGGAGATTGTACGATACAAGGTCAATTAAAAAAATGAGTTGTCTACTTACACACTAGCAATGAACAATTCAAATAAAATTAAGTAACCAATTCCATTTATAATATTATCAAAAATAATAAAATAATTATGAATAAATTTAATCCAAAAGTGTAAGACTTGTAGACTGGAAACTACACAACACTGTTGAAAGAAAGAAGAGTTAAATCAATGGAAAGACATACGGTGTTCATTAATTGGATGTAAACATGTCTACACAAAAACTTGTATACAGGCCAGGCATGGTGGCTCATGCCTGTAATCCCAGCACTTTGGGAGTTTTCGATGGGAAGATCACTTGAGTCCAGGAGTTTGAGACCAGCCTGGGCAACAGAGCGAGACCCCCATCTCTACAAAAAAGAAAAAACAAAAACAAAAGAAAACTTACACACGAATGTTTATGGCAGTACTATTTTTATTAGTAAAAGGTAGAAATAGTCCAAATTTCCATCTACTGAAGATGGATTTTTTTAAAATGTGGTATTGCTGGGCACAGACACACGTGTCTGTAGTCCCAGCTACTGGGGAGGTTGAGGCAGGAGGGTCGCTTGAGCCTGAGAGTTTGAAGCTGCAGTTTGAAGCTGCAGTGACGCTCTTTGATCCATGCAGGAGCTGTGATCAGGCCTGTGAAGAGCCACTATACTCCAGCCTGGGCGACATAGTGAGATCTCTGTCTCAAAGAAAAATGTGGTATAGCCATACAATAGAGCATTACTTTTGCATAAAAAAATAATGAAGTACCAATGCATACTACAACATGAATCAGTCTTGAAAACATTCTTCTAAATGAAAGGAGCCCATCACAAAACCTCATATATAATTTCATTTATATGAAATATCCAGAGTAGGCAAACTCAAAGACACGGAAAGTAGATTAGTGATTGCCAAGGGCTTGGCGGAGGGAAAATCTGGGAGGGCATGTGACTGGCAACGTGAATGGAGTCTCTCATTGGGGTGATAGAGGTATTTTGGAATTAGATTTTGGGGATGGCTGTAAAACACTGCAAATTTACTTAAAAAAAATCACTGAATGAAATTAAATGCTATGGAGATTGTAGATATTTTCATTTTGGCCAGGCAATCTACCTGATTTAGGTTCAAACCACAAGTTCCCACCCCTCCATTCTGCAGTCTGTGGTTCCAAAGCCAGTTCAGTGTCCAAAGTCTTCACAGGACTAGTCAGTTCTGTCCCACTTGTGCGCCACCCAGTGGCCAGTTGTGTCTGTGGGTGATGGTCTCTCAGTTCAGCTCTCGGCCTCTGGTGTGTTGAACAGGACCAGATCTATGTGGGAGCCGCTCAAGAAGGAGCCCTGGGGTTCATAAACAACTTAGTGGGTTTGCTTCACTGATTAACTCTGTCTCAGCAATTACCCTGTTGCTTTCATTTGCTGAGGCTTCTCTCTTTCGTCTTCCAAGCAGAAAACTGAGGCTTTCGTTATCTGGCTCTGCCATGCATTTCTACATCTGAAACCAAGCAGTGGGAGGACTGAATTGGAAGAGAAGCAACATGGGCTGTTTCTGCCCTTTTGGGACCACAGCTCTGTCAACTGGAGAAGGTTCCCGCCTGCGTCTTGGCTTCTGGGGCTCCTCTTGGGGCTGGTGCCAGTGCCACTGTGGGACTGCTTGGGGGCTGAGGTATGAGAGAATAAGGAAAAGAAACATGGGGAGGAACGAACTTCTGGATTCCCTTGGGATGTTGGGAGACACTTTTCCTGTTACTTGAGCCAGAAATAGAGGCATCTTCTGGAGCTCTTTCTAGCTACACCCTGGTGCCCATGGCCAGGTTAGTCAGGGGATACCATAGGGGAAACATGGTTATCTCACCACCGATTTGGTGTTACTTCCGGTTCTGGTCTTCCTGGGAAGGCTGCCTGCAACTATTTCGTTTTCAGTGCCTTCCAATAGCTGCTCCATGCATTCCGTGCTGTCTCCTGGCTGCACTCCATGCAGGACGCCTGTCTCCTCCACAGTGTGCGCTCACTCAGGTCATTGCTCAGTTTTATTGTTGGCATTTGTTTGCTTTAATTTTTCAGACTGGCTTCCTAGAGGTCACTTCTTATCTGCATAGTTTGTCAGTCAAACATCAGTTAAAGCCAATACGGTTTCCACCATCTGCTGCTGGCTCTACGCGCAGTGGGGAGGAGGCACGCCCCGGGCCATTTGCAGTGGTGTTCTGGCTTTTACTTCCTAACACTGGCACCGGCACAGACACAGGCTGTGTGCCCTGGGCATATGGACGTGGCTTGGGCTTGCTCTAATCTCTGCCAGCCGGGAGCCTTCAGTCCATTTGGGTAGTGTGAAGAGTTTACCAAGCTCCCTTTGGCTCTCCCACCTCCTGGAGCTCCCTCTTACATCCCTGACTAGTCTGTAGGCCATTTGGTTATCTCCAAAGGCCCAGAGCCTCAGGCTAGGAGTCAGCGGCCTTTCTTCCTCCTGGTCATTGATATCACCACCTTAACTAGCCATGCTGCAAATCAAAACCTTCCTCAATCTTGCATCCGGCCCCTGCAGCGAGGTGGCGGGGGATCTTATTTCCACAGGCTGCCCTGCTGGGGGCTGCTGTGTGTGTTACCAGCAGCTGGGGTAGATGGGGGTAGCAGCCTGGGCAAAGATGCCATGGACACAGGCTGGTCTTCTCCAAGGCTCACTTTAATTCTTTTTTTTTTTTTCTTTTGAGACAGGGTCTGCCTCACTCTGTTGCCCAGGTTGGAGCGCAGTGGTGTGATCACAGCTCACTGCAGACTCAATCTCCTGGGCTCAAATGATTCTCCTGCCTTAGCCTCCCATGTAGCTGGGACCACAGGTGTGTACCACCATGCCTTTTTTTATTTTTTATTTTTTTGTAGAGACGGGGATCTCACTACTTTGCCCAGGTTGTTCTTGAACTCCTGAGCTCAAGTGGTCCTCCTGCTTCGGCCTCCCAAATTGCTGGGGTTACAGGCATGAGCCACCACGCCCAGCGAGCTTTCATTCTTAAACACATCCCCATTTGTGCTGTGCCTTTGGTCAAATTACAGAATGCTCAATGGTTTGTCCAGCTATATAGTTACATTTTGGAAAGATTTGTTGACCTCCGCACTTCATCATGCTAGAAGTGGGAACTTCGATTACTCTTTAAAGAATCTGAAGATGAAGGGAAGACCGATGCATGATTTGAGAGAACGGCAAGACTGAGAAAGGTTTCTGTAGCATGGTGCGTGCATGTGTGTGTGCGTGTGTGTTGGGGGAGGCAAAGAGTTCTGACAAGAGGAAGAGACTGAGAGAGCAGGCTCATCTCCACAACATGCTGCTGCCACCCAATCATAGGGTCTCTTGCAGCAGTTTTAGTCCTGATATCACAGTGCTCTCTTGGACAAACCTCACGCCCTGACTACTGTCCCCTTAATTGGGGTCCCTCCTCAGAGCTTTCCTAAGCCACCCAATGTCTGACAATTAATCAGCAGATATTTACTGACTGCCTCTGCCGTGTCAGGTGCTGTGCTAGGCACAGGTCCACGTTCGCCATCCGTCTCCAACTTCATCTCTCTCACCAGAGCTTAACCTCAACTCAGTGAGAATTCTCACCATTCTCTGATCATACCAGGCTCTTCTTACAGGCGCGTCTCTTTACCCAAAATGCCCACTCACCCCCCTGCCCTTTCCCCTTTCTCCCTCTGGAAAGCTCCTTCCATGTCTTTCAAACCCCAGTGCAGCCATCACCACCTTTGGGAAATCTTTGCAGATGCCCTACAATCACCCAGTCTCTCTGAGCAATCGCTGTATCCCATTCATACATATACACACACACACATATTTTATATATATATATTTATAGATATATAAATATATATTTATACATATATAAATATATATACATATATACACACATATATTTTTATATATATACACACACATATATATATATATTTCTTTAGATGGAGTCTCCCTCTGTCGCCCAGGCTGGAGTGCACTGGCGTAATCACAGCTCACTGCAACCTCTGCCTCCCAGGTTCAAGCAATTCTCCTGCCTCAGCCTCCTGAGTAGTTGGGACTACTGGCGCCCACCAACACGCCCAGCTAATTTTTGTATTTTTAGTAGAGACAAGGTTTCACCATGTTGGTCAGGCTGGTCTCGAACTCCTGATCTCAGGTGATCCACCCGCCTCAGCCTCTCAAAGTACTGGGATTACAGGCGTGAGCTACCACGCCCGGCCTCGCATTCATATTTCTAACATTGATTCTTATCACATTATATGCTGATGCTTTTGTTTTGTTTGTTTGAGATAAGGTCTCACTTTGTCGCCCAGGCTGGAGTGCGGTGGTATGATCATGGCTCACTGCAGACTTGACGTCCTGGGCTCAGGACCCTCAGCCTCCCGAGTAGCTGGGACTACAGATGCATGCTACCACACTTGGCTAATTTTTTGTATTTTTAGTAGAGATGGGGTTTCGTTGTGTTGCTCAGGCTGGTTTTGAACTCCTGGACTCAAGCCATCTGCCTGCCTAGGCCTCTCAAAGTGCTGGGATTACAGCCTTGAGGCACCGTGCCTGGCCTCTGATGCACTTCTTTTTTTTGTTGAGACAGAGTCTAGCTCTGTCACCCGGCTGGAGTGCAGTGACTCGATCTCAGCTCACCACAACCTCCACCCTCCCGGGTTCAAGCGATTCTCTTGCCTCAGCCTCCTGAGTAGCTGGGAATACAGGCGTGCACCACCACGCCCGGCTAATTTTTGTAATTTTAGTAGAGATGAGGTTTCACCATGTTGGTCAGACTGGGCTCGAGCTCCTGACCTTGTGATCCGCCCACCTCGGCCTCCCAAAGTGTTGGGATTACAGGCCTGAGCCACCGTGACCGGCCGCTGATGCACTTCTTATAGCCCCTGGTAAACCATAAGCTTTTCAAGGACTGAAGGTTTATTGTTGTTTAACTATCTTCCGGCACAGTGGCTGACAACAGTTGACATTCAATGTCTCTTTAATTTGCTTGCCTTTAGTCTACCCTCTCCCCGCTTTTAATCTGCGGTCTTCTGTTTGGTATAGGAAACTCAGGAAGTTTGTTAGAGCTGTGTAAACATTTCCAGTACGCAGCTGATAAGCAAGGCCCAAGGGATATTTCTAAGAGTAAAGATAGGAACTTTAGAGTATTTGGCATACATTTTGGTCTTTTTAAGGCTTTTAGGTCCTAATTTTTGCCTATAACTTGAGGGAAGTTGCCAGGAAGATCAGTTCCAAATAGTTCAGGTCTCATTACAGGTACATAAAATTAGAAGACTCTAGCTCGGCTGGGCGCGGTGGCTCATGCCTGTTATCCCAGCACTTTGGGAGGCCGAGGCGGGTGGATCACGAGGTCAGGTTCAAGACCAGCCTGGCCAAGATGGTGAAACCCCATCTCTACTAAAAATACAAAAAAAGTAGCCGGGCGTGGTGGCGTGTGCCTGTAATCCCAGCTACTCCGGAGGCTGAGGCAGAGAATTGCTTAAACCTGGAGGGGCGGAGGTTGCAGTGAGCCGAGATTGTGCCACTGCACTCCAGCCTGGGCGACAGAGGGAGACTCCGTCTCAAAAAAAAAAAAAAAAAAAAGACTCTAGGTCAGTGGTCCTCAACCTTTTTGGCACCATGGACCAGTTTCGTGGAAAGCAATTTTCCACAGACGGTGGTGGTGGGGGTGGTTTCAGGATGATTCAAGTGCATTACATTTATTGCGCACCTTATTTCTATTATTATTACATTGTAATATATAAGGAGATAATTATACAACTCACCATAATGTAGAATCTGCGGGAGCCTGAGCTTGTTTTCCTGCAACTAGATGGTCCCATCTGAGGGTGATGGGGGACAGTGACAGATCATCAGGCATGAGATTCTCATAAGGAGCGTGCAACCTGGATCCCGCACATGGATCTAGTGGAATTTACCACTTGAGAGAAAATAGGCACGTAAAAGTCTCGGAAAAAAGTCTTCAAACTCATGTTCAAACACAATACCTCTTGATTAAATGTGGGGTTTGGTGTAGGGGACTGTGGAATCATTAAAGAATGTGAATAATTTTCAAAGTATTGATATCAATGCTTTGATATCAACATAATCTCTCTTATGTTGTCTGACATGATGCTAAACATATGTGGAAAAGGAATACCCTTATAAGCTGTTCTTTCCATGATGCTTGTCTCTACTATCTTTGGGATTAAGATCTTCTTGGACCATATAAATGAAACTGGTATTTCTAGTAGTGAACTTATTCTATTCCAAGTGTGCTTCAAATACTGTACCGTGACTGCCGGAACCTGAAGGGCTTACCCAGTAAGGACTCCATGATCATGAGTTCAGTGGTCCCTGACCCACAACCCTCCCCATGTCTTGAGCTCCCAGGGGACACTGGGCAGCACAAGTGAGCTTGCTACTAGATCCTAACCTGTGCCTTCACACTCCATCTCCAAAGAGACATCTCAGTGTTTTACAAAGAGAACAGGGCAGTTTCTCCTCACCTCTGAAACGTGGGGTTTCCTGCTTTTCTTTTTAATTTTGCCGATATATTAGAATTTTTGTCTGTTTTAGACAGAGTCTCACTCTGTCACCCAGGCTGGAGTGCAGTGGCGTGGTCATAGCTCACTGCAGCCTTCAACTCCTGAGCTCAAGCGATCCTCCCACCTCAGCCTCCTGAGTTGCTGGCATGAGCCACTGTGCCCTGGCCAGTATTACAATTTTTGATGCCCTTCTACAGGGTCAAGTAGAAGATTCTCTACTTAATGATTGTCACTATTTTTTTTTTTTTTTTTGAGAGTTTCACTCTTGTTGCCCAGGCTGGAGTGCAATGGTGCGATCTCAGCTCTCCACAACCTCCGCCTTGTGGGTTCCAGCAAACCTTGTGGGTTCCAGTTCCTGACTCAGCCTCCCAAGTAGCTGGAATTATAGGCATGTGCCACCTCGCCTGGCTAATTTTGTATTTGTAGTTGAGACGGGGGTTTCTCCATGTTGGTCAGGCTGGTCTCGAACTCCCAACCTCAGGTGATCTGCCCGCCTCGGCCTCCCAAAGTGCTGGGATTACAGGTGTGAGCCACTGCGCCTGGCCAGAATGTCACTAATTTTTATTGCAAGGGTAAATGGCTTCTGAGATCTAAAATTTTATCAGGCTGTGTGACTGGTTCATCAGAATGAAGACTTTACTTTTAGCTCTACTAAGTTAGAATTTGCAATAACTAAGACAGGAGCTGCTTAAAAGCAGCTAAAGTTCAGCATGGCTCCATCTATGGGAAAAATTTTGCTAAAAAATTATGAAAACAATGTTGTAGCATATGCATTTAATTCATTTAACAGAGCACGTTCAAAAAATAGTTACTATTTCCTATTATTATAGAATTTATTTTGGCAAGCTGAAAACACCATCTGAAGAGTCCCCTTTCTCAAAAAAAACTCCAAACAAAAAATTTAAAAAGCATTTCTGTAACATTTTGATGTATTTCCTCCATCTTTTCAAAAGGCCATTTTGCACATATTTGTGATCATGTGTAGTATTTTTAGATCCTGTTTTTACATTGTAAGTATTTCCCAAGTAGACTGTTTAAATTTAATTATTTTTCAGACAGGGTCTCGCTGTCGCCCAGGCCAGAGTGCAGTGGTGCGATCATAGCTCACTGCAGCCTTGACCTGGACTCAAGCCATCCTCAGCTTCCAGAGTAGCTAGGGACCATACGCATGTGCCACCATGCCTAACTTTCTGATTTTTTTGTAGAGATGGGGTCTCACCATCACATCTGCCTAATTTTTAATTTTTTATAGAACTGAGGTCTTGCTATGTTGCCCAGGCTTGTCTTCAACTCCTGGGCTCAAGCAGTCCTTCTGCCGTGGCCTCCCAAAGTGCTGGCATTACAGGCATAAGCTACCATGCTCGGCCCCAAGTAGACTTTTTTTTTTAAGCAAGGAAGCGGTATTTTTGTTTTTTAGTAAGAAAACCCTGGTTGTGGTCTTTGTGCTGATTTTTAGTTTTAACAGCTTTTAGAATACTTGAATATGGCAAGGGCGTAACGTATACTCCCCAGGTATTCACTCACTCATTCAGTGATCACTGAGTTCTTATTGGGGGCTGGGCACTGTGACTGGCAGAGGATACAATGATAAAGTTGCCACAGTCCTTCCCCTCAGGGAGCCAACCTTCTGGTGGGAACATAAACCAATACTTAAATTGCACATCAGAACCACTGAGACAGAGGTGCATACCAAGAACTAGGGGAACAAAGAGAGGGTGACTTGTTGCTTGAAAAAGTCAGGAAAGGCTTCACAAGTCAGGTGATATTGAGCTGAGTCTCAAAAGCGAGAAGGGTCCATTTACTAGAAGAGGGCGGGTCAAGATCCGGGAAGACGATCAATTCTGTGGGCACTTGCACTGGCCACTGAGAGAAAAACACACAGACAACCAGTTGCCATGGGAGAGCTGGGACTTTTTGGACTATCCTGCTTCAGCGAGCCAAACCGAGGCTGACAGCAAGGGCAAGGTGACTGATGGGTACCTAGCAAGGGCAGCCTAAGGCAGGCAGGGGCTGCAAGTCAGGAGCAGAATAAAGATTTCTGGGAACTTTCCACAGCGGAGGTGATGAATTTTGGAGTTAGATGTGGGGGCAAATGTAGGTTGTAGGGAGGAGGAATTGAAGTCAAACTGTTATTAGCTTGGCAGCCTGCACTGATGGGAATGCCACCAAGAGAAATAGAGAAAACGGGAGTGGAAGAGGGCCTGGGATGCCCACTCCCTATCCTCCTTCCCTGCCTGGCCAACTTCTGTTCATCTCTCAAGATCCAGCTCCTTTAGGAAGCCTCCCGTCTCCTCCCCTCCCTGGGCTCCTGCCACTGTGGTCTAGCATGCTCTGTGCTCATCCCATCCAATACCTCCCACAGGGAGATGTAATGACCTGTCTCACCTCGCCAGGGAAGGAAATGGAATGCAAGACTCAGAGGCCCCAGGATTCTCTACATTTAAGGTGGATGCAGAGCCGGGCAGACCAAGCACTGGAAAAGGAATGCCCTGGTAGTGGGTATCTTCCCAACACACTGCACACAGTGACTCAGGGCGTGCTGAATGTTTTTATTAAGCTGTATCTCTCTTTTTTTTTTTTTTTGAGACAAAGTCTTACTCTGTTAGCCAAGCTGGAGTGCAATGGCACAATCTCAGCTCACTGCAACCTCTGTCTCCTGGGTTCAGGGGATTCTCCTGCCTCAGCCTCCCAAGTAGCTGGGACTACAGGTGTACACCACCACGCCCTACTAATTTTTGTAGAGATGAGGTTTCACCGTGTTGGCCAGGCTGGTCTCAAACTCCTGACCTCAAGTGATCCACTGGCCTCGGCCTCCCAAAGTGTTGGGATTACAGGTGTGAGCCACCATGCCTGGCCTGTATCTCCTTTCTTAATAATAATAATAATAATAATAATAATAAAAACCCAGCATTTACATTGAATAGAAGGAAGACTACACCATTGTTCTAGATGGTTTAAAATTTGGCTTATCTATAGTAACCAGGTCATTTTATTCATTTACTTGTTTCTATTATACATTCACGAATACTTCAATTTTCATACGTATTTCATATATATACCATTCAAATTAAACAATATACAACAGGTTATTGTTAATTATAAACATTTATTAAGCACCAAGAGTATACTGTGATGGTTGCTATATGAAAACATAATGATCGATATAGTATCCCTGCCATTGAGCTTACAATCTAAAATGAAATACAAGGCTATCAGCCTACCTAAAAATTTCCTTAACTTAGAAATGGCTACTTTGGCAAATGAGTGAGGCAAAATGACCTATTATTCAGGTGCAGTGTTAATAAGGCTATGAGTATGATCCAAAGAACGTTTTACTTGTACCCATTTTTCCTGATTATATTACACTTGCTAAGAAAAACAGTACTTAGAATTTTGGCATGAACAATGAATTATTTCAAATTGTCTTATAGGACTTTAAACAAAGAGATGCTTACTGGCCTAAGTTTTCCAGCAGCCAGGGAAAGCCCTATTAAAAATATTATGAACTAGACCAAGTTTCTCTTTTAATCCACTTGCAATTCTCTTTTTTTTTTTTTGAGAGGGAGTCTCGCTCTATCGCCCAGGCTGGAGTACAGTGGCGTGATCTCGGCTCACTGCAAGCTCTGCCTCCTGGGTTCAGGCCATTCTCCTGCCTCAGCCTCCTGAGTAGCTGGGACTACAGGCACCCGCCGCCACGCCTGACTAATTTTTTGTATTTTTAGTAGAGACGGGGTTTCACCGTGTTAGCCAGGATGGTCTCGATCTCCTGACCTCGTGATCCACCCGCCTCGGCCTCCCAAAGTGCTGGGATTACAGGCTTGAGCCACCACGCCCAGCCCACTTACACTTTTTAAACTTCTTCCTCTTCTCCTATATTTAAGGGCTCCAATGATACTACTTATCAGGGAAGAAAGTACTGTATCTAGATAAACTACCCTTAAATATTAGAGGCTTAGCAAGTTGAAATTCTAGAAAACACTAATTCATAATTTTTTTTTTTTTAATTGTTTTATTTGAGATGGAGTCTTGCTCTGTCACCCAGGTTGGAGTGCAGTGGCATGATCTGGGCTCACTGCAAGCTCTGCCTCCCGGGCTCACGCCATTCTCCTGCCTCAGCCTCCCGAGTGGCTGGGACTACAGGTGCCCGCCACCTCGCCCAGCTAATGTTTTTGTAGTAGAGACGGAGTTTCACCGTGTTAGCCAGGATGGTCTCGATCTCCTGACTTCGTGATCTACCCACCTCGGCCTCCCAAAGTGCTGGGATTACAGGCATAAGCCACCATGCCCGGTCTATTTTTATTTTTATTTTTGAGATGGAGTCTCACTCTGTGGCCCAGGCTGCAGTGCAGTGGCGCGATCTCTGCTCACTGCAACCTCTGCCTCCCTGGTTCAAGCGATTCTCCTGCCTCAGCCTCCCGAGTAGCTGGGACTATAGGCGCCCGCCACCACTCCTGGCTAATTTTTTTGTATTTTTAGTAGAGACAGGGTTTTACTGTGTTAGCCAGGATGGTCTCGATCTCCTGACCTCGTGATCCAGCCGCCTCGGCCTCCCAAAGTGCTGGGATTACAGGTGTGAGCCACTGCATCTGGCCACTAATTCGTATTTTAAAAGAGGACTGAGTAAAGACAGCAGTGGAACCTCTAGCTACAGGAGATGCTTGGCTATGCCTGATATGTAAACAAACACAAGCAGTTGAGTTCAGGCCATGCATCTTCAAAGTGATGAAGAATGTATGTAAATGCTTGTTTTCCTGCTCCATATTTCTCGTGTAGAGGTATATGAGAATTTAGCATCAAGACTCTGTACTGCAAACCCTGTCCTATGTTGCCTATATTCATAGTATAATACTTAATAAATATTCCCAAGGTTGTCATTGCTGGTCACATATTAGCTGACAAAGGCACACTGAAGGGACTTTGATTCTTACTGTCAAATGCAAAGATTGTTTTAAACTACTGAATACATACAATCTTCAACTACGTGATGATTATTTTCAATCATTTATGATCATTTTAATTCTAAAAGATTACTAAAAAAATAATTGGTTGTCGGGTATCTGAAAACAAAAATAGAATGTACTCCATAATGTACATGCACAGAATTTTTAAAAATGCAGGTATACAAATATTTAATGGCAGAGTGGTAATAACCTGAGACTTTTTAAAAATGGCAAAACAATATTTCAGCAATTTTTGGAAAACACAATATTTTCCCTAAGAAGTCTCTCTTGGCAACTTTCTCTTTAAGTAACAAAGCAGCAGCAACATTGTTTAAATGTTCATAAAGCTCGCTTTACATTAACAAGTTGATTAAGGAAGAGTGGTCCTGAAACTTCAGGATAAAACTTTTGATAAAAGTAGAAGCACTAATTTTGACCTAAAACAGACACTAAAACACTCCTCCTTCCAATTTAAGAGTGTCATTTATACCTCCTACTTGTAGTAAATAAATCCAATTAATTATAAGATTTGAAACGGAAAATCTGAAACACCTATCAACATCACTTTCTTCTAAGATGACAGAAATTAAGAATGGATTTCCCCCAAAAAAGGAGAAGAGAGTTTTTAAAAACTTCATTATAGCTGTGGTAAATGAATCTGGGTTTACCAATCTCAGATCTCAATGCACTTAGTTTTAGTTGGTATTCTGTGAGATGGCTACAATTCCTGATTTAAGTATGCAGTATGTATTTTTTTAAGGCAAGGCAAGTTTGAATATGTATAAAGCATAGATATCAGCATGGTTATAAAGGCAATATGACGGACATACACATTCACTTTTCTGAAGCAAGACATTCCAAGCTACATACAATTTAATTTCATGTCCTATTCTAAGATTACATGCTTAGAACATTAAGCTTAGAAACATAATTGCTGTAATACATTAAAAATACTTCATTTTCCAATATTGTAAAGTATATTTTCAAATGCCTGGTATAAATTTTTTTGCACAAAAATTTAAAAGACATCCTACTAGCTAGCTATTCCTACTGTGTTACATAATCATTCGAAGGAAGAATTCACAAGGAGAGCAGGTTAGAAAACTAAGCATAGTAATTATTGCATTTAACTAAAAAAAAAATCAAGTAGTTCTGAATTACACTTGTTTTTTGTCTTAGTAACGGGTATATTCACTTTATAGCTACTCGTTTGATAAATATACTAAGATCGTATAAGATTCATTTTTCTTGTTTTTGTTTTTCTTGGGTGGTTATTTTTTCTGTGTCCTTCCCCAACAGCAGTTGGAATTTTCTTTTGAATACAGAGTAAATGAATGTTTATACTGTGTTTTCACCTGAGTCATGTAGAAGGTGACTCCTTTCATTTTAAAAAGTTATATTTAATTTTGGGGGGGCCTTAATTAAAATTTAACATTTAACCATGTGTTTTTTTTTGTAAACAGTCTACATGTCAACAAATGGATAAGGGTTAACAAAGGTGAATACTGACTTCATCTGTGTTTTAAACACGATTATATGAATTTTTCTTTTTTAATTAAAAAACGGCATAAAACCATTCATATAGGTCCTTTTCTCGCTCAACTGCTTTGAGATATAGCTTTAAATATGGGTAGATCAAGACAAGTATGTTGGTAGTCTCTTATCTTGCATAGAAAAGAAAAAATAAAGGAACTTATTTCCTTCCTAAGGTCTCGGCTAGTTTCTTAAGTCTTTTCTTCAGCTCCAGTGGAAATTTCTCATAGCACTTCTTACAGACTGGCTTCATGTCAAACTCCACAAACTTATTCCTAAAGATAATAATTATATAAAAAAAAAGAAATTAGTGGAAACATATTCAACACAGATATATAAATAATGTGAAGTAATTGTACTGAACTAAACGAAGGCAACTAGGTGATGATATCTATATTCATGTTAGTAAAAAACCATAATTCTAACCTCAATTCTTATTGTGATATATATATATATATATATATATATATATATAGTATCATTTGAAAAAAAAGTCCTTATAAATTGGTTCTATACATCCACCTGTGTAACACAGACTGTAGATTACATATATAATTTACTTAAGTACAGTCAATCACTTTTTTTTTTGGAAACAGAGCCTCAACTGTCACCCAGGCTGGAGTGCAGTGGTGATCACAGCTCACCACAGCCTCTAACTCCCGGACTCAAGTTATCCTCCCACCTCAGCCTCCTGAATGGCTGGGACACAAGTGCATACTACTATGCCTGGCTAACTTAAAAAAAATTTTTTTTGGAGACACAGGGTCCTGCTGTATTGCCCAGGATGGTAATCACATTTTAAAATATCTTGGGAATACCTTAAAGATAAATTTATCTAAAGGAAAGAATCATATTTTTATAATGTGAATGATTTCTTTATTGGAGGCAACATGATCTTACTTAGTACTTTAAATTAGGTAGCCATGAGGTTTAACTAATTTTAAATTATAAGGGGTTATTTTGGTTATCTGACAGAAAGGTTGGAAGAAAGTTTTCAATCACTCTTAACATAAATGTAACCAAATCACCTGTGGTTGTATTGTAAATGGTAGCTATTTGAAGAACTCAACTATTCTTTTGAAAAGCTAGGGCAATACATATCAATTTATTTTTAAAACGGTCCAGGAGAAGACAACTTTTCAGATAGCCTGCTGACCATCTGTAATGTATTTCCAACAGGTAATTACAGGAGCATATTACTGTTGAAATCCAGAGTGTTTAATTTTGAATTGAGTAAATATACAACTTGATAACTTGTTCATTGTCCGTGAAATCATATTCAGGTAGCATTTGTGAAATAAATCTAGTGATATATTGCTATCTATGACAAAAATGATAAAACCTACTGATATTTTTTACTGCATTTAAACATTAAACTAGACTTTGCTTCAAGATCATTTTAAAGGACAATGTTAGTAACAAAGGAAATTCCTAAACACATATTTAAAATGAAAAATCTTCTATTTTAAAACACCACACTGGGAATTATTTTACGGCTTTTCTCCCAAGGTCTTCTTAGAGCAAAAGCTATTAAAACTGCCATTTTTGTGACAAAAGAAAAAACATTATTCCTGTTTTCAGAGAGACTACCTTAGCAAGCTTTCCACTGTTTGAATCTTTTTTTTTTTTGAGATGGAGTTTCACTCTGTTGCCCAGGATGGAATACAGTGGCACAATCTTGGCTCACTGCAACCTCTGCCTCTCAGGTTCAAGCGATCCTCTTGTCTCAGCCTCATGAGTAGCTGGGATTACCGGTGCCCGCCACCATGCCTGGCTAATTTTTTTGTATTTTTAGTAGAGATGGGGTTTCACCATGTTGCCCAGGCTGGTCTCAAGTGATCTGCTGCCTCGGCCTCTCAAAGTGCTGGCATCACAGGCGTGAGCCACCATGCCCTGCCTCATTGTTTTAATCTTACATTTACATTTAATTCCTCTTTATAGAAGGAAACATGTAAACTGAAACAAAATATTTTTAGAGCTCCAAACACAATGGTAACTATGAGGGAAAACTGGAACAATCATGCTAGTAATTCAAGAGAATTTCAAAGATTGAAATACTTCTCATAAAAATCACGAATAAAAAAAGAGTTTAAAGACACTGAGGACATGAATTCATAAACAATAGCATATGGGTATTGTATCAATGCATATTCAAACATCATAGAAGAGGTCTTATGTAAATCAGATAGACTTTGCTTAGATATGAAACATGTTGTAAGAGTTTTTTTTTTTTTTTTTTTTTTTTTTGAGACAAGAGTCTCACTCTGTCACAGCCCAAGCTGGAGTGTGGTGGCACAGTCATGGCTCACTGCAACCTCAGCCTCCTGAGTAGCTGGGACTACAGGTATGGGCCACCACACCTGCCTAATTTTTTTTTTTTTTTTTTTTTTTTTTACGGATGGGGTCTAGGCATGTTGTCCAGGCTGGTCTCAAAATCCTGGGCTCAAGCAATCCTTCCGCTCTGGCTTCCCAAAGTGCTGGGATTATAGGCATGAGCCACCATGCCTGGCCATGCTGAAATAATTTAATACATAACTTAGAATATATGCATTTTTAAAAATACCAAACACCACTTATAATTTATCAATTAAATGATTTTGGCAAGGAAACTAAAAACCAGGGTTTTAAAAGCTACAGTTATCGGACAAAAATCCTTTAAAACTTTTTCCAGGTTCTATTAACAGATTAGAATTCTCCCCTTTGAATCCATTAAAAAAAAGGAAAGAAATGTACACCGTACGGTATTTAAAAAATGAGGCGAGTGACCCTACAGAGCAAGTGAAATACATGACCACAAACTTGTATTAAGTATGGAGCGTATTCATTTAATCTTTGTAATTTTAGCAACTATGCAAAAGGACCAGTTCTACACAGGACAAATACTTGTATTTCAATCTCTGATGACTACAAATACATGCCCAAAAGTTGTGATGAGGGGGGAAGAAAGCAAAAGACAGAAACAGAACACAAACATATTCCGAAGAACTAACCAAAGGAGAAAGTAGCGAAAATGATGACAGAGCGATAGAAAAGTTTACAGACAGACTGGCTTTTTCTTTTTCTGCTTGTCCTTATCCTTTGCTTCTCTCTCCCGTTTGGCAAGTCGCCTCTTAAATTCTTCTGGCATTTTCTCATAACAGTGTTTGCAGACTGGCTTTAGGTCAATTTCAACAAACTTATCCCTTTGAGTAGGACAAAGAAGGAATAGAAGAAAGAACAGGGAACAATTAAAGGAAGAACCTTTACTTTCAGAAGGCCTGAACAGAAAGAGGACATAAGAAATCAAATAATTCTTTTTCCAAATTCTAGGATTTTTTTAAGTGTCACCCCAAAGTTTTCAGTCTTAGGATTCACACTGGACAAAACCGTAGACTTACTTGAGTGTTAACTTAGTGTTGCAGGTAGAACAGGCAAAGCAGTTCACACACCAGGCCTTATTAAGAGCAGAGACCACTAGAGAAAGAGGAAAGAGATCTGGTCACATGGAAATACATCCTTATGGGGAGCAGGGCAGCTCAGAATTTCAACTCTAAAACAGAACTACGACTGTGTCTGTGGCACTTGGTGGAGGTTCTCAATAACCTTTTTTTAAAAAAAAAAAAAAAGAGACAGGGTCTTGCTCTATTGCCCAGGCTGGAGTACAGTGGCACAATCATGGCTCACTGTAGCCCCAACCTCCCAGGCTCAAGTGATCCTCCCACCTCAGCCTCCTGACTAGCTGAGACTACAGGTGCACGCCACTAAACCTGGCTAATTTTTTTTTTGATACGGACTGTTGCTCTGTTGCCAGGCTGGAGTGCAGTGACGCAATCGTGGCTCACTGCAACCTCCGCCTCCTGGGTTCAAGTGATTCTCCTGCCTCATTTTCTTGAGTAGCTGGGACTACAGGCGTGCGCCACCATGACCAGCTAATTTTTGTATTTTTAGTAGAGACAGGATTTCACCATGTTGGCCAGGATGGTCTCAATCTCTTGACTTTGTGATCCGCCCGTCTTGGCCTCCCAAAGTGCTGGGACTACAGGTGTGAGCCACTGTGCCCGGCTTATACCTGGCTAATTTTTGTATTTTTTGTAGAAACACAGTTTTGCCACGTTTCCCAGGCCGGTCTTGAACTCCTGGGCTCAAGCAATCTCCCTGCCTCAGTCTCCCAAAATGCTGAGATTACAGGCATGAGCCACCATGCCCAGCCAAGAACCTCTTTCTTGAGAGCTTCTTTTCTTTTGTTTTTCAGACAGGGTCTCGCTCTGTTGCCCAGGCTGTACTGCAGTGGTGTGATCACAGCTCGAACTCCTGGGCTCAGGCAGTCTTCTCATCTCATCCTCCTGTGTAGCTGGGACCACAGGTGTGTGCCACCATATCTGGCTAATTTTTTATTTTTATTTTGTAGAGATGGAGGTCTTGCTATGTTGCCCAGGCTGTTCTTGAACGCCTGGCCCCAAGAAATTCTTCTGCTTTGGCCTCCTTAAGTGCTGGGATTACAGGTGTAAGCCACCACACCTGGCCCTCAACCTTTATGTATACAGTTGTTGCTCAGTATGTGCAGGATGCTGTTTCTAGGATGCCCTGAGGATACCAAAATCTCAGATGCTCAAGTCCCTGATATAAAATGCATATAGCAGCTTTCCAGCTTGGACCCGGCAGAATGGCTCCCGCAAAGAAGGGTGGCGAGAAGAAAAAGGGCCGTTCTGCCATCAACGAGGTGGTGACCCGAGAATACACCAGCAACATTCACAAGCGCATCCATGGAGCGGGCTTCCAGAAGCGTGCCCCTCGGGCACTCGAAGAGATTCGGAAATTTGCCATGAAGGAGACGGGAACTCCAGATGTGCGCATTGATACCAGGCTCAACAAAGCTGTCTGGGCCAAAGGAATAAGGAATGTCCCATACCGAATCCGTGCGCGGCTGTCCAGAAAACGTAATGAGGATGAAGATTCACCAAATAAGCTCTATACTTTGGTTACCTATGTACCTGTTACCACTTTCAAAAATCTACAGACAGTCAATGTGGATGAGAACTAATTGCTGATCATCAAATACATCAAATAAAGTTATAAAATTGAAAAATAAAATAAAATAAAATAAAATGTATATAGCCTATGTACATTGTCTTGTATACTTTTTTTTTTTTTTCCTGAGACGAAGTTTCGCTCTTGTTGCCCAGGCTGGAGTGCAATGGTGTGATCTTGGCTCACGGCAACCTCAAGTGATTCTCCTGCCTCTGCCTCCCGAGTAGCTGGGATTATAGGCATGCACCACCACACCCGGCTAATATTTTGTATTTTTAGTAGAGACGGGGTTTCACCATGTTGGCCAGACTGGTCTTGAACTCCTGACCTCAGGTGATCTGCCTGCCTCAGCCTCCCAAAGTGTTGGAATTACAGGCGTGAGCCACTGCTCCTGGTCCTGTCTCGTATAGTTTAGATCATCTCTAGATTAATTACAATGCCTAGTACAATGCAAATGATATGTAAATAGTCATTATACTGTATTATTTGTATTGTTATATTGTTATTTTTCTCTAAATATTTTTGATTCATAGTTGGCTGAATCCACGGATGTTTGCATCCAGCTGTTGGATACGGAGGGCTGACTTTAATCTTTCCCTGTCCTTAAGTATCCTGTGAAGTTATAAATGTGTGCCATGTCTTACACCAGCAACTGTGCCCCCTAGACCTGGGCACATGTGGCGACTGTCCATGCCTCATGTTGTTTAGGTGAGCTTGCTGTTTCTGTCCCTACTGCTGTTGGCCCAACACGGAAATATGAACTAGGTATATAATTTTCAAAAATCCAGACATTAACTTATTTGCCCCTGTAGGAGTCTTTTTTCCAGAGCTGGTAACAAGACAGCTTCCTTTGCAGCTTCTTTCACCTGGCGTCTGTTTCACAGAGGAGGGAGGTAAGTTTTATTTTCAGTGGCACTAAAGATTGTTTTCCTGGGTTGTTTTCACAAACTGCACATGAACAGTGTTTCAAAAGTATTTCCTGAATTAGGTGATGTCTGCAGGGAGCCATGAATCATGCTGAAAACAGGATTGTTCAAAACTTTGCCAGGAAGTCTCTGGCAGAATTGTGTTAGCGACTGTTAGCAAACACAGCTGCTTCCTTTCTGTTCCAATCAATCAGCCCAGCCTAATTACCAAAGTACATTACCAAAGGGTGGTAAGTCCTAGATATGCTTGCTGATAACTGCCAGGTTTTAGTATATGGAGGTTAAAGTGCCTCTTCCTAACTACAATAGCAGATGAAACCGTTCCTAATAAACGTTGTTGTAGAGTTTCCTGAAACTGGACACAGAAACTAGTCTTAGGGTCCACCAGGGACAGTTCCCATGATTGCTGGCATACAACACTGTGGTAGTGACCGGAAGTAGTATCATAAATCAGTAACAAATCCAACTCTTTGATACTATCATCTTACTGCTACAGATTACTTGGGAAATATGCCAAAGAAAGAGAAAAAGCAACTGATAACGATCACATTCCAAACAATAGCAATCACCAACCTGAATTTCCACATTACCCTAGTATTTTTGTGTCAAAGTGGTACGAATCTAAAACTCACACAGATACTTACCATCACCTTCTATAACACGATTGCAGTGGAAGCAAACATCACCAAAGAGCTGAAAATACAAAAAGGTGGTCAAAGTTCAAGATGTGTTAAATATTTTAGAACACTGAACATTTAAAAATAGCTAGTTATTTAAATTGAGAGTTTATCACTACTAGAGAAAATTAGTAAAAGTTCTTTGACAAGTTTTTACTTCTTACAATGAAAGTAATTCACTGTCATCAATTAAAAAGAAAAACTTTCCAGATGACAGTTTGAACACCCAAATAACTAATGCAAAATACAGAAATCTGTGAGTCCATATGGATAAGAAACAGATAAATGAATAAACCTATAGATGGGAGAGGAGGTGGGCTGTTGCTCAGGCAGAGCCCTGAGGTGGAGACTATGGGTGGAGGATGTGGGGCTGGAGAACTGTCGTTTGCAGCTGGCACAGAGACAAGAATCATCAAGGGGTGCTAAATCTAGGGCAGGTTGATGAGGAACAGGACATTTCCATGGTCATAAAATGAATGCCCACAGATTGCTTCTTTCTTACAAAAGAGGGAAGGAAATTGTAATTCATAGTGATGTTATCGGCCAGCACCATGCCTGGGAGATCACCAGTGGCAGGAGAGGCATAAAGTGCTCCAGAGACAAGGTTCTGAGAGGATGCCTGCCACTGTTATGGGGCTGCAACCTGCTGTGTATAACCTCATCTAAGCACAGAGAAGCAGCAGGTGAACCCAAGTGGAAAGTAGTCTATTAAAAGGGGGTAGGGGCCCTCTGCACCCCTCCAAAATGTCAATGTCATCAAAAATTTGAAAAGGCTCTGGAAATGTTCCAGATTTAAGAAGGCTAAAGAAACATCACAACCCCAGGCTGGGTCCAGTCTGGGAGGTGGAAAAAGTGCTGTGAGGATGTTACTGACTCAAGCGACAAAATTGGAATAAATGGGTTAAAGTATGGTATCAATATTGATAACTACGATTATGTTAGAGAGTCCCATATTCTTGGGAAATATACACTGAAGTATTTAGGGGTAAAGGAGTATGATGAACTTATTGGCAAATGCTTTAGAAACGGCCAGCATACTTGTATATAATATTTACGTAAGTACGTGTTTTACACAGGAAGACCGAGCGCGGGAAACGATAAAGCGAACTGTGGACTTGAATGAAAGGCATACAGGTATTCTTTGTATTTTCCATTTTATAGTTAGCTTCTGAGTCTGAAATTATTTCCCAAATACAAAGTTAAAAACAAATTTCTACTGAACAATGTACATCTTCCAAGAGATTTACTTGTAGTTAAACTACTGATAAGCTTAGGTTCATAAAAGTCTATCTGGCACCCAGTGACTAAGGTCAATACCTGGTTATAGTGGGTTTCACAATACGCCAGGCCTTTCCTCTCATAATGGCGATGTCCAAGAAAGGGTTTCTCACACTTGGCGCACACAAAATGCTGGAAAGAAAAACTGCTACAGGTCATTTTTGAATTGCCATATTTTATATCTAATAAAGGAAACCCCAAAGTTAACCTATTTTCAGAGAAGATGAATGAAAGTTTGAGACAGTCATTTCATTTGGCCATAAGTGGCCTCATAATATAATACTTTCGCAGTTTTAATTCAGGTGTCTGTCTTTAAAGGTTACTTTAAGACATAGCCTATTACAATAGCCCAAAAAGAGAACAGAGGTGAGCATCTCAGTAGCACCTATAAAGGACGAGCTGCTGCTGGATATAGACCGTGGCACTTCCTGCTTCAAGAAGGCTTTAGGAGCAAAAGTGCACATCCTGTATCATTACTGAGACATTCACAAAAGCAGTGTACATTCTATATTCTTAACTGTCAGCAAAGTCAATTGTCTTTAAAATGTCCATGTTTAATCTTTAGACTCTCCTAATCTTGCCAGGACACCTGAATCACAGAGATTTGAAAGTACTAGTTACCCCTGAATCATGAAGATTTGAAAGTACTGGTTACACCTTAATCATGGAGATTTGAAAGAACTGGTTGCCCTTTGCCATTCAGAACTCACCTCCACATGCCACTGCTTGCCCATGGCGTTCACCACGCGCCCTTCAATGGGCCGTCGGCAAGCGCCACAGATGGGGACCCCCATTTTATCATGGCATGGCAGGCAGTACAGCTCCCCTTTCAGCTCCCGTGCATCGGCAGTCAGTTCCTTCCTGTCCGTGAGAAAGACAGCCAGCTTAATACTAATACTAAGAGAGAAAAATGACCAACCGATGGGGCTAGCACACTTTTCAGGTTTTTAAAGACATTAGTATGACGATCCCTGCAAACTTCTTTTTCCCCCTTTAGAGGTGATCAGAGTAACCTGAATTAATAGGCCCGAACAGGTTTCAGACTCCTACCAAAAAATCTGTATCTTAAAAGGATAAGATGCAAGACTAGGTCAGATACACACCAACACACCAGGCATATTCATCATTTCCTTCTTATATTATCACATTACATTTTAGTCCATTTGCCTTCCTTTAAAAGCTACAGGGAATAATCACAGTGCTGAGGGTAGACTCAGTAATACTACCTGCTATGGTGTGACTGTGCCCTCCAAAGTTCATGATTCCCAGTGCAGGTGTTGGGAAGTAAGACCTCTAAGGGGTGATTAGATCATGAAGGCTCTGACCTCACGGATGGATTAATGCTGTTATTGAGGGGGTGGGTTCCTTATAAAAGGACGAGTTCAGCCTCCTTCCTTCTCTTACTTCCCCCCTCTTCTCTTCCCCACCATGTGATGCCCTCTGCTATGTTTTGATGCAGAAGAAGGTCCTCACCAGATGCCAGCCCCTTGATCTTGGACTTTCCAGCCTCCAGAACCATGAGCCAAATACATTTCTGCTGGTTACAAATTACCCAGTTTGTGGTATTCTGTTATAGGCGCATAAAATAGACTAAGACATGACCTTTCCAAGCAAACTGAGAAGTTGGGAGACTAGTTCCATTTACTAACATATTTAAATTGTCACAAGCTGTTGAAAAGAGTTATAGGTTAACAGGTTTATTTTCATAAACAATAAAATTCCCAGAATTTCCTTCTCCAAATACTCAAATTAAATATTATTTTCAGTCTCCTGCATCAATAAACATTTGGTCAGAGATGGTCCCAATTAGTCAAATGGATTTGTTTGAATTTCACCCCTTTTGTGTAATTCTCTAGGAGAGATGCTAATGAAAAGTGGACAGAGGAGAATCCCCCAAGAGGGAGGATAGGTAAGAAAATGAGGTAAGGCACAAACTGATAATTCAATCATAAAAGATGAGATGGCTGAACTTATACGACCAAACTGTTTTCTTTTTTTTCACTTTTTTTAAATGAGACGGAGTCTTGCTCTGTCATCCAGGCTGAAGTGCAGTGGTGCGATCTTGGCTCACTGCAAGCTCCGCCTCCCGGGTTCACACCATTCTCCTGCCCCAGCCTCCCGAGTAGCTGGGACTACAGGTGCCCGCCACCATGCCCGGCTAATCTTTGTATTTTTAGTAGAGATGGGGTTTCCCTGTGCTAGCCAGGATGATCTTGATCTCCTGACCTCGTGATCTACCTGCCTTGGCCTCCCAAAGTGCTCGGATTACAGGCGTGAGCCACCACGCCTGGCCAGTTATTGCTAAGTTTCTCAGGCACAATAAGAGTATTGTGGTTCTGACCAGGTGCAGTGGCTCATGCCTATAATCCCAGCACTTTGGGAGGCCGAGATGGGTGCACTGCTTGAGCCCAGGAGTTTGAGACCAGCCTGGGCAACACAGCAAGACTCCATCTCTACAAAAAATTAAAAAAGGGTGGCGTGTGCCTGTGGTCCCAGCTATTCTGGAGGCTGAGGTGGGAGGATTGCTTGAGCCCAGGAGGGTGTGGCTGCAGTGAGCTATGACTGCCCACTGCACTTCAGCCTGGGCAATAGAGCGAGACCCTGTCTCAAGAGAAAAATAAAAAAAATTAAAAATAGTATCGTGGTTCCATAGGAAAATGCCCTTATTCTCAGGAGATGTATACTGAGAGTCATGAGAAATTTTAGAGGTATGTGTATACATGCACACGCACACACATACACGAGGGTGAAACGAGAATGTACTGTATACACACAAGCATGGCAAAATGTTAACTGGTGAAACAAAATTAAGGGTATACAGGTTTCATTATATCATTCTCTTAACTCTTCTATAGTTTAACATTTTCTAGACTAAAAATTGGAGAAAAACAATTTGGTTTGCTAGAGTAACAGAACTATAGATAAATGTAGTCTTTCATTCCCACTGCGTGTGTAATAAAAAAGAAACAATTCCAGTACCCGCAGTTGGCACAGTTGAAATGGTCTGGATGGTAGGGGTCGTTCTTGAATATCAGAGGCTGCTCGTCGATGATAGCATGGCATTTCTGGCAGATATATTTCCCAAGGCCTCTCGCTTTCTCACGATTATGACAGGGGCGACACAGGTGTCTAAACAGAGCCAAAACTTACATTTAAAATTTTAGGTTCTTTCTAATGGTTAAAAAGAAATATGCTTCCCTTATCTCTGAAAAGAAATTAAACACACCATTTCTTAAAAAAATCACTCCTGTGCTTAACAGAGCAGAATCAAGCTACACAAAAATTGTGTTCCAACCCTAATATCTGACTGATTTTCATGAAACTCCATCTAGGCACATCCCCCGTTGGTAGTTCAGCCATGCATGGAGCAGTTATGCCCTGTGCACAGCAATGCAAGGGTCCCCTCCCAGCAGCAGCACTCAGTCAACACACTGCAGTGTCTGAGTTCCCATGCCCTCAATTCGGTGTCCTACAGAACTGCCTTACATCCCGCGTGGAGAAGACACGTGATCTTGTCACAGTCACATTATTCACCCACATCTGACGAGGATGAAAATCCACCTACCTCCCAGCATTCTTGACAAACCCGATATCCGCCAGAACTTCCTGGCAGAGGTCACAGCGGAAGCACTCTGGATGCCAGCTGTTATTCATGGCTTTGATAACTCGGCCAATGATGAATTCACCTGTGGGAAAGCAACACACAAAGGATGTTACTAAGTAACAAGCATGGCACTTTATTTACTAAGAGAGCAATTAAGGAAAAACAGTGAGAAAAAAACCATTTAAGCCTTTCTCAACAAAGGATTTTTTTTTTTTGAGACAGAGTTTCGCCCTTGCTGTCCAGGCTGGAGTGTAATGGCGCCATCTTGGCTCACTGCAACCTCCACCTCCTGGGTTCAAACGATTCTCCTGCCTCAGCCTTCCAAGTAGCTGGGATTACAGGCATGCGCCACCACGCCCGGCTAATTTTGTATTTTCAGTAGAGATGGGGTTTCTCCATGTTGGTCAGGCTGGTCTCGAATTCCCGACCTCAGGTTATCCTCCCGCCTTGGCCTCCCAAAGTGCTAGGATTATAGGTGTGAGCCACCACACCTGGCCAGTAGAGGAACTTTTTATTTATGTGTCTACCACAGTAAGCACATTAGAAAAAAAGTTTTTATTTCATCTGAGTTTTTGTTTTTGATTCAGTAGCCACGTTTTTGGGCTGTTTTGTTTCATCTCTGAATCTAATTTTACTTTCCAAATGAGGTACTGGGCTGTCTTGAATGCCTTTTGGTTATTTCTGTCATTGTCAACATAGACAACTGAAATCTCCAGCACAGTTTCTTATAACCCATACTTAATTTATTCTTTCATTAAACCTTTAGAACATTCTACTCAGTTCCTTCAATCTCTGGAAACCTAGCAGAGGGACTAGCAACCAGTGAAGTGGACAACACGCAAGTCCATTGCTTATGCACCGTGCAAGCAACGCTGAAGCATCCCTAAGCATCAAAAGCACCTCACTGATGTCTTCCCTACCTCTTTCCTGGCAAAACCAAAAGCAGATAGATAAAGGCTGTGTTAACACAGGAAAAGAACAATCCTAATCGCCACCCGATAGGAGTCCTAGTTCATCCCAAAATACCTCTACCTTAAATGTCCTTAAAAATCAATTCTCTCTAGGTTTTGATACTCCTCCAGCTTGTTATATATTAACAATAGGGAAGAGGAGTGATGAAGTATCCAACAGTTATTCATAATGAGCACCAAAAACCATCTCTACCATCGATACTTCACCAGTGTGAAATGACTTAAGGAATTTGGAAGCTTATTTTTTTACCCCAAGATGGAGTTTTGCTCTGTTGCCCAGGCTGGAGTGAAGTGGCCCAATCTTGGCTCACTGCAACCTCTGCCACCTGGGTTAAAGCGATTCTCCTGCCTCAGCCTCTTGAGTAACTGGGATTACAGGCACCTGCCGCCACGTCCAGCTAATTTTTGAATTTTTAGTAGAGATGGGGTTTCCCCATGTTGGCCAGGCTGGTGTCAAACTCCTGACCTCAGGTGATCCTCCTCCCTCTGCCTCCCAAAGTGCTAGGATTACAGGTGTGAGCCACCGCACCCGGCCGGAAACTTACTTTTTACTTGACGTTCAGCAGTAAAACTTACCACACTGATGACAGCAAGGGGCAAAGAGCATCTGAAAGTCATGTTCACAGTACTTTCTTCCTTCAAACTGAAAGAGAGGGTACCACCAACTTACAAACACGAAATAATCACAGGAGAAATATAATTATTTGATGGAGATATACAGGAAAGGTGTTTCCGAGCTAAGAGTTTGTAACTCTACCGGGATTTAGAAAAGCAGATACACTCTCGCACCATCCATACATCTGCATGTTGGTACAGGAAAGACACATGGAATGAGCTGAGGCCAGAGTGACTAGTACACCTACAGGGATGGTGACCCGGCCTCTGACTGCGCTGAATTGTTTTCTGGCTCAAATACCCTGCCTTTAATGAATCTGATGAAAGCTAGGGATCACCTCTCCCTCCAGAAAATATGCACATACATACAACTCACTTCCCACATGTTTTAGGTCGATATCTGTAATTCTCACTGTAACCTTAAATATTTACAAAGGGCAAATATTCTAGCACATTGTACTTTATTTATTTATTTTTTTTAAATGGGAATCTTGCTATGTTGCCTAGACTGGTTATTGGACTCCCGGCCCAAAGCAATCCTCCTACCTCAGCCTCTCAAAGCACTGGGACCACAGGTGTTAGCCAGTATGCTCAGCCCCAGCACATTTTAAAATGACCAAAATCCATTAAAAAAAATCCTTTTAACAGCCGCGATTTTTACATCTTTCATTTCTTGAACTGTTTCCATTTCATGTCCTCCAATTTTATCCGAGTATATTTTTTGTACTTGTCTTTAACTGATCGCCCTGCCATACTTTTCTGCAATTTAAAAAAAAAAAAAATATATATATATATACACAAAAACCATGAAATTTTAAAATGTGCTTTCTGAATCCATAAGGCTGTAAAGGTTAACATTTATTTTCTTCTGTATTATCATTACAATGATTAGTACAGGACAAGCAAGACATAAATATTAATTTTTTAATACTATCTATTTACTTGAAAAGCATATCTTAGTGATAGTGAAATGAGTAGGGCTGCCCTTTCCTCCTACAATTATTTCATGTATCTCATGCATCAACATGGCTTTCCACTAGAAGACTCAGGTTCAATATTAATTCTAGATCTATTTTCTATTTTGGGTGTTGCTTTTTAAAAAATATATATAAATGCTAAGAAGCCTTTTTCATATTACCAAGTCGTGAGACTTGTTATAGTACTGTCTCCCTTTGAGTCTTTGAGCTCCTTACAAGTTATATGTCAAAAGTCATACACTGTTTGATTATCAAAATCCATTTTTAATGATATCCATTTTTAATGTATCACTTGTCAACTCAATTTCCTCAAATTATGGCTATAGATTTAGTTCATCCAATTTAGTGAACATATCTACCACAGCTTAACTGGCAAAGTCAGTTCTTACTATTGAACCAACCAAAGCAGATTTTCTCCTAGAAAAATAACTTTTTTTCCCCCCAGAGTCTCACTCTGTTGCCCAGGCTGGAGTGCAGAGGTATAATCTTGGCTCACTGTAACCTCTGCCTCTTGGGTTCAAGCGATTCTCCTGCCTCAGCTTCCTGAGTAGCTGGGATTAGAGGCACCCGCCACCACATCCAGCTAATTTTTGTATTTTTAATAGAGACAGGGTTTCACCATGTTGGCCAGGCTGGTCTTAAACTCCTGACCTCAAGTGATCCGCCCGCCTTGGCCTCCCAAAGTGCTGGGATTACAGGTGTGAGCTACTATGTTCAGCTTTCACTTAATTCAAATTAATAAGCTGTCATATATTTAATGTATCTTTTTGTTGTTAGACTAGGTCTTGCTATGTTGTTCAGGCTTGTCTTGAACTCTTGGGCTCAAGTGATCCTTCCACATCAGCCTCTTGAGTAGCTGGGATTACAGGCACACACTACCTTGACCAGATTAATGTATCTGGTTTTTAAAGTTTATTAACAGAGGAGAATAAATTGATATGCTATTACTCATACTCTGCCATACTACATTATAATGTGAAGTCAAAAGTACAAGTATTTATGAAGTGCGATATATTTCTGATAAATGTATGCCATCTATGTGTATAAAAATCTGATGTTTAGCTTTTAGCAGTAATTCATGGAACTACCAGATGATCCAGCAATCTCACTACTGGGAATATATCCAAAGGAAACAGAATCAATACGTGGAAGAGATATCTGCACTCTCATGTTTACTGCAGCACTATTCACAATAGCCAAGATTTGGAAGCAACCTAACTGTCCATCAACAGATGAATGGATAAAACAAATATGGTACATATACCCAGTGGAGTACTCTTTGGCCATACAAAAGAATGAGATCTTGTCATCTGTGGCGACATGGATAAACCTGGAGGACGTTACATTAAGTGAAATAAGCACTGAAGGACAAATACTACATGATCTCACTCATATGTGGAATCTAAAGAGGTTGATTTCATAGAAATAGTAAGATAGAGGCTGCCGGAGCCTGGGGAGAATGGAGTGGAGAGCATGGGGAGAAGATGATCAATGGGTACAAAGTTACAGTTAGGATGAGTAAGTTCTAGTGTTCTATTGCACAGTAGCGTGACTGTGGTTAATAATATTGCATTTCAAAATAGCTATTTCAAAATAGCTAGAAAAGGGGTATTCTGAATGTTCTCATTACAAAGAAATTATAAATGTACGAGGTGATGGATATGTTAAATACCCTGATTTGATTTTTACACAATGTATACATGTATTGAAACATCACACTGTGCCTCATATGTGTAATTATTATGTCAGTTAGAAACAAACAAACAAAAAAACAAAACGACCACAAAACAGCCTTCTGTATCTGCTGGGTCTGCATCCTTGGATTCAATTAACCAAGGATAAAAAAATATGTGGAGGGAAAAACCCCAAACAATAAAAAATACCACTAGAAAAATAAAAATAAGACAAATTTAAAAACACAGTATAACAACTATTTACAGAGCATTTACATTTCATTAGCTATTATAAGTAATCTAGAGGTAATGAAAAGTATAAGGAGGATGTGCATAGGTTATATGCAAATAAGTACACCATTTTATATCAGGGACTTGAGCGTTCGAAGATTTTGGTAAACTCTGAGGGTGAGGTGGGAGTGGGGTGGAGGGGGTGTCCTGGAACCAGTCCTCTGTGGACACCATAAGACAACTGTATAAAAACTCAGAAATAACTCCATTAATTTAGTTAGAAATGATCAACTTTTATTCTGTATTAAATGAAAGAGAAAGATGCATATTGCATAAAAACACAAAAAAGTAGCCCAGCAGTTAACATATATATATATTTTAGAAGGTGTATATATATATATATAAAAAAATATATATATATATTTTGGAAGGTTGAAAATATAATCCCTGGCTAAGATAAAATAAAATTAGGATTAGCTGTAATTTGGAAACACCTTTTAACAAGACAGGTAGGAGTCAAGAACACTGACCATGGATCCAGATTGCCTGCGTTCAAGATCTGACTGAAAGACTCATTCAAGTTGCTTAACCTTTCAGGGCCTCCCAAGAGTCAAAAAGCGATAATGCTTTGGTCTGTTTGTTCTAGCTCATGGCATGCCCTCACTGGGACATTGTGAAATACATATTTGGTCTTCCTCCCAGTTTCTTGGCATAGAACTCCTAAAATCCTTGGAATCTTAAAAGTGATGTCTTTTTATATGTTAATGAGGTGACTCATGACTGGCAGCCCCTGGGTAGATTCAGGATGGGACTGGGTTACCAGAAAGACCAAGGCAGAATTAGATGGTTGGGGTTTTCAGCCCCACCCTCCAGCCTTCAGGGAAGGCAGAGAGGAGCTGAAGGTTAAGTTGATCACGATGGCCAAGTGTTTAATTAATCACGCCTACATAATGAAGCCTCCGTAAACATGTGAAAGGACAGGGTGCAGACAGCTTCTGGACAGCTGAACACAGTGCAGTTTCCCAGAGGGTGGTGGAGCCAGACAAGGTGCGGAGGCTCTGACCACCTTCCCCCATAGACCTCACCCTATGTATCTCTTCATCTGTATCCTTTGTAATATCCTTTTTTAAAATTTATTTTTATGTATTATTATTATTATTTTTTCAGAAACAGGGTCTTGCCCTGTTTTTCAGGCTGGAGTGCAGTGGCATGAGTATAGCTCACTGTAGCCTCCAACTCCTGGGCTCAAATGATCTTCCCACCTCAGCCTCCCAAGTAGCTGCGACTGTGTGTGTCATCATGCCTGGCTAATTTTGTTATTTTTTGTAGAGACGGGATCTCACTATGTTGTCCAGGCTGCTCTTGAACTCCTGGCTTCAAGCAATCCTCCCACCTGAGTCTGTCAAAGTGCTAGGATTACAGGTGTGCTCCACTGTGCCTGGCTGGTAATATTGTTTATAATAAACTGGTAAAGCCAGGCATGGTAGCATGTGCCTATAGTCCCAGCTACTGGGAAGGCGGAGGCAGGAAGACTGCTTGAGTCCACGAGATGGAGGCTGCAGTGAACTGTGATTGTTCCACTGCACTCCAGTTTAGGCGACAGAGCTTGGCCTTGTCTCAAAACAAACAAACAAACAAACAAAATACTAATAATAAACCAGTAAACGTGTTTCCCTGAGCTCTATGAGTTGCTCTAGCAAATTAACAGAACCAGAAGAGGGGGCTGTGGGATCCCCAATTTACAGAGCATGTCAGCCAGAAGTACAGAGAAAGCAATCTGGGGCTTTCAATTGGCATCAGAAGAAGAAGACAGTCCTGTGGCTGACCCCTCAATCTGTGGGATCTGAGGCTATCTCCAGGTAGATAGTGTGGGAATTGAATCAGAGAACGCCCAGCTGGTGTCCACTGCAGAACTGATTGCTTGCTTTGTGTGTGGGGAAAAATTTCCATACATTTGGTCACAGAAGAACTTCTGTGGTGACTGTCGTGGTGTGCAAGCAGAAGAAAAATGGTTTGTGTTTTCTATCCACCTCATTCACAATTTCTTACCAATGCTCTTTGCTTTGCTCTCCCAGAGCTTTCTCTTAAAAAGGATGAATTCTTCTGAAATTAGTCAGGGGATGTAGTCAGGGGATGAAAAAGGCTAAGTCCTAAAAGGAAAGCTGTTGGCTGGGCGCAGTGGCTCACGCCTGTAATCTCAGCACTTTGGAAGGCTGAGATGGGGAGATCACAAGATCAGGAGTTCGAGACCAGCCTGACCAACATGTTGAAACCTGTCTCTACTAAAAATACAAAAATTAGCCAGGCGTGGTGGCATGCGCCTGTAATTCCAGCTACTGAGGAGGCTGAGTCAGGAGAATCGCTTGAACCCAGGAGGCAGAGGTTGCAGTGAGCCGAGATGGCGCCACTGCACTCCAGCCTGGGCAACAGAGCAAAACTCAGAAAGAAATAAAGAAAGAAGAAAGAAGCAAGAAAAGAAAGGAAAAGAAAGGAAAAGGAAAGGAAAGGAAAGGAAAGGAAAGGAAAGGAAAGGAAAGGAAAGGAAAGGAAAGGAAGGAAGGAAGGAAAGAAAAAGAAAGAAAGAAAGAAAGAGAAAGAAAGAAAGAAAGCTGTTGTAACTACTGTCTACATCTCTAAACTCAGCATATACAATCATGTGCTGGATAACATTTCTGTCAACAATGAACCATATATACTACCATGGTATATGGTATATTTACCGTACTTTTTCTAAGTTTGGATACTTTTAGATACACAAATACTCACCATTGTGTTACAACTGCCTGCGGTATTCTGTATAGTAACATGCTGTACAGGTTTGTAGCCTAGAGGAATAGCCTATACCATATAGACTAGATGTGCTGTAGGCTATTACACTTAGGTTAAATACATTCTCTGATTTTTGCACAACAATGAACTCGCCTAATGACACCTTTCTCAGACATTTCCCTGTGGTTAGGGGACGTGCATATCTGTACCTGAATATAGGATATCCAACACAGTTCCTAAAGCCAAGCTTCTCCTTAACAAGAAAATACATAAGGCAGGGAAAGCCTAAGCTTATGGGTTTCAGCACTCCTAACTAATCCTTTTTGATGGGTATCCTGGAGCAATTAATGCTAGTAGGATTTGAGATTTCTTTCGTTTGCAATGTGAGAGAAGTGCTATTGTGAATATAAGTATGTTTTCAGGCAAACAGAAAAGGATCCAGAAATTGAGACCTTTAAAACCAGAACAGGAGGACTTAGAAATAGATTTCCTTGCCACCATTATCCTGCAAATCTCCTGCACTCTGGGCTATGCTTCTCCAGTGTCACAACGACTGTTAATTCCAGGTGGAGAACTTCTGCTATAACGAGCTGCCTCTTTTCTACAGAGTGTAGAAATGATCAAACACAGTACAGCCCAACTTTTGGGCCTGACAGACAGGCCAGAAGTTTATCCAAAGTAAAACTCCAGGATATAAATTTTTTAAAAAATCAAGAATCATAAATTGGGAAGAATTAAATTTCTATAAATATAGCTTTTCTAGGTAACTCCACATTACATCCCAAAATGGATTTAAACAAGGAATACAATAAGCCTATTAGAAATATTAAAGGTCCAAATTAGTGGTATTTATAAACAAAATGCCGTAAGAACCCTGGGGTCCCACCACCTGTGGAAATGGGTCGCTCTGTGTGGGGGAAGATGAACTCCAAGAACGGCTCTGTTCTTAACTGTTTTAAGTTTTGGAGTTCTGTAAATATTCCCTTTAGGGGAAAAAACAGAATCATTCTGAGCTGCTTTCAAGTAAGCTCAGGATGAGAAATCAGCTGCAAGTCTCATTTCCAGTCAAGTGCAAATTTGCCAATCTTCATTTGGTGCTTTACACCGGTTTGTCATACACTGCCCTGAAGTGAGTGGGTCCACAGATAAACAGATGTGCTGGTTGGAAGTGGCTTCCATTCTCAGTTTCCGCCTTCCTGAATAATCAGAGTACATGAGTGAAGAAACCGCTCTGTAAAACATCTTGCTACAAACTTACTCATCATAAATGGGTCTTTCCTGGCCAGGGGCAGTGGCTCATGCCTATAATCTCAGCACTTTGGGAGGACAAGGCGAGCAGATCACCTGAGGTCGGGAGTTTGAGACCAGCCTGACCAACATGGAGAAACCCCGTCTCTACTAAAAATACAAAATTAGCCGGGCGTGGTGGCGCATGCCTGTAATCCCAGCTACTTGGGAGGCTGAGGCAGGAGAATTGCTTGAACCTGCGAGATGGAGGTTGTGGTGAGCTAAGATTGCGCATTTGCATTCCAGCCTGGGCAACAAGAGTGAAAATCCGTCTCAAAAAAAATAAAATAAAAATATGAATCTTTCCTGTTAATGCATTTTGTGATGGGAAAAAAGGACATTTGTGAAATTCAAACTAAGGAGAGAGAAATGTGAAGCACCAACAAAGAACCCAGCCCTGAGAATGTACTAAGTCAGGGTTAATCGGCTGCACACCAGGTCCCTGGTCCTTGGTTCAGTCCATCACACTCTGCAACACTTCCTGGACTTAAATCACTCTTGCAACTGTTGGCTCCACTTCACTCCCAAAAGTATTTTCTTATGGAAAAAATTAAGATATTCCTTTTACTGGAAATAATGCTGGATGTCACAAAGTTAGATTGAGGAACCACTAAAGTTAGCGTTAGGGCCTCTGGGCTGAAAGCGTATTTTCCCAGGGAAATGGCATCTAATCACTTGAGTACAGGAGGTCGAGACCAGCCTGGGCAACATGGCAAGACCCTGTTTCTGCAAAAAAAGTTTTTTAATTATCTGGCTGTGGTACTGTGCGCCAGTAGTCCCAGCTCCTAGGGAGGCTGAGGTGGGAGGATTGCTTGAGCCCAGAAGTCAAGGCTGCAGTGAGCCATGATGGTGCCACTGCACTCCAGCCTGGGTAACAGGGTGAGACCTTGTCTTAAGAAAAAGAAAAAAAGGCCGGGCGCAGTGGCTCAAGCCTGTAATCCCAGCACTTTGGAGGCCGAGACGGGCGGATCATGAGGTCAGGAGATCGAGACCATCCTGGCTAACACGGTGAAACCCCATCTCTAGGACTACAGGCGCCCGCCGCCTCAAGCCCGGCTAGTTTTTTGTATTTTTTGAGTACGAGACGGGAGTTTCACCGTGTTCGCCAGGATGGTCTCGATCATCCTGACTAACTCGATGATCCGCCCGTCTCGGCCAAAAAATCCCAAAGACTAGCCATGCGATGTAGCAGGCGCCTATGAGTCCCAGCTACGCGCCCGGCTCATTTCTTCAGATATATCGTTAACTAGTAAGGTGGAGCTTGCAGTGAAACAGAGGATCTCATTCCACTGCACTTCAGCCTCTGTGGCCAAAGGGAAGAATGTCCTATTTAATTCAAAGTACCACAAAGTTCTACCACAAAAGTAAATCACATTTTCAAGGGGAAGCAAGTGCACAGAACCCACCTCTAAGTCTTCACAGCTAGTCTTCTAGAGAAAAGAACACATACAGGCTGTGGAAATCAGGGAAGGAAGTTGTTCTGATAATGAGACAAAAGCAATAACCAAGATACAGAGTGGCGAAGATGCATTTGTTATTATACAAAGACTGAAGCACATCAGTCATGTCCCACGTGGAAGGCAAACCGGGTAAGCTTCCAAGCTTCCTTTTCTGGAAAACAACTTATTGCTGGATATAATTGAAAGTAAAGATTATTTGTTAGCAGCCTTGGATGGTTTTTTCTCTAATATCATTTAACCAAAAAGAAATTTCTTATTCTCCACATGCGGGTTTACACATTCCTGGGCTGGTTTTAATGATAAACAATGTAGCCAAAATAGTAATCTTCCTCAGGACCCAACAGCTTGAACTGGGCAACAGCCCATGAATAGCCTAGTTCTGGGTATTCAACGCATCTTTTGGAATAACAGCACACAGACCCAGGGAGCGTATTTATAGTCCAGTGTGAGGGGTGGGCAGGACCAGATGAGTCACACTTTATTCTTCGCTGCTCAAGGCTGCTCTGAGCCTTTCCCTCTGACTCAGCACCAGTGGCCTCACAGCTGACAGGGCCTAAATGCGGCAGCAGGAGCTCAGGAAGCGGTCATGCTGCTTAATGAAGGTAGCTTAACCATCATGTTCATTCCTAAGTCACAGGCAAAATGGGAGAAAGAAGGTGACGGAATGCTGGAGCTCCAGGGTGCTCTCAGGGGAAACAGCAGGCCAGGGATATAAGGAAAATGTTTGGGAAAACAGAGCCTGTCTTTTTCTCTGAGTTCTTCTCTATTGCTCCCCTGGACCGAGCTCTCCTAAGGCCTTTGTCATAATCGCCCATTTCAATAAAAATATATTTAAAAAGAATATGTCAGGGAAAGAATACTGTATTGGATACTAGGAGACCAGATAGGTTCTCATCTCTTTCATATCGCAAACCTGCTGTGTTATCAGACATTTCAACCTCTCTGGACTACAGGATTAAAAAAAAAAAGGGAGGGATAAAGAAGGGATTCATATAGTGAGAAGACCAATGCTCTCTCCAAGCCAGCTTTCCAGAATTCCCTTCAATGTGCCTTGGGAGTCTCATCTCCTTCCTTGCCACAGTCCTGGCAGGCCTCCATGGTGCTGAGGTAGAGCAGGTCCTCAGGTCCCTCTACCTGAATTGAGTCATGGCTCACCACCACTAGCACCAGCAAACGCCCTCTCTTCTTGCTGCCTTAGCACCTAGGGATTTCCTTTTCCTTCTCCTCACCAGCCAATCACAGTCTACCTATAGCCTCAGTAGGGGTCTCTATGCTTGATACCTCCATTCACATCTCTGGAGCTCCTCTCCCGCCCTCTTCTGCTGTGGTATATTGGCCTCTCCTGCTCCTGTCCATCCTCACAACTGTCATTTGCCCATCCCTAAATCCATCATCCTTGCCCAAAAGACTCCCACTGCCCAGCGAAGGAGTCAGGAAGAACAGGAAAAACTACAAGAAAATACACAGAGCATGTTTGGAGGTCTAAAGAAATAAAGTAAAAAAAAGAATTAGAAGAAAAGAGAAAATGAAGACCTCTTTCCACTGCTAAGGTTTTTGTTGTCGGGAATGTGTGTTTTGGGGACACAATAGGAGCTTAAAAAAAATGTGTACTAGTGAATAAAATAGCATTCCCTAACCCAAACCCTTAAAGCTGTTTCCCAGAGTGACATTATTACATACTTGCTAGCCCTAAATTTCATGTACCCGTGACGGGGTAAACAGCTTTTCTGTGGGCTGGCCTGGGAACCCCCATCTCATGATGTTTGTTTCTATGGGAAAATGCTGCCTGAGAGGCACACAACGGACTTACCAATGATCTTTGTAAACTACCTTTCCTTGCTCAAGCATGGTTTATATAACAGGGAAATATAAAAATCTGCCAGGCAAAGGAAGAAATCAAAGAGCAGCCACCTGCAGCTATAAAATAATTCTACATACATATATTATCATATATAGATGTGCAGATATGTACAAATATGTAAGAAGTAAGGTGGTAACAGTAAATTACCTATTTGATCTAACACACACATATACCTCATTCTCACCTTCATTTACAGCCTGGGGTCAGCATCCCTAGATTATCCCCCAAAATACATGTTTACTGTGAGAAAGGGGTTTCAGTAGGCTGGACATGGTGGTTCATGCCTGTAATCCTAGCACTTTGGGAGGCTGAGGATCACCTGAGACCAGGAGTTCGAGACCAGCCTGGGCAACATAGGGAGATTCCGTTTCTAGAAAAAATAAAATTAGTCGGGCGTGGTGGCATATGCCTGTAGTCCCAGCTACTCAGGAGGCAGAGGCTGGAGGATCACTTGAGCTTAGCAGTTCAAGGCGGCAATAAGCTATAATCATACCACTATACTCTAGCCTGGGCTATACAACAGGACTTTGTCTCAAACAAAACAAAACAATACAAAACAATGAGAAAGGGGTTTCAGTAATGTTGAGAATACCAAATACACTACAAAGGAAGTGCAGACCATATGCTAACACTTGACGACCAAGAAAAACAAGTATTTGGAAAAGAACATACACACCCAGAAGAGCTAAATGTAGATAAATGTAGACAGTATAGTTCCCTAAAATACTTATTTTTTCCTTAGAAAATAAATGCATGGACGCTCCTGGCTCGAGGCTGGGAAGTTGTGGAGGGGGTGACGTACACCACACACTCTCCTTTACAGTGGGTCCAGTGGTCCTCTGAGAAGGGGGCAGACACAGAGACAGGAATGGGTGAGGTGTGTTGGGGGCCTGAGTGTGGATGAAGACTCGGAAAGAATTTTTTATGTGCAGCTGAGCTGCTTAGGTCTGAAAGGCTCTGTCATAAGGGACTCTGGGTTCTGAAATAGGACAACGAACTGAGCAATATGAATGCAGGGTCTGTGAGGGTGTCCCATCCACGCCACTGCCCATATGGGCCATACAGATTCCACCTCTGACCTCATAGCTATCAAATACCTGGCATGCATCTGACACTTCAATTCAGTCTTTCATCATGAAACTGAACATGAAGGAGGAGGCCTCAGAAAAGAAGGGCAGGAAGCGGGAGGGCGGGGAATGGCACCTCCCTGCTTTTGTCTAGCACAACTCACCTCATAGAAGAGTCCTTCTGGGAACTGCTGGAAGCACTGGGCGCACACGAAACACTGTTCATGGTACAGCTCCCCGTTACTGTTCACGATCTTCTCAGCGGGTGCAAAGCCGCCCTTGCAGCGCTCACAAGTGGCGCTGGCCAGGGCATTGGCCATGTTGCTGTAACACACAAAGAACAGCAGGTTGCAGACCGTCAGCCTCTTCTTAGATTGAAGACCAAACCACACCAAGAGCCGTGAGCAGCGAATTCTATCTGATCACAAAAACCCTATTTTATCTAAAAAGTTCAGTTTCTCGCTTGTTCCTTACGTGCTCTGAACTTGGACTCCTCAGCCTCTACCCTAGCATCTGAGGCTCTGTAAGGGTGTCCCACTTTGATTCTGTCTCTAACATTTTTGGCATTTTTCTTGCTAAATATATTATGAGTGCGTGCCTACTATGTGTTAGGCACCTGAGACAGAGATGAAAGTTATAAGCTGCTCTCAAGGAACTTGGTTTACAGCTTTATAAGAAGCTTAATTAAAATATCCAAAAGTCAGCATCTCAAGGCCAATTTCTTTCCCTTCTAAGAATAGAATCTAAAATGCTTGTCAACTAAATGCCATACCATATAACCTAGACACAGGTTACCCCTTTGATTACATTCTGTGGAAAGCAACTGCTTAAGTAACCTTAAAACCAGCCAAGATGCCCCAGTCCTGTTCCCTAATCGGTAAGACGAACCTGATTACCAGTATTATAAAGTGTATCTTAAAATCACAAAATTTTACATAATAAAGATCATTTTACAGATGGCAAAAGAGGTTCACAGAGATGGAAGGATCAGACCAACATCACAAGGCTAATTAGTTAAAGGAAGGCACGGGACTAGAAATCCAGGTTCCCTGCTCATAAAATCACACTGTCAATCAAAACAGATTACACAACGAATTTCAAACACTTGAAAGGACATGACAGGGATACCACCACGTTTCATGGTTAGGAAAGTGATACCAGGCTGTCAAGTAACCACTGTTGTGGCTGGTGATGTGGGAAATCCCCCCATCAGTAACCCCACTACACCTTAAAACACAGAAGGCATTCAATAAATAATCTCAGGCTCTAACCATTGTGCAGTTTGCAAGAAGAAAAGCAACATGGCAGCTGGGTGAGGTGGCTCACGCCTGTAATCCCAGGACTTTGGGAGGCTGAGGCCGATGGATTACTTGAGGTCAAGAGTTCGAGACCAGTGTGACCAACATGGTAAAACCTCGTCTCTAATAAAAATACAAAATTAGCCGGGTGTGGTGGTGCATGCCTGTAGTGCCAGCTGCTTGGGAGGCTGAGGCAAGAGAATCACTTGAACCTGGGAGGCAGAGGTTGCAGTGAGCCGAGATTTCACCACTGCACTCCAGCCTGGGCAACAAGAACAAAACTCCATTTCAAAAAGGAAAAAAAAAAAAAAGAAAAGAAAAGCAACACGGCTTCGACAGGCATACAATTAGATCAGGATTTCACATGAAGACCTATTTGTAGGGAGAAGGTCCCCCATGCAGGGCAGGAACTGGTCAAGTGGTCCTTCAATTTTTGGCCAGTTTATTTCACAGGACTACTCACAGCATGAGCTCTACACCTGTGTGTCTAGTCCCCTGGTACAGCTTCTGACCTTCCAAATATTTAATCAATGTACTTCATGAAGTTATTACCAACTTTCTCCTGAATTTTCACAACCAACTAGTGAGACAGACAGGTGGACAGTCTCCATTCTATAGACAGAGTAACTAACTGCCTTGCCCCTATTGGTTTCCAAGTTTTGCTGTTTTCTTAGCAAAAGTGGTCCCACTTACTTGCTTCACTCCCCTCCACACCTCTGGAAGACAACTTTCCCTCTGCCTTCCTCCCACAAATGTTTCACAAAACAGTCAGCCCGTTTTGTAGCCTTGCCATAAATAACTGCATGTAGACACACCATGTTCATCACTTCAGACCAGTCAAAGATCAACTTTATCTAACAGGTTTGAATGCAGAATTAAATGTCACCAAAAAAAGGAAGGAAGGGAGAAAGGGAAGCAGCTTCACTGCTCAGTAAACCTGGCCTAAGCCTCATGTTAAAATGAATTTCAATTTTGTCATTTCAAAGTTCCTGTGGGCTGGGGAAAAAATCTGTACAATTCTCATCATCGCCCAGCTTTGCCACAAGCCAGATGACTGTGGCAGTTTCACAAAACTCTGGAGAGGTCTGTGCTTCTTCCTTCTTCCTGACCAAAGTCCACAGGTGTTCCTGGATGGAGGAACATGGTAAGCTCCACACCTGCCTGGTCATTCTCAGTACTGTTCTCATTATTGTTCCAAGGAAAAAGTATTTAAAACCATTTGGAAACCAGAAGATGCTGCTCAAATATATGGCACTGTGGTTAATTCTAAACCCTCTCAAAAGATTCACCAAACCTCAACAATCTTAATGGGACTCTAAAAGAGCCCAAAAAGAATATTCTAGAATGTCCTGGCTCATTATCACCTAAATTAGTGGTTTCCAAAATGTCGGGGTCACCATGACTCTTTCAGGAGGTGGAAAGCTCCTCTGTTTTCCAACTACATCTCTGTGGGAGGCCACATTTTCTTCATATATTTCATCTAAAACAATATACCGTAATAGGTTGAATGCAGAAACAAATATGAGAAACTTTTATTAAGACAGATATTAACAAGATTCACAAAAATGTAACATAATGCCATCCTTTCCTCTAAGCCTCTTCCATTTTGGAAAACAGTTATTTTTCATGAAAACATTAATATTAACATTTGCTATTAACATGTAATAAGCTTATTGTTTTTTTTAAATGAAATAATAAGTATTTTAAATTGTTCCCAGTTTAAATTTCTCATACAGCAAATACTGATAAATGAAAGTTCTTTGGGGACCTTAATAGTTTTTAAGTGTTAAGAGGCCCTTAGATGAAAATGTTTGATTATCACTGACCAGTTTAAACTCATTATAATATAGATTGTTTCTACTTAAGTTCAAATACTCAAGTAGAATTAGGAAATAGGTAGCTACATCATAAAAACAAGCACATAGTTACTTCCCACACACGGGAAAAATGCGCTAGTTTTAGAAGTAACATAATATGTATTTTGCAAGAAGTATTCCTTTTTATAACAAGCAGAGGAAAAAAGGAAACAGAACAATCCCCTTGCTGCCCCCTGAACCAGTCAGGCTTCCCTTTCCTCTTTTGCCTTTGACCCTCTGGCACAATGCCTGTTTTTTATTTTTTATTTTTTTTAAATGTTGATTTTATATTTAATACAGATGACAGAAATTACTTTAAAAAAGTCATTAGTGACAGTTATAGCTATCGGATTAGTTATAATTAATTAGCTAATTTTTAAGAAAAAGATTTTCACTAAAAACTGTTGATGACAAGAAATACGTAAGTGGGGAAGTATCTACCTATCTATAGATATTTATATGTAAAAATCAGGCCAGGCATGACTGATGAAGCTGATCTACTTCCACAAATCAACCTCACACGGCACACTTGATATCTTGCTTTCCATTATTCAAGTGTGCAAAACAAATTGTTTGGTCCTAAAATGCAGCAATGTATAAATCCAAAAATCATCTTGAGAGTTCAAGCAGTGAAAACATTGGTGACTGTATTATTACAATTCCCCGGTTACTGTCCAACTGACCAAGAGCTCTCTGTGAGTTGTGAAGGTAAGTGACATCTGTACCACAGAGAACGGATTATGGAAGTAGAGAACCGGGTCAGTTAAATTCTCATTAACTCTTACTTGACAAATTGGGGATATGCAGTAATTCTAAGCTCACAACTTTGAATGAGGTCAATAATCTTGAGCTGGTCTGATGGCTACTCTGCATTTTCTCAAAAAATGTGTTTACTAAAACCCATTTAATAATATAAATTAGCCTAGCTTTTTCGAGTTAACAGTATGTTCTATATGTGTATTGATTTGCTACTTATACAATATATGTATTCATTCAATTAAGAAACCCAGTTAGCTTACTTCAAACTGTTGATTGTTACACATAACAAAAATATTTATCTTTAAACAGTCTGTAATTTGTTTTTTTCACTGTTCCAACCCATCTGCCCCTTATCTTTGGGCTGTTTTAGAGTGCAGAATTTTTCTAATGTAATTCCTGACAGCGACAACGATAAGCCTCCCCTGCGGACGACATGATGAAAATGCAGCTACCAAGTGATCAGGAATCTACTGAAGACGGGGCCGCGGTGCTCTCAGTGAGGGCAGCACCTCCCTCCCATCTGCGTGTCGCTGCATGTCTTACCGACAAGGAGCCTCCTGTCTCCCTAAACGTGCTGTACTGCGAGCCCCTCGGAGCCCTACCACCCTGGAAAACTCCCACTCAAAGTCCAGTCAATAAAATTGTATGGGCCAGCTCAGGATGGTTCCTGAACAGCCAGCCAAGAACGCCCGACCTGGAAGAGGGCACTCCAGGAGAGGAGACACTCACAATTTCGCATAAAAGTCACAGAACTCCTTGTAGACTTTCACGTCACTGTGCCTGCGCTGCAGTTTGGAGACAGCCCTCTCGTCCTCCGTCCCATTGGCCTCGGGGACACTGTTAAGGGCCGCTCGTGGGATTTCTTCGTTCTCTGGGATAACGCAAGGGCGCGCTCGGCCTGAGAAGGCCATCGTGGGTGCTTGAGAGCTCTGAGCACAGGGACGAGAGCCGCAGGACACAGAGCCAGGAGAAACAATATCCAGGCCTCCCTGCTTCCCAGCCAGGGTCACTCCCACCGTTCCCACGCACGTCAGCCCGACCCGCCAGGGTCACTGCGGCTGCTTCATGTTAAGAGCTCAGCAGCACAGGACACAGTTACATGGCAGTCAGGATTCACTGAGGCTTTCTGGAAGTTCCAAAAAACATTCCCAAAGCAGTGACACAGTCTGTCAGAGCAGCAGTCCCAGTGGACTATGCTATAAACACTGCACTAGGAGACAGGGGCTACCTCCTAAGTCTCCAAGAGAAGGAAATATCCACATGTGCCTTGCATATTTGCCACAAGACTTCATCACCAATGCCGTGCTTTTCACTCTGAAGGGCATAAGAGGCTTTTGGAGACCTTGTAAAACACCCCCTGACAAGCTCTCCCTGAGGCTGAGGCTGCTGGCACACTCTGAGGAGCATTTGAACCCTGCCCGGCCCTGGGTTTCCACAACCCTGGCCATGACTGCCAGCTATGCCCGATGGGTCCCTTCCCCAGCAGGCCGTGAGCCCCTAAAACTAACAGCAATGTTTGACTTCTATCACCTTTGCTACTGGTACATAGTCACAGTCCAATCTCAGCTTCAATGAATGGGCACCAGTGGAAACAGACAAGGGCCCGTGCTTAGTTATAACTCTTCTACTGGACTCCAGCTAACCTCAAAGCTTAGGTGAGCTGACGTTTCTCAATCTCTACCATGACTAAGGAAGCTGTTACATACTTTGGCATTCTTGCTATAATCAGTCCACACTCCTGTCTCCTGTGATTGAGTTAGCAATGCAAAAGGAAACTAAATCACTAAGCCAAGGGAAAAGTCAAGCTGGAAACTACGTCAGGCAAACCTGCCTCCCATTTTATTGCTAAATAAGATAGCTACAAAGATAACAACCCACATCCCTTCCTCACCATTTGCTCACAAGAAAATTCCTTATGGACAAAGGACAGACACAACTCAAAGTCATCCCTCTGAAGCTCACCTGAGACAAATGCGTATCTGATTGCTTCCTCTACCCTATTGTTCATGTAAAAATGTAGGTTCACTGAGTCACACACAATTGTGTATTCATTAGAAGGCTGATAAAGGACTCAAAAGAATGCAACTTTTTGTCTCTTACCTACTTGACTTGGAAACCCCCCACCCACTTCGAATTGCTCCGCCTTACTGGACCAAACATATATGTATGTACATCTTACATACATTGCTTGATGTCTCATGTCTCCCTAAAGTGTATAAAAGCAAGCTGTACCCCGACCACCCTGGGGCACACGTTGTCGGGACCTCCTGAGGCTGTGTCATGGGTGCGTCATTAACTTTAGCAAAACACACATTCTAAATCGACTAAGACTTGTCTCAGACACTTTTTGGTTTACAGCAATGATGACAATCATGATGTAGCACTAGAGATAACTAAAGGGCTCAGAATCCTTCTCACGTCCCCGTCCTCTCAGGGCAGTGTGCCACCCACCAAAACCAAGAGACTGTGAAATAAAATCTACAGAACAGGCACAAGGCACACTGATGGGCAGTCACGGAACCGGCAGCGGATAAACAAAATGCAGTAGAGACACCAAGTAATGACCATAAATAATGACATCCAAGAGTCAGTGAGTGCTTCCTACCACGGCCCTTAATCCTTCCCATGGCTTCTGAGATAGGTGGTAGTTACAAATGAAGAAACTGAGGCACAAAGAGACTGAAGAACTACTAAGGAGGTAGTGGAGTCAAGACTTAAACCTAGGCACTCTGAGTCCAGAGCCTATGTTGTTAATCCCTATGTCAGAAAATGGTAAACATAATTACTGGGAAGCACAATGATTAGCCAGAAAAGATTAGGCAGCGGGTACCAGACAGGACTGGAAGCAGAAAGTGGGACCAAATCTTTCTACTTTGAACCCTAAAAATCTCACAGGATGGGTCCAGAACTCAAAGGCTGCGGGCTACAGATCCTGCCCAGGCCCAAGGGAATCACCATATTTAAATAAGAAAGAAACAACCTCATAGTTTAAAATTTTTCCTTTCAATTTATCTGCATTTCCTAATTTTTGAGGTTTCTCTTTTATAATGACCATGTGAAACAGTGAGGAGGCAGGGAGGGAGGGAGGGAAAGAGACAGACAGACAGAGGGATGAGGACAGAGGCAGGCTGACTCAGACTGTAAGTTTAATGCATCCGGTGGGGGTGGCATGGTAGGAGGCAGGAAGCCACGTGAGCCTTCTGCTTAGAATTCTCCCTCACAGTCTCCCCAGTTATCACGTTACGTGACTACAGTACAGGAGTAAAACCAGGAATCTGACATTGCTGCAATGCGTTTGTGCGGGTCTCTGTCATTTCATCACACGGGCGGCTTCCTGTAACAACAGCCTCTATCAACTTACAGGACTATTCCATCACCACAGAGCTCTCTTTCATGTTATCTCTGACCATCACATACCTCCGCACACTGCAACACTCCTAACCTCTGGCAACCACTCCTTTGTTTTTCATTTCTATGATTCTGCTATTTAAAGAATGTTACCTAAATGGAATCGTTCACGTGACATCTTAAGGCTTTTCATTCAGCACAATGCCCTGAGACCAAGTTGCTCCACATGCCCACAGTTTGCTCTTGTTTACTGCCAAGTAGTATTCCATGACATGGATGCGTAATTTGTTTCACTGTTCACCCGCCGAAGGACATTTAAGTACTTTCCTTCCAATTTGTGGCACTGTGAATAAAACTATAGACATTTCTGTATTGAATATATTTTTATTTCTCTGGGATAAATGCCCAACAGTAAAATTGCTGAGTTGTACAGTAAGTGAATGTTTAGTTTTTAAAGAAACTGCCTGTGATATTGTGACTTTTAATAATAAATCTATTATTGGTCTCTGCCTCCATTTCCTGGCACAGGGCTCCGAAAACTCTTGACTCTCTGAAGTGGTACGTGTCTTTTGCAGGCTAATGTGACAGGTGTGGGGCTGGCTGCTGGAGAACCCATCATGCAATAAGAAGGCTGAAACTTCCGGCTCCAGCCCCAACCCCTTGGAAACGAGAGGATCTGGGGATTTCGATAATCACCAGTCGTCAATGATCAAATCAATCATGCCTATGAAATGAAGCCTCCATAAAAACTCAATAGGATAGAGTTTAGGGGAATTTCTGGGTCGCTGAACATATGGAGGTGCTGGGAGGGTGGCGCTCCCAGAGGAGAGAAGCTCTGCTGCTTCCGCACACCTTGCCCCATGTATCTCTTCCATCTGGCTGTTCTTAAGTTATGCTAGGTAAGGATTGCTAGGGGGAAGCAGATAGAGATCTTCCTTTTATCTGGTTTCCTCTACCTACATCTGTGACTATTTTAATGAGGGTGGTTGGCACACAGTAACCCTAAACAGAACTCTTCAATAGAGGTCACCTTAATATGACCTGGTTTTATGAGCAAAGGTACCATACATATGAAGATATTTTTAAACTGTTTAATCAATCAATGTAACATTTTATGTGAATGTAAAACAGGTTTGTGGCTCTGTTCCTTTGTTTACAATTTTGCTAGATCTCATTCTCTCCTCTTGGCCTTTTTTCCACTTCGGAATATCCTAATGGGAGTCGGGAGGGAGAAGAGAGGCTGAAGTTCTGAAGGAAGAAAAGATGCAGCAAGAAAGCTTGATTGTCTTCTATCACACTGTATAGATCACCTTCCCATTAGCTTCTCCCTGGGAACTGACCACCCAACCAGCTGATTCTCAGCATAAATAACACAAGGCAAAGAAATTCTCTGCACATTACCCAAGCTACTTACACTGAAACAACGAAGGAGCTAATGTGGCGGGTAAAGCCAAGCAGGAGGTTCAGACATGTCCTCCACTGCAATGGTGGGAGTAAACAAGCCCCGGGGTTTCAGGAGCTGGTGACAGCACTGATGGGCTGCCCTTCCTTTAGCAGCCCATTTTGGCATTCTGGTAAAGTCTATTTCTTCTCAAAAAACAGTTGCTCGCATTATTCCACTGTTGGCTTTACATCATTCCTGGACATATGGAACTTTTACTATGTGCCCATGATGCAATAGGCCCAGTGTGGTACCTAAGAAGTATCCAGCCCACCATCAGTAGAAGATACTACAATCTGCTGAATGAATGAATGAATAAATAAATAAAAGTCATTGTCTGCTTCTATGAGTATACAGTGTAGTTTGGTGCCCAGTGCTGAGTGAACAAGGTTGTTTTTATGTCCCCACTACCCTGAATAAGGATCTGTAACAGTGTGGCCATGGAAAGTTTAGGTGGTGGTCGGGTGCGCTGCCTCACGCCTGTAATCCCTGCACTTTGGGAGGCCGAGGCGGGTGGATCACCTGAGGTCAGGAGTTTGAGACTTGGCCAGGAGCCTGGTCAACATGATGAAACCCCATCTCTACTAAAAATACAAAAAATTAGCTGGGCGTGGTGGTGGGCACCTATAATCCCAGCTACTCAGGAGACTGAGGCAGGAGAATCGCTTGAACCCAGGAGGCAAAGGCTGCAGTGAGCCAAGATTGTACCACTGCACTCAGACCTGGGCAATGAGAGCAAAACTCCGTCTCAAAAGGAAAAAAAAAAAAAAAAAAAAAAAAAGAGAGAAAGTATAGGCAGTACACAATTCTCCCAAAAAGATTACCTGTAGTCACTTCTCTTATTTAGCTACAAGAGAGTAAAGCTAAAAGAAATGCTATTTTTCCAAGAGGACAAGGGAGTGGTTTAATTCTGAATAAACACCATAGCTCAACTTTTATATTCAGGCATTTTGATACTGTTAAATCATTTTCAGGAATTAATAATGCCACTCTAAGAACTGCAAACAAATTTAATTCGAACTACTACTGCCACGGCAGTGGCATCAGAATAGCCATTGAAGTAGGGTGGGAGGATGTTATTTGAAAATACCAAAAACGTCAGATTCGTCTGAATAGCAGGTCTGCTAGGTGGCTTTTGGTGAAGAATTAGGATTGTGTGAGGTCCTCAATACCCTAAGGGTTTTTTTTTTAATGTTGAAAGTATTTATTTATTTTATTATACTTAAGTTCTGAGGTAGGTACATGTGCAGAATGTACAGGTTTGTTACATTGGTATACATGTGCCGTGGTGGTTTGCTGCACCCATCAACCGGTCATCTACATTAGGTATTTCTCCTAATGCTATCCCTCCCCTAGTCCCCACCCACTGACAGGCCCCAGTGTGTGATGTTCCCCTCCCTGTGTCCATGTGTTCTCAATGATCAACTCCCACTTATGAGTGAGAACATGCAGTGTTTGGTTTTCTGTTCCTGTGGATAGTTTCATGGTAAATGATGGCTCTAGAGCTATCCATGTCTCCCTAAAAGTGGCGAATCCCATCCTTTTATGGCCGTGGCCAACATTCCATGCGTATATGCGCTACATCTTTGTATCCAGTCCATCAATGACGGGCACCGGGCTGGTCCCAAGTCTCGCCTACTGTAAACAGCGCGGCAAATCAACACACACGCATACGTGTCTCTTTACAGAAAGATCGCATAATACTTTGCATATAACCAGTAAACGGGATCACAGTCAAATGGTATCAGTTCCAGATCCTTGAGGAATCACGGCACCATTGTCTCCACAATGGTTGAACTATATACTCCTACCACAGCAAAAAGTGTTCTGCCTCCACATCCACCTTGGCATCTGTTGTTTCCCTGATTCTTTTAATGATCGCTTACTTAACCAGGCAGTGAGATGGTATCTCATTGTGGTTTTGGATTTCCATTTCCAATGACCAGTGATGATGAGCCGTTTCTTCTATGTTTGTTGGCTGTGCATAAGTATCTTCTTTCTTTGAGAAGTGTCTGTCTGGCATCCTTTGCCTACTTTTGATGGTTTTTTTTTTTTTTTTTTTTTTTTTTTTTTTTTTTTGTAAACTGCTCTCAGTTCTTTCTAGATTCTGATATTAGCTCTTTGTTTGAGGAATATATTGTAAAATTCTCCCATTCTGTAGGCTGGCTCTTGCTCCATTCTGATGATTGTTTCTTCTGGCTGGCAGAAGCTCTTTTAGTTTAGTCAGATCCCATTTGTCAATTCCCTTGGCTTCTTTGCTGAAGCATTGCTTGGGTAGTTTTAGCCACAAAGCCTGCCTATGTTTCTAAGGTCCTGAAATGGTACCTGTCTGTGTCTCTTTAGGGTTTCATGATTTTAGGGTCTTACATTTTAAGTCTTTAAAACCATCTGAATTTTGTATAGTGTGGGTGAAGGATCTAGTTTGCCGGCTATGGAAGTTAGCTTAAAGTTTTCTCCTAACACTACTTATTAAATAGGGAAACATTTCCCAAAGTATTTGTTTTTGCCAGTTCACAAGATCAGATGGTTGTAGATGTGTGTGTACTATTTCTGAGGCTTCTGTTCCTGTCTCCACTGGTCTATATATCTGTTTTGGTATCAGTACCATGCTGTTTTTGTTACTGTAGCCTTGTAGTATAGTTTGAAATCAGGTAGCATGCTGTCTCCAGCTTTGTTCTTTTTGCTTAGGATTATCTTGGCTATGTGGGTTCTTTTTTGGTTCCATGTGAAATTCAAAGTAGTCTTTTCCAATTCTGTGAAGAAGAAACTCGATGTAGCTTGATGGGGACAGCATTTAATCTATAAATTACTTTGGGCAGTATAGCCATTTTCATGATATTGATTCTTCCTATCCATAAGCATGGAATATTTTTCCATTTGTTTGTGTCCTCTCTTATTTCCTTGAGCAGTGGTTTGTACTTCTCCTTGAAGAGGTCCTTCACATTCCTTGTAAGTTGTATTCCTAGGTGTTTTATTCTCTTAGTAACAACTGTGAATGGGAGTTTACTTGTGATTTGGCTCTCTGTTTGTCTGTTATTGGTGTATAGGAATGCTTGTGATTTTTGCACGTTAATTTTGTATCTCGAGACTTTGCTGAAGTTGCCTATCAGCTTAAGGAGTTTCTGGGCTGACACAATGGGGTTTTCTAAATATACAATCATGTCATCTGCAAACAGAGACAATTTGACTTGCTCTTTTCCTAACTGAATACCCTTTATTTCTTTCTCTTGCCTGACTGCCCTGGCCAGAACTTCCAATACTATGTTGAATAGGAGTGGTGAGAGAGGGCATCCTTGTCTTGTGCTGGTTTTTAAAGGTAATGCTTCCAGTTTTTGCCCATTCAGTATGCTATTGGCTGTGGGTTTGTCATAAATAGCTCTTATTATTTTGAGATACACTCCATCAATGCCTAGTTTATTGAGAGTTTTTAGCATGGAGCACTGCTGAATTTTGTCGAAGCCCTTTTGTGCATCTATTGAGATAATCATGTGGTACTTGTCATTGGTTCTGTTTATGTGATGGATTACGTTTATTGATTTGCGTATGTTGAATGAGCCTTGTATCCCAGGGATGAAGCTGACTTTACCGAGGTGGATAAGCTTTTTGATATCTGCTGGATTCAGTTTGCTAGTATTTTATTGAGGATTTTCACATTGATGTTCATCAGGGATATTGGTCTGAAATTTTTTTTGTTGTTGTGTCTCTGCCAGATTTTGGTATCAGGATGATGCTGGCCTCATAAAATGAGTTAGGGAGGAGTCTCTCTTTTTCTATTGTTTGGAATAGTTTCAGAAGGAATGGTACCAGCTCCTCTTTGTACCTCTGGTAGAATTCGGCTGTGGATCTGTCTGGTCCTGGACTTTTTTTGGTTGGTAGGCTATTAATTGCTGCCTCAATTTCAGAACTTGTTATTGGTCTATTCAGGGATTTGACTTCTGCTTGGTTTAGTCTTGGGAGGGTGTACGTGTCCAGTGATTTATCCATTTCTTCTAGATCTTCTGGTTTATTTGTGTAGAGATGTTTATAGTATTCTCTGATGGCTCTGATGGTAGTCTGTATTTCTGTGGAATCAGTGGTGATATCCCCTTTATCATTTTTCATTGCATCTATTTGATTCTTCTCTCTTTTCTTCTTTATTAGGCTCACTAGTGGTCTATTTTGTCGATCTTTTCAAAAAACCAGCTCCTGGATTCACTGATGTTTTAAAGGGTTTTTCTTGTCTCTATCTCCTTCAGTTCTGCTCTTAGTTATTTCTTGTCTTCTGCTAGCTTTTGAATTTGTTTGCTCTTGCCTCTCTAGTTCTTTTAATTGTGATATTCAGGTGTCGATTTTAGATCTTTCCTGCTTTCTCTTGTGAGCATTTAGTGCTATAAATTTCCCTCTACACACTGCTTTAAATGTGTCCCAGAAATTCTGGTACATTGGGTCTTTGCTCTCATTGGCTTCAAATAACATCTTTATTTCCGCCTTCATTTTGTTACCTACCCAGTAGTCATTCAGGAGCAGGTTGTTCAGTTTCAACGCAGTTGTGTGGTTTTGAGTGAGTTTCTTAGTACTGAGTTCTACTTTCATTGCACTGTGGTCTGAGAGACTGTTATGATTTCCGTTCTTTTGCATTTGCTGAGGAGTGTTTTATTTCCAATTATGTGGTCAATTTTAGAATAAGTGCTATGTGGTGCTGAGAAGAATGTATATTCTGTTGATTTATGGTGGAGAGTTCTGTAGATGTCTATTAGGTCTGCTTGCTCCACAGCTGAGTTCCAGTCCTGGTTAATTTTCTGTCTCATTGATCTGTCTAATATTGACAGTGAGGTGTCAAAGTCTCCCACTATTATTGTGTGGGAGTCTAAGTCTCTTTGTAGACCTCTAAGAACTTGCGTTACGAAGCTGGGTAGTCCTGTATTGAGTGCATATATATTTATAATAGTTAGCCCTTCTCATTGCATTGATCTCTCTACCATTATGTAATGCCCTTCTTTGCCTCTTTTGATCTTTGTGGTTTAAACTCTGGTTTATCAGAGACTAGGATTGCAGCCCCTGGTTTTTTCTGCTATTTGCTTGGTAAATATTCCTCCACCCCTTTATTTTGAGCCTATGTGTGTCTTTTCATATGAGATGGGTCTCCTGAATACAGCACACTGATGGGTCTTGACTCTTCATCCAATTTGCCATTCTGTGTCTTTTAATTGGGGCATTTAGCCCGTTTACATTTAAGGTTAATATTATGTGTGAATTTGATACTATCATTATGATGCTAGCTGGTTATTTTGCCGTTAGTTGATGCAGTTTCTTCATAGCGTTGATGGTCTTTACAATTTGGTATGCTTTTGCAGTGGCTGGTACTGGTTGTTCCTTTCCATGTTTAGTGCTTCCTTCAGGAGCTCTTGTAAGGCAGGCCTGGTGGTAACAAACTCTCTCAGTGTTTCCTTGTCTGTAAAGGATTTTATTTCTCCTTTGTTTATGAAGTTTTGTTTGGCTGGATATGAAATTCTGGATTGAAAATTCTTTAAGAATGCAGAATATTGGCCCCCATTCTCTTCTGGCTTGTAGGGTTTCTGCTGAGATCCACTGTTAGTCTGATGGGCTTCCCTTTATGGGTAACCCGACCTTTCTCTCTGGCTGCCCCTAACATTTTTTCCTTCATTTCAACCTTGGTGATCTGATGATTATGGGTCTTGGCGCTGCTCTTCTCAAGGAGTATCTTTCAGGTGTTCTATTTACTTAATTTGAATGTTGGCCTGCCTTGCTAGGTTGGAGAAGTTCTCCAAGATAATATCCTGAAGAGTGTTTTCCAACTTGGTTCCATTCTCCCTGTCACTTTCAGGTATACCAATCAAACGTAGATTTGGTCTTTTCACATAGTCCTATATTTCTTGGAGGCTTTGTTTGTTTCTTTTCACTTTTTCCCCTCTGATCTTGTCTTCACGCTTTATTTCATTGAGTTAATCTTCAATCTCTGATATCCTTTCTTCCGCTTGATCGATTTGGCTATTGATACTTGTGTATGCTTCATGAAGTTCTTGTGCTGTGTTTTTCAGCTCCATCAGATCATTTATGTTCTTCTCTAAACTGGTTATTCTAGTTAGCAATTCATCTAACCTTTTTTCAGCATTCTTAGCCTCCTCGCATTGGGTTAGCACATGTTCCTTCAGCTCAGAGGAGTTTGTTATTACCCACCTTCCGAAGCCTACTTCTGTCATTCGTCAAACTCATTCTCCTTCCAGTTTTGTTCCCTTGCTGGTGAGGAGTTGTGATCCTTTGGAGGAGAAAAGATGTTCTGGTTTTTGGAATTTTCAGCCTTTTTGTGCTGGTTTTTCCCCATCTTTGTGGATTTATGGACCTTTGGTCTTTGAAGTTGGTGACCTTCAGATGGGGCCTCTGAGTGGATGTCATTTTTGTTGATGTTGACGCTATCCCCTTTCTGTTTGTTAGTTTTCCTTCTAATAGTCAGACCCCCCCTCTGCTGCAGGTCTGCTGGAGTTTGCTGGAGGTCCGCTCCAGACCCTGTTTGCCTGGGTATCACTGGTGGAGGCTGCAGAACAGCAAAGATTGCTGTCTGTTCCTTCTTCCGGATGCTTCATTCCAGAGGGGCACCCACCAGATGCCAGCCAGAGCTCTCCTGCGTGAGGTACCTGTCGGCCCCTACTAGGAGGTGTCTCCCAGTTAGGATACATGGGGATCAGGGACCCACTTGAGGAGGCAGGCTGTCCCTTATCAGAGCTCCAATGCTATGCTGGGAGATCTGCTGTTCTCTTCAGAGCTGCCAGGTAGGGACAGCTGAAGCTGAGCCCACAACCACCCCTTCCCCCAGGTGCTCTGTCCCAGGGAGGTGGGGGTTTTATCTATAAGTCCCTGACTGGGGCTGCTGCCTTTTTTTCAGAGATGCCCTGTCCAAAGAGGAGGGAATCTCTGCCGGTAGCGGCCTTGCCGAGCTGCGGTGGGCTCTGCCGAGTTTGAACTTCCCAGCGGTTTTGTTTACATTGTGAGGGTAAAACCACCTACTCAAGCCTTAGCAATGGTGGGCGCCCCTCCCCCAACCAAGCTCGAGCATCCCAGGTTGAGCTCAGTCTGCTGTGCTGGCACAAGAATTTCAAGCCAGTGGATCTTAGCTTGCTGGGCTCTTGGGGTGGGACCCACCAAGCCAGATCTCTTGGCTCCCTGGCTTCAGCCCACTTTCCAGGGCTGTGAATGATTCTGTCTCGTTGGCATTCCAGGCGCCGCTGGGGTATGAAAAAAACCTCAAATGCCACCACTGGGGTATGAAAAAAAAATAAAAAAAACTGCAGTTAGCTCAGTGTCTGCCCTAAAGGCCGCCCAGTTCTGTGCTGGAAACCCAGGGCCCTGGTGGTGTAGACGTAGGAGGGAATCTCCTGGTCTGTGGGTTGTGAAGACCGTGGGAAAAGTGCAGTATCTGGGCCAGGGTGCACGGTACAGTCCCCAGTGGCTTCCCTTGGCTAGGAGAGGGAGTTCCCCGATCCCTTGCGCTTCCCGGGTGAGGCAACGCCCCACCCTGCTTCGGCTCACCCTCCTTGGGCTGCACCCACTGTCCAACCAGTCCCAATGAGATGAACCGGGTACCTTAGTTGGAAATGCAGAAATCACCCGCTTTCTGTGCCAATCTCGCCGGGAGCTGCAGAACGGAGCTGTTCCTATTTGCCATCTTGCCAGGAAATCCAGGGCGTTTCTTAAGGGGTTCTATAATCAACCCTCATGGCTAAGTTGGGTCTTTGGGAGATCCCACAGGACAGGTCTGAACCCCAAATGTTCCTTAAATCCACTCACGGCAGAGCGATTTCTACTTTTATGAAAACAGTTGATGAATTTGTCATTTTCTGATCATCTACTGCGTGTTTCACTTACGGAGTGACTGACCTACTGTGGCAAATCTGGGACCCCAGCTGCATGGGTCCAATAGCTTGGTTAAGGGCCCCCACTCACTGCACAGTGATGCAAAGTTGGCACACAGTAGTGTCCTGTAAAGAAGGCTGTAAAGCTTTAGATTCCAACTGTCTGCTAACTTTATGGTTTTAGTCAAAACTAACTCCACCTCTGACATAAGGCATGGCCAAAAACAAATAAGCTACTTAGAGATATCATACAAAAAATTACAGCTATTTCTAGCAGCTTAAATAATTAAAGCCTGGATAAACTCATGAAAATAGCAGCCAACATTTTTTAAAAAGCAGCTTTTAAAAAACCACTAGCAGCTTAAAATTACTCCTCTTAAGAAGTAATGATGGAATTATGTACATCATTACCAAATATTTCATCTGTAGGATTTAAAAGCCAAACTGGACATTTTAACCAATTGTCTCTAAAATACAGGACTCCAATACAGAAAAAGAGGAGTGCTTAGTAAATGCTTCACTCTATTCCACAAAGAGATTTGCATAACTGATGACTAAACGGAGCACTTGGCAATAACAACTACTGGACGAAGCTTCTCCAACTGCATTCAAAGGCTTCCAGGTCATAATGGGGCATCTGAATTGTTGGGGTGGCCTGGTTAAATTACCATATGCCAAAATGAACTGTTTCCACTATCATCCTCTATCCTGCTCAAATGGAAAAATATAATCTAATTTTCCCCAGACTACGAAAAACAAAACATGATTCATGACACGCAAGTAAAGATAATGAAACTGGGAAGTTCCTTCCCATTTCGTAGCTTCCAGAACAAATGCACTGTGTTTTATTTCGACAGACAGTGAGAAAATAGACAAAGTTTGGCCACAAAAAGATTTGAATTTGTAATTAATATGCCATTTGGCCTTGTCAGTTTTTTTCCCCTAATTCTTGATTGAACAGGCAAAAAGAAATTATTTATTACCACAGAAGCAAGAGAGTGATAAAGAAATAATGTACATTTCCTCAAGCTAGCTTAAAATAAAGAAAATAGCACGTTTTTTATGTGTTTGTATTAGCATTGCTTATTGGGATTATTATCAAAGGCAGAGCTACTGTGGCTTTGTTACGTATGTTAAAAATAACTGAAGAGTCACTAAAAGATTATCACCTAACAAAGATGAAATGAACAAAACAAATTCTCTCCCTATGCACCATCAACCCCATCCCAGGGGCCCAAACCATCCCAAACACTGGAATCAAAGTCCAGAAATTACAATGAGGTTGTAATTGTGAGAAGGCTATTTGCATCTGACAGTTTGCAAGAAACTCCCTCTGAAATGAAACTTAATCTAAGAGTTAGAGACTCTCTTTGGTGTTGCAGATAGGTTTCTAGCATCCCAAACTTCATGATATCTTAACTGCATTTATTTCCCTTAAAAGGAAAATGAGTGAAATGCCGTTCGATTATCAGGTTGAAATATTTCTGGAAGGAAACTAGCAGGCACCTATTTAAGTCTTAAAATCACCTAAAATACAGTGTTTCAGATGGAATATCATCAGCCACAAAAAAAGAGAAAGAATTAGATCCTGTCAGTTGTGGCATCAAGATGAGCCTGGGGTACATTATGTTAAGTGAAATAAGTCAGGCACTGAACGACAAATGCCAGATGTTCTCACTCATATGTGAAAGCAAACATAAAATTGAACTCATAGAAGTAGAGCATAGAGTTGGTTATTGGAGGGTGGGAAGGGTGGCTGGGAGGGGAGACAGGGAGAGGTTGCTTAAGGGACTCAACATTACAGCCAAATAACAGGAATAGTTCTCGGGTTCCTCAGCACTGTAGAGTGACTAATGTTAACAATAATTTATTGCATATGTTCAAAAAGCTAGAAGAGGAATGTGAAAGTTCTAAACCCAAGGAAATGATAAATGTTTGAAGTGATGGATTTGCTGGTTACCCCGATTTGATCCTTATGCACTACATGCATGCATCAAAATAACACATGCACCCCATAAATATGTACAATCATTATGTATCAATAAACAATTCCTCCTCCAGTATCTGAGGGAAAAGTATCCTAGTTTTATTCCCAAAGCCCACAAGAGAGGCAAAAGACAGTGGCCACTCAGAAGCTCCAGGCAGAGGTGTGTCGAGGGACAGCCCAGAGAAGGCAGGAATGGCCGCCATTCAACCTCAATGCCCACGGGGTTCTGCAACACAAGGCAGGTCTGAAAGTGCTGTGTGGCCTCAGAGACTGCCCACAACAGGCAGAAAGTACCGCAAATAAACAGCTCAGTTACTCAATCCTAATCAGTTTTAAAAGTCTTGATGGCCTACGTGGTGGCCTGTTGCTTAAGCAGTACCTCTCCTTGGATGATCTCTAGAAAAGTTTCTAACATGAACCAAGCAACAAATACCTGCCCACAAAGGACTCTGTAAAGGACATGGAGCCTGGGGAAGGGAAAGGAGAAAGACTGAAATCAAGCTCCTCCCAGCACTCTCTCCTTTCCCGTGATATTCCCTGAGTGCCTCAGACACTCTTGTGATGCTCTTGCTCCCTGCAACAAGCCATCCTGTCCCTATGATAATGGAGACACTCCCATCACACAGGAAACCCATCATGGAAAGACACGAGACTGGATGGGAAAACAGAATGGGCAGCAAAAAGGTGTAATCATTAAAAGCAGAACACTAACAAATGACTGTACAATGGCAAGCCTCAGTTTCTGTAAGCCCGTGCGCTTGGATGTGCAAGTGCTTTGAGATGGGATCACTGGATTGTACTGTTTTGGTTTGGTAAGTTGAATTTGTCAACTTTTATCAGCCCAACAGCAATATAGCTTATTACAGAAAATGTATGAAAGACAGAGAAGAATCACTCATATTCCTGCCAACTAGAAACAAATTTTAACATTTTGAACTCTATTCTTTTTAAAATACATGTACACGGCTGGGCACGGTGGCTCACGCCTGTAATCCCAGCACTTTGGGAGGCCGAAGTGGGTGGATCATAAGGTCAGGAGTTCAAGATCAGCCTGACCAACATAGTGAACCTCTGTCTCTACTAAAAATACAAAAATTAGCCAAGCGTGATGGCAGGCGCCGGTAATCCCAGCTACTCAGGAGGCTGAGGCAGAAGAATCACTTGAACCTGGGAGGTGGAGGTTGCAATGAGCCGAGATGGCTCAACTGCACTCCAGCCTGGGCAACAGAGCGAGACTTCGTCTCAAAACAAAACAAAAACATGTACACATATAGTATATATGATCTTAAATATAAATACAGGGTTGTTGCAAGGTGACTTTAGAATTATCTTTAAATGGGATGATCAACATTTCTAGCACTGGGTGAAACATATAAAGGACACACAATTTTCTGGATGAATGCCACTGTCCCCTTTTTCTCCTGAACTTTCTGCTTATCAGAAACCTGCCCAGTCCTCAAGTACCTGCTCAAGATCTTCTCCAGGAAGCTTTCTTGACAT